>NW_028277030.1:70585000-71185000 GCF_059951505.1 Python bivittatus | reverse complement strand
GAATGCCAAGAGTAGTTGGGGGTGACAGGTTTTGTTTACGGAAAAGAGCTACCCAACGCACAGAAAAAATGATCCAAGGGATGATTTTAAAACATGTTTAAAATATTAATTCATTATAGAAAAGAGTTGAAATAGAAACAGAAAATCAGTTAGAATTAGTTATCAGAATGCCCCTGCTCTTCTCAATAAATAAGTGTTTTTCGGTTCTTTAAGTAAATACTTAGATGTTCAGCCAACAAACTAGCTGGACAAAATAGTTAATTTCAACTACATTCTTTTAATTAACATGTTCCCGCCTGGAGGTAAGCAAACCAGGCCTAAATTGTACTTGCTGTGCTATTTATTTCCCTTCCTATATCATCATCATCATCATCATCATCATCTTCATCCTCCTCCTCCTCCCCATGGCCAATTTTTCAGCAGTTTGGCAGTTGATACTCAGCATAAGCTATCATCTCAACTACTTAGCAAGTTCAAGCAATATATTTGGTATGCTTTTTTATTATAGCTAAGTACTGCTGTCCTTGCATAAATAAATAAAATATCCTAACAAAGCAGCAAAAGACCCACCAAAACAAAAGAAAAATATAGTAATTACCTCCAGCTCTACAACTAGCAAACAAAGCCATTCTGAAAGCTCATCAGCAGAACCAAAGACTGAACAAAAGCTCAGCAATAATCCTGTCACATCCCCAAGTATAGGGCATAAGAGTGTACACAAAGTATACATTTACCACAAATCAACACAGAAGTCTTCACATTTTTAAATGCATCCTTTAAAGTGAGTATCAACAATGTATAAGAGCATGGATAGAATGCACAACCCCAAAGTTTAACAAACTAGCCAAACACAGAGCCCTTTCATTTTAAAATACAACTTAAAAGCTCCACAAAGCAAAAGACCATGAACACAAAGGACCTCTCCAAAGCTCAACAATACAGCTCCAACAGGGCTTCCAGTAATGACGTGGCGAGTTAGACATCTAAAGTAGTGAGGATGGAATTACAGCTGGAATCAGTGGCCAGAGGATGGATCCTGGCTGCGAAATCTCTCCAGAGAAAGGAGAGTTCATGGGATCACCCTCATGTATTTTGGACAGCTGCTATTCATGAGCAGACTGCAGGAACTGGAGTTTTTGCAGTTGGCTGGTGAGTGAGTAGCTGGGAGTAGAGGGATCCCAACTATGCCCATAGTCGTAACATAGCCTATATGGACATAAAGCTCGTTGGAGCCTCATTTCTTAATCACCTGTGATGGAATGGCATCACCTTTGGAATTATCTTTTTACTACTTTTCAAATATTAAGAACCTTTGGAATGGCAAGTTTGATGGCATTCACTGGGTGAGTTTTCTTAATGAAAGTATCCTTAATGAAAGAAGTTTTTAAGTACAAGTTTAAGGATGTAGCAATTTTGAGAATAAATGGCAAAAGGGTGATTAGAGTGTTATTTTTGGAATGTTATAAACAGATTAAAGATCTAGATGGACTTGAAATGAGATTTTGAAATTAACTGAAAGAGTCCTTCCTGTGGGAAATAGTGGATGTTTTGAATTCCAGGAAAAAAAAAAATGATAGGATGGGATTTTGAAGATTGGACACTAGAGGGAGTCAGAAGGAAATAAAGATTCTAATTAAAGGAGAAGAACAGCTATTTGATTTGTTAATGCAGAATAGAGCAAAATACTTTAACGTCAGATGTATTGAAGGATCTATCTATCTATCTATCTATCTATCTATCTATCTATCTATCTCACATTTATATTTGTGAACAATGAATTCAGAACTTAATTTTAAGAATGTCTGTCATCATAGATAGACCATGTGTGATGGTATCATGGAAGAGGAACAAGTTCTACCGGATTAGATGGAAATAGATATGAACATGGATTTAAAAATGACTGGCTACAAGAATTATCTAAAAAAAGATGAAATACTGGATATACAAATGAAACCGGCTGATGTTTTAATAATTAAAAGGGTCATATAATAACAAACCAGGAGAGTGACTTGGATAATTTTCCTATATTGGATTTACAAAGGAGACCTGTTGAAGTTTTGAAAGACTTGGTGAGAAGGACAAAGGAAAAAAAAAAGAAAAGAAATCAAGTTCTAGGACATTATTTGAAGGAATTAAAGACTATGATGGTTAAAAGTAAAGGGAAGGAATATAAAGTTGGTTTATTTGATTAAGGTTAAAATAGGTGTTATTTCTAGTAATCCTTAATGGACTTTTACTGACCAGGACTGAATGACAAGGTTTTAAGGATTTGTCTATAGATAAGAGATGTGATATGGGATGACGAGATTGTTGTATTTTAAGAGAAAATCACAAATTAAAATTATTTATACTTGTTGTGATGAAGGGGAAAGTTACTTCTTTATATTTTCTTTTCTTTCTTTGTTCTATTCTTCTTTTCTTTCTTTCCTATGCTTTCTTTTATATATTTCTTTTCTTTTCTTTTCTTTTCTTTTTTGCACTTTCTATTTTTCTATTTTTTATATTTTGGAGTCTGTATTAGCTTTTATCTGTATAATCTTAAATAAAATTATTTTTAAAAAATGCAGCTCTACCTTACAAACTTTAAACAAAGTCTGAATGCTCAACACTGAACTCTGCATTCACAGTTCTACAGTGTTAGCAGGGTTTGTGTATAAAGCACACAGTTCATGTATATACAGACATCTTTTAATGCTCCGCCCTTCTTTTGCAGGCAAAATGAAACACAGCACACTACAGGTGTAACCTATCCACTTAGTTGCAAATATGAATGCTACTTTCATAGAAGATTCTGATTAATTCTGCCTAATTGTATCATTGGAGCCATGACTGAATACCCGCTATGTTGCTAAAAGCTCTGGATTATACCATGTTGTATCCAAGAGCCAAATAGTAGCATCAGAAGACTATCAATCCATATAGAAGCTTCTCTGTTGTATATTTACAAAGAAATTCACATACTGGCTCACAAAGAATTTATTCCTGCTTTTATGTGGTCAAGGAAGATTTTAGCCTTGCTAAAAGTGTTCTAGATCTTGTTCTCTATTTCTCCCTCAAGATTTTATGTGTTGGCTAGCTACCATTTCCTTGTGCCAGGAAGGAAACAGTTACCAAGTGGTTCAGATGTACAGTATATCGCTTTCAAGCTCCCAAATGACCTGATTACTTTGTTGTAAAAACAATAAACAAAACAACAAACAAAAGAAAAGTATTATTTGAGTTTATTCTTTTTTTTTTATTTTATACATAGGCTTATCCCCGCCCATCTCCCCAGGGGGACTCTGGGCAGTTTACATCAAATTAAAACAATAAATACATGATTAAAATTTATAAAAAGATAAACACATCTACACAGATGGAAAGAAGAGAAAAAAAATCCAAGAGGCCGATGGAAGCCACACTAGGCCTCTAGGGGGCTAGCCAACCCCATTTCTGACAACCTCCCTCCCCGCCCCAGGCCAGATGGCAGAGCCAGGTCTTCAAATCCCTCCGAAAGGCTGGGAGTGAGGGGGCCTGTCTCACCTCCGGGGGCAAGATGTTCCAAAGAGCGGGAGTTCTAGAGTTGTACCACTCTAGAAGTATTTATATGAGTGAGTGAGCGTCCACATTGTAAGCAAAGGCATAATGACAATGGCTTCCTAAGACACTGGCTGAAAAAAGTGTCTTTCGTGAACTTCATCATTTAGGAAGAGGAATGAGAAGCACAGTAGTCATGTCTCCGCTTTCATATCATCAAAATATTTTGATTCCTTTCCCCCCCAACAGACCCTTCAGCAATTAATCTAAAAAAACCCTATATATTGCTATATGTTTCTGATACCAGAACTTAAGCTTTTTTATGGCTGTTCCCTACTAGATTATCTTATAGATTTCAGGAAAAAGTGACATGGATCTTTTTTGCAAAACTGAAAGCCTCAGTTAATTTCAGTAATGTAAAGATAAATTAATAAATAATGTGTCCTTGGATCACTTAATTTAATTCATATGTATCAAGCAGTGCTATCATCCTTGGGCAGTATTTTATGAGAATTCATCAGTTACATATGATACTCAAATCAGAATTACTTCATATTACATAGGAGGAAATAAAAACAATATTTTATAGACATTTTGTGTCTTAGATTCTATAGGATGATTATTTATAGATTTTTATTAACTGATTTTAATGACTTATGCTGTTCATGAAGTTATACATAATGTGTGTATCTGCAGATGAGAGTACGTGACAGGCCATCTAAATATAGTGTATGCACTTCCCATCAACGCTGTAGTAATTTGACCTTGCCCAAACCATATAATTTCACCATAAGCAAAGCCAGATGTAAGAACATTTCTAGGGACACAGAGCCTACAGAAATATTAGTAAAAGGCTTGTGAGGTCTGAGTAGTAAACGTGGTCAAGAAACATGAAGACAAAATTAGTAGTGGCTGTTCTGCACGCTTTGTTACCCAACTTTCAGCAAATAACTAGGAAGTCTTTATCCTACTTTGCTATCCATATAGAACAGGGGTGGGCAACCTTTTAATGGCTAGGGTCTTCACTTAATGTTTCTTGGGTGGCAAAGATTAGAGTGGGCAGGGTGATGATGCCAAGTGATGAGACCAAGATGCATGATTCTCATGATTTGGGTAGTGTTTTAGCCTTTTTTTCTCTTCGGGCTTAGACTACATTTTTTGAATTGTTTCCTACCACAAAAATGGTAAGGCATTATGTCAAAATGTTCAAGAACTTTCGTCAGAGGTTTCTCCAAGAATACACACAAAAAGGTTTGAAAGCTACTTGTAGCCTTGGAACTCCCTTGCTGTAGAATATGCCTAAGAATGCTGCATCCTTAGGTCAGGGGGAAAAAAAAACCCTACTACAATTCTTTGTGTTGTAATTTTGGGAAACATTTGTGCAGTGAAGTTGTTAAAAGATCTACAGGAAAAAAGGGAAGACTACTAAGAGATATCACTTCCTAATGGCATCTGAAAAGTGACATAGAAAGTACACATTTCTGCATCTTTATTGTATATAATAACACTTGAAATGACCGTGCATGTTCTTCTGTTGTAGATATAGAAGTTTAATAATTAAATACAAAGGTGAGAGAGAGAGAGAGAGAGAATGGGCAATAGTTATAAAAGCAGGAAGACTATAATAAGGATCACTGAGGCCTAGGACAAATATACCAGATTTAAACAAATCAACGAACAAATTCTGTTTTCTGTGTTTAAAAACACAGAATTTCACTCTGAAACACTGAATTCAATCTAAGGTCAAATGAAATTGAGAATTTCAGTTTTTCCCTTTTTTGCCCAGTTTTTCATTTTTTAATAGCTTAATTTTGTCCCATTTTCATGTATGCATGATTTTTTTTTAAATAAATGAACTAATACGTACATCTCTGTAGACCCTTTTCCTTATACATGAATTATATGCAAGCAGTTTTTTCAACATATGACATTTTGAGTCTAATTTACTCTAATATTTTCATTTTAAACATAAATTTTTGTTTCCAAATTTGCATTATAGTTTGCTAAACTGCAAATATCAACATATAGAGCTGCATTTCGGTTTACATGTTCAGGAAGTGTGATTTAGTAGGTTTGCATAAAATACAAACTTAATGGATTCCACCCCCATCCCCAATTCAGTCTAGTGTAATTTTACTGTATTAGTATCCAATCACCTACTGTATATTTTGAGATGTGACTTCTCTTTTTTGGGGTATGGATGGAATAAGCTTTGGGGTGTGGATGGGGTGGATGGAGTAAGCTTGTGTTTGTAATTTTTAGTTTTAGTTCCCTAATCAGTGGCAGATGTGTGCAGAACCTAGATTATTTTCTCCGATCAATAGTTTCGTTAGTCAATTCTCTAACAGCCTGTGAACCTCTTTTTTAATCTTATTCTTTTGATGAATTGAGAGATTTGTTGGTCCTAGGGTATTCTTCACCAAAGGATTATTAATAAGATTTTCCATTTTAATTTAGCCACTCACTTTTGCATCACAGAAAATTATTCAAGATATGCAATAAGAAATGGGGAACAATAGCTATGAACACTGCACTTTTAAAGTGCTACATCTGGAATCTGTCTACAACAGATGGAAAGTTCTCATACAGTAGAGAATCTTAGTAATTAAATGGAGGAAGTGGACAACTTTTTAAATTTACCCTTTCCCATATATTTCCAGATATTCAAACTTTGGGGGTAATGTAACATTGTGAGGGCTACAGATAGAGGGGAAATACCAGAATGTTTCAAGTGGAACGTAGTTGAAGAAATATTCTCACCAGTAGCAACACAACTGGATTAGAAGACGCAGCTGAGCCATTTTACATGTTTGATTTGATCAAGATGTGGGTTTTGTGTGTATGTCATATAATTATACAATCAATAATGCCTAATCAAGGTATCTTTCCATGGCCATGCTGTTACATCCAGAAATACAATAAGATTCTGATCACAAGAGGTAAAGATCAAGTTAACATCTCATTAACCAGCTGGGGAAATAGCCATTCAGTTCTTGATGTACTCCCAGTTGATCCCAGCCTAGTTGGTGGAGCAGAGATAACTATCAGCACATTTCCCTTGTACTCATATGTGTTCCAGGTATTGGGTGCTGCTGCAACTCCCACAAATTATTAGGGCTAATGCCTACAATATATTGTTTGGAAGCAACTCTCATGCATTTTAATGCAATTTTCCTCTATGTAATTGTGCTTTTCTTTAGCAGCTAATTTAAATGCATTATGGATTAAGGGTTCATAGTTCTGGGTTTAGAATAACATGCATTTACAGTATGTTTGGATTTCTACTAAGGCTGTGCAAAACTTTGAAGGGGTGCTTAGCTTCCACAAAAGTCTTTGCAAAGGACCCCCTTAAGCAAGGCTGCCCTGTTGCTTCCCACTGCGTTGCTCTGATCCTCTTGTGTGGCAGTTCCAGTTGCTATGAAGTGTCTTGTCTAAGAGAATTGTTACAGGGAAGAGAACTACATTGTCTCTTTGGCCCAAAGCAGCTCATGAAAGTGAAAGGCCTGGGTGAGGTACGGAGTTTAGCATAATTCAACTGAAAAGATGTGTTTTTAACGTTGATGCTCCCATAAGCTTCCTCTTATTCTATTATTCCCTCGAAAACATCTTTCTTTGACTTTAATGGTCCTCTTCACCTTTGTATGATTGCAGGTTTCAGAGGGATAGCTATATTAGCTGAATGCAGCGAAACCAGCAAAAAAATCCTGTGGCATTTCTCTGGGCCATGAGAAAGAAAGATCCAGCTTGCACTGGAGAAAGAGTAGAGTCCCAGCGCCATATAACAAAAAAAGGTGGTTAAGGCGGTGACAGAAAATGAGTGCTGCGTGTATTGGGGAAATGAGAATTTAATGCCAATATTTAATGTAAGAAAAGTAAGAAATTTGAGATTACACTTAAGAAAGGACTTGAAAAGGAATTAATTTATATACAATTCCAAACAGTTCTTAGCCTGCCCCAATATTTGCCAATTCTAATCAGGAAATTATGGTGAAGTTACATTTTCGAAAGCATCTGATAGTTCTTGAACTGTTCCTGTATACGAATAGACTAGCCTATAGTAAAGATTCATCTAAGTTATGGACAAAAAAAAAAAAAAGATCTTGAAATATCTCTGTGACCAGAGATATTTGGTGTCTCTGGAATTTATTAATATTTTTACTTTTTCCAGTAAGCCTTCTAGCATCTTAGGAAATAAAATGTCACTATTTACTAAGTACCATATTTCCTCATACTGCACCTCTTGTTCATTTGAATATACTTTTCTTCCAAACGTAAAAGAGCCATTAGAAGCCCCAGAGAGAATGCTGTTCTATTGAATTAACAGGAAGAGATGGCAATATTATTTTTCCTGCCCTGGTAGTTCTCCCCATATTTTCCAGTATCACTTGCCCACAAAATGTGGTTGATACAGGATTAGTTTATGCCTCTCTGACTGAGGTCTATTCCACAGAACATTCAACTACTAATTGCCCCAGAAAACTTCAAAATCTTGTTTGGTTTTCCTTGTCCCCTCCCTACCCAAATTACTTTAGAAATCATATACAGCTTGGTCTCCTTTTTTAACCTTCTAATTTAGTGTCATTTTAATATAAATTGTTCCCAGATTGCAAATGCACGTGGTACTTTTTCTCCAGAGCTTGACATTTTTCTATCCTTTATCGCCTCTGTGTGTGTGTGTGTGTGTGCACATATACACACACACACTTCATTTCCTCCACCACTGTTCCACTCCATGCTGATCACTAATGTGAAAGCCCAGCTGCTTGGCTATAGCTATCTAGCTAGTCATTTCCTCCACATTCAACACTATATCATGTGGAACAGAAACCATCTTGCCAAAGCAACAGCTACACTCCCAGCCTCATCCTGTATCTTCCAAAGATACTCTTCCTATATGGTTGAAAAGCACAGCAATGTTTTTACATTGCTTTCCAATCCTTTCCAGTGCCAAAGGGACTCCTGAATACTCAAAGCAAGTCATCTTCCTTACACTCTCAGCAAAAATCTTCCTTTCAGACTACAAAAATATGGTGCAGTCAACATGATATTCGCAGGCCATAACTTCAAGTTGATTGCTTCCTTATCATAACCCATTTCTGAACACTTTGTACTTAGACACTTTGTAAACACTGTAAAATATTATTAAACAGTAACTAGGAAAGCACAGAACCAAAAGTAGCAGATTCTGGATTTATTCCTGCAAACGTTCATAAAACCCTAATATTCTTGGTCACAGTTAGTGTGTAGAAATGCAGAAAGAAATAAGTCTCAGTATTGTTACTGAGTAAAATGTTCAAAAAGTGTTTCTAAGAATATGCATACAGGCATATATCTTTTCTACGACTTAAAAATATGGACACTGTCAAAGTCAGTAGAGCAGGAACAAATTGAGAAGACAGCTCTGCAGAGTAACTTGTGATGCCTGTTCTTCTGGCTTCTTTCTGCTTCTCTCTTCCTATGGCCTCTGCAATATTTGAGGGCATTCACAACATAGATATTCAGTTCCATTCACAAAGCAATCTGATCCCCTGGGTGATGATGTCACTGGGCATTTATCATAGAAGTAGAGAGAGGTATAGCTCTCTTCTGCTCCATTGTTTTAGAGGCAGTCTGTCGGGCCACTGGAGAAATGGAGTGCTCAACTCACCTTGGCTCCCAGCAATTCATCTCAAAAGGGTGGTGGATGGCAGGAATTGATAGAAGCTCTAAAATACAGAATCATGCCAGGAGGCAGACCATACACTTGTACTGTTTTGGGGTGGAAGGAAAAAGGGATGTGCTTTTTGATGTGACGCTGAGGGGCAGGATCTGCCCTCTGTTGACCAATAGTTGAGCACTGAGTGGTGGAGGTACACCTACTCTATCTATTAGTCAGGAAGGACAGGTTTTGATTGGCTGTCACTTTTCTGCATGTCCTGCAGACTCCACATAGACATGCTCATTATCCAAGGGTTACAGATGTGCTCTATGTATATTGCAGTTAAATCTATTCACATTAGGAAAGGAACAACATTTGTTCACTTTGTATTTGGAGACGAACCTCTACCATTCATAATTTCTGAATCATTATGCAATTAAAAACAGGTATCCTTCAGTATGTGCACTTTTCTGAATGTTGTGGTATAGTTTCTCCACAAGGAAAAAAAATGATCATATTAGGGAAAAAGCATATACTTATTAGTGGAAGTAATAGATATAGATATATATACCATATTGGTCCAAATTTTTTAAAATGTACATTTTAGGAAAATACATCTGAAAATGTAACTACCTTGTAAAAATGTGACTATCTTGTAAAAAATCACAATAGAACAACATCGTAAAATATGAAGAGGTGAGGACCAAATAGATATATTTCTTTTCTTTGCCATCATGCTATACAAACGGTGTGCACACAACTTTGTAAATAGTGCTGGCCCTTATCTAAAACAAATCTCAGGAGTCTTAACTGTAAATGTTATGAACTGTATCTCAAAGCCAATGTTATAGCTGTAACACTAATAGAGATCTGAAAATGAATATCAGTTTTGTAATATTATCTTATTAACTTTACTGACTAATCAAGTACATACATCTCTTTTGATACTTTCCCATCTGAAAATTTAGACTAAGTTAACACTTTAGGAATGGTCAGTATGAATACATTTCCCTCAATCATACAGATTCATTTCACTTTTTAAATATCTCTGAATCTTTCTTTCTCTCTATATTAAACAGTAGCCTAAAATAAGGAAAGCAGAATGCTAGTAATTTGCTTTTAAATGACACTAGGAAGAAAAACCATTCAACATGTTTGCAGATATTTAGCAAGGCACTAACAGTCACAGATTTGGAAATGCCTAAGTTCCCTCTGATTACCAAAAGTGATTTTGATTCCAAAGTATTTATTTGGACATACTCCTTAATTCACAATCAAACATGTACAAACAAGTAATGAAAAAACTGAATATAATCTAGGCAATGTTGATTATTCTGAACTAATTGCAACAGAAGAAAGTTAAACACATATTTAATTTTGTTATGTTGATACCAGAGATTTAAAAGGCTAAGTTGACTCCATTATATTCCCCTTCTTGATTAGTAAATTTTTGTTTGCTCATTCACTTTGTTGTTTCTGGAGCATGTTAAGATTTGGGTTGGAGGGAACAGGCATCCAAAACTGGGGAATAGTCACCAAAGCTCCTTCTGTCACCTTTAGGACTTAGGGCATTTGTGACATTTGTAGCACATAATGGAGAGTGAAGATATAGATTTCATCTATATCACTGGTTTAAGCAATAAACAATCAAATATGCCGATTGTATACTTTGATTTTGGGAGGGTAGGCCAAGCCTACCAGAGTCATGCCTACACAATTTTGATTGCATATTTTAAACTTACCTGATAAAACATTAGGACTTCCATCATTTTCCAGAACTCCTCTCCTCTTTGTCTCTGTGAGCTCATTTTTGGATTTCCAGATCACCTTTATGATTCTGAACTTCTCAGGCAACTCCCAAGCTAGAATTCCCTGTTGACAGACGGGCAGGCTCTCTGTGGACAAGGGCATCCGATCTTCTTCAGTGCTCCACTGCCTACCCTTGTCTGATACATTGAAAAACCTATTCAGCACAGGCATTCTCAAAAGACGGCTGCTTCTTCAGAAGATGAGAACACCTTTAAATTCCAGGAGGAGTGGAAGCACCAAACATCCTTGAGCCAGCTGTCTCTAAAGGTTTCTCTAAACTTATAGCAGTCTTGTTGCTCCTAAAGTTGAATCAACAAATTCTGCTTGAAATTTATCTTTCAAATAGTCTCCAAGTCATGACTGTTCCAAAGCCGTTCCTTCTCAATTGCATGCAAATGTTCTCTTTCTCCTTTTTCCCTCCCTCTCAAGTTTTGAGTTAGCCGTGTTTGATTAATCCCAGCCTGCAGCTAGACTCAGAAGAAGAAGAAAAATCCAAATGGGAAGAGTTTTCTTTTGCTTCTCTTCTCTTCCCTGGTCCTGCCCCATGTCAGCTCCATTTGCAATTGCAGCCACAGGAAAGTTTTTATTTACCAGCTCTGTGATAATTAGGCATAAGGATGTGAACAGCTGTTGGTTTTAGAAACAAGAGCTTTGCCAACTTCTGCTGTGCATTTTTTTTGGTGGGAGAGGGGTAGAGAATTTTAAGCTGTCCAGCAACACCAGCTTAAATTTACCTCATTTTGGCTTGACAAGTCCTTACAGCGATTTCCCAAATCATCTACTAACTGCTACAGGATGGGAATATTAAGGCAGCTGTGTTTGAATTTATGTACAAAACAGTACAATTCTAAAAGCTTCCAACCCCCCCCCCCCTTTTCCTCTTCCTAGTTGTTTGGTTTTCAATCTCAGCAAATCTGAAGTGCAGACGATTAATCAAGCCAGTCGGTAACCTCAACTGCCCTTCAGCTGGACAGGAAATAACATTGATTCACATTCCAGAATGAACTGTGAATGAAATGAATCAGGAAAGCCACAGGGTCCAGAAATGGTGCAATGTCCAACAAACAGCTCTGGATTTGCTTTGAACTTAAAATTCTATTTCTGAAAGGGAAAAAAAAAATAAAGACAGAGAAATTGGGAAGGTGCCTTGGTCGACTGGCAGGTGAAAGTCATACATTCCGGTAAGATCTTTTGAAAAAAAAAACATAAAAGAAAAGAAGAGAAAAAGAAAAAACACCTTCTCACTGCTGAAGTCTTCCTGAACAGAAAAACAAATTCAGGTAAGGATATCCATTCAGGCAGCTTTGCCACCATTACCTTACAAAAGAATCATTCAGTTCTGGCCCATGAAAATAAAATACTGTATCATACCAACTGAACTGTTCAAATAAAATCTTGAAATGATGCCAACTGGATATAAGTCTAGTTGAAATCTCCTCCTGTCCAGTTGTAAAGAATAATTTTCAACTTGTCTGGCCTGAAGGATACGGACACGATTCTTGGAAGGATGAAACCTACAACTTATTTCTTAATAATTGTCCTTCTTGATTAATAAAAATGACCAAAAGATTGTCTGTGAAAAGTATTCTGAACTTTTATCTAGTCCAGAAAGCTACAGCCAGACTGTTAAGACAACTTAAAACTTGCTTAAAACAATGCACCAACCTATTTCTAGTCAAAGTGCTGGTTAGGTCCTACAAAACTGTCTATGATTTGGGAACAGGTTTATTCAAGCAACATTCCCACTTATAAATCTGCCAGTTTTAAAATTTCAGTGAAGCCAACTTTGCTACCATCAGAAAGGTATCTCCTGGGTTGCAGAAAAGGACTTCTTGGTTGCTCATTCCAGGCTGTAAAACTCTCTGGTAAGGGTGATCAGATAAATCCTCTGTTGGTTATGCTCCCTCTAGGAAGACTGAAATAATTAGTTCTTTTTTCTTTCTTTCAATACAGTTTTACATACATTAAAATCATGAGATTAGTTTAACTTTGACTTTGATTTCAGAGTCTCATGGTTTAACTCATAGTTTCCTCACAGGCTAATATTAAACTTACTGTCCTTTCTAAAAAATACACTGGAAAATAAACAGGATCTTCATTCATAGAAAAAGAAGGAAAACAGAGTGGACTGAATTTTAACATCCTCATGTTTTAAAAATTGGAACACATTTATTTTGCTGATGCCAAAATAATCATCAGTAACAGCATGATACTTCCACAGTCCAAGCACCCTTAGCATTTTCACCTCAAAAAAAAAGAAAGAAAGAAAGAAAAGAGAAGAGAAGAGAAGAGAAGAAAAAAGAAAAGAAAAGAAAAGAAAAGAAAAGAAAAGAAAAGAAAAGAAAAGAAAAAGATTGGTGTATTACTAAGAGTTTCTCAAATATTTTCTAAAGTGTTGCTTTAATAGCTTTTTTCTCCTTGAATATATTCATGTTTTACCTAAACACTTGAACTGGCATGAAAAGTGAAATTCTTTTTAAGTACTATGCTATTGTTGTTGCAGTTATATTATTTTCCAGCAGTGGTTAGCACCAGGATATCCTGATCCTTTGAACAAAGAGGTTAAGAAGAAAGAAAACAATGATATTGTATAGTATTTCAGATGTGCTTCAGATCCATTCATAAAACACATGGTTGCATGCCTGTTGTGATCCACTTTGGTGCAAATGTAATTGCTTTTTTAAATGTTCAATATCACTCCCAGCTCTGTCCATTCAGGAAATTCCAGGACAGATGGACCCAGTAGCCTTAAATCTATATTACTTTGCTGCATTTATCTTCAATCATTGGCCTATGTGGGAGAATGCCAAACTGACTTTTCTTCCAGATGATATTGTAGATGACCTGCCCAACTTTCCCAGTGCAGCTGGACTTTGTTACGGTATATGTAAGGATACTCTGAGAACATATGAAGAAAAGGGCTTTTCCATTCTTTTTCAAAATTAATGTTCTGACAATGTTTCTGTTATCCTCTAAAGGCAGCAAACATGCTTAAAGGATGGAGGCTGGCTGCATAGCACACAGATTCCCCATTCTAGCACTGTCTTAGAAGGGGAATAGCCTTCTTCCAGAATATGCTGCCTGAGATATTTCCTCTCTTTGCTGAATGGTACAGCCAATAATATTCACATGATCTGAAGATGAAGCCCAGTGTAGGATAGCAGAAAATCATCAAAACCTGGGATTAAAATGGTCATGTAAACAGATGTTAGGGCTGGCAAGAAGTCACATGGATCATTTCTCTTCTGTGCCATCATCATAAAATATGGTTGTTTGCTCCTAATTTGAACTGAAATGCAAGGCAAAATTCTGTGGAGTTGGGGTGGGGTGGGGTGGGGAATGAGAATTTTAAAAATGTTCAAATGCAGAGCTTTTTCTTAACTTACAGCTCACAAAGATGGAATATCAGCAATCATTCTGACCTAACCAAAAGTAATTGATATTTGTAAAACCTGTTACATGAAGGGGAAAAAATTAATAACATAAGAAGCAACAACAACCTATTAATGATCTGTAAGGTATATGCTTTTCCCAGAAGATCATGGTAAAGCTTGTGATGGTGTCCAGATGGGTTGTTAGCATAGTTCAGTGAATCAGTGAGCAGCTTCCAGATGCAGGTATTTCAACTCCCTGGCATTCTCAGCAAACTGGTTGAGGAATATTGGGAGTTGAAGTCTATAAATCTGGAAATTGCCCTAGTTATGGTACAGTGATATTGATGTTATCAAAGGAGAATAAAGAAACTAATTAGGGATTAAAGGTCTGCCAATAATTTTATGGGGGGACGCGGTGGTGCAGCGGCTTAATGACACTGAAAGTTGCCGACCAGAAATGGTCGACACTTCAGTGGTTCGAGCCCAGCTTCACACAGCAGAGTGAGCTCCTGCTTCTTCCCCAGCTCCTGCCAACCCAGCAGCTCAAAAACTGACATGAGTAGATAAATGGGTACTCTCACCCCGGTGGGAGGAAAAATGCTGACGGCGCCTTGCAAAGGAGACAGGACCAGTTGCTGGTAACACGGAAGCTGCACATGCCCAAAAAAGGCGCAAAGCAACGGAAACCCCGCCTCCTGCGCTCGCCAGCTGGGCTCTGCTCTAGGAAGGAGGCTCTGGCAAACCACTTCCAAAACACCTTGCCTTGAAAACTGCAGGGACTCATCCAGGCAGTCACTGCAGAATCGGTAACGATTGAGTGCAGATATAATAATAATAATAATAATAATAATTATTATTATTATTATTATTATTATTTTATGAGGACCTAGCATAAATGCTATTAAAGATGTTGGCTTCTATGGCAGCTGTACCTGCCTAGCAGGGGGGCCTGTGGGGCAAAAATGGTCAAGATGGTGGTTGTGATCATATGATCAAAGCCCTGCCCCTTTGTTATGTGCACTACACACACAAGGGGCAGGGCTTCAGTAGCATGGCCATGGCCACCATCTTGACTTTTTTTGACCTCCCAGTCATGAGCACCTCTGCAGGCTAGTTTCTTCTGGATGCACTGGAGCTATAGTTCTCAGAATCCCCAACTAGTGGCCAGGTTGGTTGGAAATTCCTGGACTTGAATCCCAACACTACCAGTTTGCAAAACAGTATTCACATCAATGTAGACTACAGTCAGAACTGCTACTTAGAGTGATCCTGTATAGGCCTGCTGCTGTACTTTCCCTGAGTTGATAAAACTGCTTCAATACAATTGTGTCTTCCATTCTGCACTCTTCTTAGGAAAGCCATGATAAATAAAAAACAGAAATATCCTTTATTTCAGTATGTATATTGGACCTTCTGAAAAGCTTTTTAATTAATTTCTCTCTCAGTACTATGTTAAGAAGAACCTGGAATGAATCAGAAGACTCTTTGATGATTGTGAAACTATCAGAATAATCCAAGCAACCCAACCACTATTTTCTTTTTACCTAACAGCTGTGAATAGGATGATAGCTATTTCATATAGAAGTACTGCTGTAGAAAGAATTCTAGAGTATTATACTAACTCATGGTTTACAAATTTAATGAATTTTACAGGTCTACATATTCACTTTTAATCTGTATAATAAGTTGACAGCAGTAGACATCACAGTACGTCATCTGCCTCACTAGTCTATTGCCAGGGCTATCATTAATCCGATCTACTAATCTTCATGATAGTTTCTATTTTCTCATCCATTCTCATTGTAAGGATGGCACAGGATTAATCTCTTGGCTCGTAGCAGTGTTGGCCTGCAGCATTCATCATCAGCCTACTCATCAGCATTCCCAACAACAAATTAGTCAGGAGCCACAAAAACAATAAAACTTCTTTTATCTCTTTTCACTAATTGTTTTTAATTCTGTTGTCCAGAATCCATGCTTTAGCAATATGTTCCTTCCCCAATGTCTACCACTTAAATTATACCAGAGCTTCTAGTACACACTTTCTCTCAAAGGCTCCAGAAGCTGTGACCTACATTAATAAGTAGGACAAGGAAATAAACAATGTTTATATTTTAATTCCTAACACTGTCCTTGTACCATTTCATTACTGGGAAGGTCCTGGCTCCATTGTAAGGACAGAGAAAGAGGAAACATGGTAATGTAAACTAATATAATGAAAATATATTGAGAAAATGAAGGGATATAATATTCCTGACCATTTGTTCAATATCTCTTAAGTATGGTAGTTTCTCTCCTACTGTTTACTGTGTTTTCCTCCATAATTAAAGCACTAAATAGCACCTAATTTTTTTCAATTTTGACTCTGCATTCAGATCAACCACAGAATTAAATATTAAATGCTCTTGGGACAATGGCAGTGCTTAAGCAAAGGATCCTTGATTGAGAAGATGGCAGGGAATTATTGAGTGAGATATAATCATATGAATCAAATTTAATTTTCGTTCTAGCTCCACCCACTGCTTTGTTCACCTCCTTTTTGGAGTACAGACTCTGGCCAGCTACTCAAAAGCCAGGTACAATCCTTAGATTGAAAAATGTTGCGCACCCATGAAATACAAGGAAAATAAACAGAGTATGTTTATCTTCTAGAGTTATGTGTTTAATGTTAATGCGCCTACATTTTTATACCCAAATAGCAGCAAAGAGAGGAATATGAGTTGAATACTGTATGTATCTTAGATACCATTTTGGGTCAGAGAAGCAGAATATAATGAGACTAAATGAAAACTGAAAGAAATGCTCTTAGCTGTTTCATATAGGATGACAAACATACTGTATTGCCTTGAGTATTTGGCACATTATATGAACTCTGGGTTAATTTTTTTTTTCCTAGAAAGCATTTTGTAGCAAGAGTAAATGGGGCATGAATATTAAAATGGCCAAAGGAAAACTGAAGTATTTGTGTGCTAATTTGCTTGGAAATGAAATGAGATGTTCCCTAGATACAGTATCTTCATTCTGCCTTTGGAAGCAGAATGAAGTAATGCAAATGCCTTTCCTGCAATGAAAAACTTTGCAGAAACTCAAACACCTATAGATGATGCTTTTAAATATTCTGGAAAATGTCAATAAATATGTTCTCTTCTCCTTTTCCTCTTTAGTAACAAAAGCACTTATGTAGAACTGTTGATGGATCAAATGAAAAGCCCTGCCCTTTGTCTTCAACAGTGTTAATCCAAATATGAAGGTGAAAGATTTGATGCTGTTGACTACCTTATGTAGTTTGTTCTTATGTTTTATACCCAAATACAGAACTTGCTATTTTTGATTTACAGTTGCTAATTATAATTGTTGATTTACAATGATCAATTATTAGAGTTTTTTTAATGCATCTCTGTGATTCTACAGTATTACATTTCCCAAACTTTCATATTAGCAAAATATAAATGGTAGGCACCGTAGTCTGCATAGCTTAGAAAAATTATTTGGCACAGCAACCTTCCATACTCCCTAATTGCTTGCTTGCATAACTAGAGATAAGAGAATTCCATATGAAACATATCAATGATCATAATGCAGCTTTAAAAAAAGTTTAGATACATTTACAGCTATTGGCCAAATTAGCCAATGGAACTAACAGCGGAAGTACAGGAGACAGTGGGAACAAAGAGTAGGAAATAACTATTTCCATTATTTCCTGCTTGTGAATCCCTCAGGCAGGGCTACACCTAGCTCCTTTGCTGCCTGAGGTGAAGAATAAACAGTGGCCTCTACTGTTCTTCTACAAAAATTAACTGAATTGATCACCATTGCACCTTAAGATTACAGAGGTTGGCACACAACATCTGTCTGAGGTGATCACCTCACCCTGCCTAATAGAAGTGCTAGCCCTTCTGCAATGATGTGAATGAATTTAAAGAAATCAAAGAAAAAGCTTCTATTTCTTCTCTGATGCAAATTGCCTCCCAAAGCGTATTTGCCCTGTAATGTATAGGTTTCTCCTCTGAGGACATGCAACCCCTGATTTGAAAAGCTTCCCAACTCTTGACATGCGGCTTGTCATCACTCAGCCTGTACTGGAAACTAGATCAGCTTTTATACTAGAATCAGAACGAAACAGTTCTCTAATCAGTTCTAGTAGGGCAAAGTTTCAAATATCATGAAGTCAGTTTCACAGGGCAATAAATCAGGAACCCTGAACAACTGCAGCCTAAGACCTTCCGACTTGAAAGCTGTCAGATAAAAGGAAGGGGAGGAAGTATTTTTGCAGAACAGGTAAGAGCATGGTGCAATATATGCACATTTCAACACGTAGGATTTTGCTTTTGTTTTTTTAACCCCCCCAGCTATCACAGGTTGCCCCTGGGTTAAGAACGCCTGGTTTATGTACAATCCATAGTTAAGAACACAGCCTATTGTGGTAAAATCTGAGTTAAATACACAATGATTCAAGTTAAATCTGCAATGGTTCAAGTTAATTACACAATTTATTATTTATTTAATTACTTGATTTCTATAACAATAATACTGTTCTGGCTTACATACAAAATTCAACTTAAGGAATGGGAACAGAACTCATCCTTAAACTGGGGACTACCTGTATTCAGGTGAATTATCATTGGCAGCTAGCCAGCCCTTTTTCTTTTTTTCTGCTTCAGGTTCAAGCAATTTCCTTCTCTGCTTGAATCACAAGTGCTAAACTAGTGGTTTACATGCTGTGGGATTATTTCCCGCCACCCCTACCCTTTCTCACCTCATCTGATTCAGCAAAAAATTATGGGTGGAAAGAAATTGTGGAATGATTTCATATTTCTTGCCTTAGCAGATTTTCAGGAGGAGGAGGAGGAAGCAGAAGTATGGTAAAAACACAAACAGAGGGTTGCAAAATCAAAATAATCACTCCCTCCTGTAAAATTCCATGAATAAAGCAGGGTGATTGCATAATAAATGCCTCACCTGGAAGCCCCTGGTATCTCAAAACTTTTCTTGCTCACATAGCTACTTTTATTTAGAAGTAATAAGTAAGTTTGTTTTCTGTCAGGACTCATGCCTTTTCTTCTGTATAAACAAATGGAGGACTCTCTCGCTGGAACATGGTCAATGAAAAATGCAGAACTTTTGCACTTTAAGAAAACAACATTAAACAGCCAGTCAGCTGCAAGCAAAAGCAAGGATTTTGAAACAAGACCACCATGTTCCCAAATAGTGCTTCTCTTACCCCATCTCAACGAATTTACAATTATTGCATCTAGGACTTCATTTCTTTATTTTCTACTTTTCTACTTTGCAACAGGCATGTCAGGTTTGTAAATACAGTTTTAAAACCCTGCAAGGACTCTTTACTCCAAGAACAGACAAGCAATCTTTCCTCACGTCACCATTCGGTGCCGATACCCCAGCCCCAGTTATTATCCTCAACGTAAATCATTTTTACCATGAGACATGTTTGAGGAATGGGGCTGCTGCTGGTCATATAGGGCAGGCAGTGTAGCACTGATCTTGTTGCATAGATACATGACAACTGAGTTTAGGAATAACAGCGCTACAACGGTCAGTTACTATTTCAGATTAGACTCGTCCTGTTTATCAAGCATAAGATGCTGTGGGAGTTCTTGCTTCAGATACTCTCAGCGTCAACATTTTACTCTCCACTTGCTTCAGGGCCCTGCTTGTGCACTCAAGAAGCATGCAAAGGTACATTTTAACTAGCATTGGGACTGGAGGCAATCTGATTAATTGCAAGGTTTCTCCCTTTCTTTCTGCAATTGGCAGCACTTTGGGACTAGCATATGGAATATATTATGGTGCAGGGAATGTTCTTCTCCTCATGACTTTATCAGCACCATCTCTATGCACTCTTGCTGGTGTATCCTCCAGTTTATATGATCTGGTTATGTTGCCTGGAAAGTACAGCTGCAATTATATGGTTTCTGATTGTCTGTGCAGAGGGGTTACAGCCTATGGAGACAGTTCCTCATTCCCCATCCCAATTTGTTTGTTGGATCACTCAGCCTTAGCCTTGGGAAATATTCACAAGTGGAAACTTTTTGTGATAGTTTATATCAGTAACATCATAAACTTCCTGCCTAGCAAGAACTTTTCTCATTTGTATGTATCATCAGTGTCCCATATTATTCCATTTATTACTAAACCCATCTTCTTTGCTTTATTAGTGTACATTCTAAATCAGTTATGAAGGGTAAAATGGCTGCTGTTATCAGAGTTTATATTCCCATTGTGCGACAAAGATACTTGACTGAAGTAAAATAGAAGCTTCCAATAACTACTTCTGTCCCAATGTTTCCAAGAATATAAACTGCACAGGGTTTTTTTTTTTCCTGAAACAGTTATTACACAGACTTCAAAGGCCTTTATTTTGTTTTTCTACAAATGTCAGTGAATGAGATTAGATAACTAGATTTATGTTCCTATAAATCCTTCTTTCCTTAAAAACATGACAATATGCTAACAATTAAAATCAGTTTTTCTGGCTCCTAAATATTTCACTTCAGGAGAAGCCCAAATCTAAAGAAGTGGGCTTCTTTGGAGAAACATGTGTTGTGTCCAGTGCAATGTGTAATTTTTCCAAAGTGGTTTGTAGTTGAACTGTACCATATTTATCCCAAAAGAGGATGACTCTGAAATCAAATCGCCCCACCCAGTAGATAGAAAAATACAGACATAAATACTGTGCATTATCAACCAAGAGTTGCCAATTCCAAGTGAAAGCGATAAATGACTGCATCTGACTCGCCAACGTGCATGGAAATGTTTATGGATATTTGCCATTCTGCATATATGTTGTGTTACCTGGGCTATCAGGAAGGTCCATTTGCCTGGACATTTGCAGCCCAGAACTGATAGCCCTACAATCTCAACCATTCTCTCTCACATACAGAAACTACCCTCACTTTCAAAAAGGCATTCTGCAAACACACATCTTCTCCTCCTTTTTTCCATTAGAAACCCCACAAAAAGGGGAGAAAAACAGGATGGAGTTGGAGTAAGAGAAAGTGTTATCTATGCCGGGAAGGGGAAGAAAGAGAAAGGGGGAAAGGCAATATTGATGGCCTGGAGGTGAAGGGAAGAGGCAACTGGGGAGGAAGAGGCAACTGGGGAGGGCTGCTGTGACGCTGAGATTGAAGCGCCCCCTGTTTTATATGTGGCATTGCTCATAAAGACTGGGTGGGGCTTCAGTTGCCTCATTGTGGCCACCATCTTGACCCAACCTATTTTACTGTTTGTTTGCTTGTTCTGAGAGAGTTGGGTCTGGTCTTGTGCTACTACTGTTCTGTGATTGACCTACTTTAATGCCAGGAAGAGAGGCTGCTTAAACAAGCTAGCTCTTCCTAAGCTGTTTTCCAGAGCAGCACGCTGCTCGCTTACGAAGCATGAGCCGCAAACTAACAAGCTCCCCACTTTGACCTTAATAAGTTAATAGTTATCGACTTCCACCTCCCCGGTGGCTTGTACCTCACTGCCAAATGGCTTAACGAGGCAAACAGCTGGTGCTACTAAGAACCATTCTCTGTGGAGTCCCTATTGTCTGCCTACATGTCCTTTTCCTCTTCTTTAACTGTAGAATCTAAGTAAATTGAACATTCAATTTCCTTCTAGTTAATCTTCCCTGAGCTGGGGTGAGCATTCCGAGGGGTGGCGGGAGGAGTGGGGGGCTACAGTATAAGATCTGCACCATAGAGGCAACCCCTTTTATGAGCAGATGCCATGGCATTTCCTCCTAAAAGCTACTTTTGCTCACTGCAGGTAATCCAGGACGAGTGTCTCACTGTTAAATATTGGATTTTAATTGATAAACATTTATTAATTGTAATTATCCTGGTGTCTTCCCTTGTGTTCACCTTTTTTGATATCCGATCCACAAATGTCAAATTAGCTGGCAACAGATACACATCCCCCACCGCCCACTGAATATTGTTATATAGTGTTCATGCTGTCTGTATTAGGAGTACCTTTTCTTATCTTTTCATTCTTCAAAATCAAAGTGAAATCCTATTAAATCTGGGCAAGTCATAAAGGTCCTATTTGTCTTGTTGCCACCTGCAAACCCTTTTCTGGTTTAGAAGTTCTTCTGTTTTCTCCTTTTCTCTCTTTCTTCCTTTCTGTTGCTGAGGTAACGGGACTAGGTGGAATATAAGGAAGATATAGGATGGTACAGTCACTTTGTTAACAAGTAAGCAAAAGAAATGAAAGAACTTTTATGAAATAACTTAAAATGGGTTATAGACAGGTTCGCTTAGTATCACAGTAAGTCTATATTGTGTGCTGATGTCAGCCTTGCCTACCAGCCTGGTAGTCCAGACAAGAAGCATACTCAGGAGTATTAGCTTTATGTTTATTGTAAGGTTACATTAACAGAATCTTGCAAGTCTGAAAATACAAACCTCCCCCCTCACCTTTACAATCCAAGAAACTAGGGAGGGTCCCTTCTGAGACATTTGCCATGCCCCCATTCCTTCTGCGGGCTCTGCTGCCTCTTGTCTGGCCTTTGTCTAGTCTGTGGCTCTTCCTCCTGTCTCCCAAGGTCATTCCCACATATCAGTATAGCTGGCCACTGTGTGCAACAGGTCCAGCTTGAGTTACTTTCTTCTCTATTTGAATCCCAAGTGCAAACGTTGCCCTGGTTTGGTGAAGGAGCACTGGTGGTCTCTTTGGCTCCTGGGAAGTTTCTCCAAAGGGGAGCTTTGGAAGGAGTGACTTGTGGTGCTCCTGAGGGAGTTGGGGTGGTGGGAGCAGGGTCAGACCAAGAGACAGCTTGTTACTGACCTGAGCCCTGCTGTCACCTTTGCCTTTTGCCCTCCATACCTGAATTAGATAGTTCCTGTTGCATCTATCTGACCAGATTTTTTCGTCTTTTGCTTATCTTTTTTCTACCCTGTGCTCTCTATGGACTAAGACTACTTTGGAGCAGATTCACCTGATGTGACTATATCCCTCTCTGGACCATGCCTACTGTGGGGGCCAGGAAGGAGGGTGGATGGGAGTGGCTGGATGTGGATGCTTGGTGACCCATGCATTTTACACACACACACACACACACACACACACACCAGGCTGAGTGCAGGAGCAACTAGGGGAGGGTGCTGTGGTCTGCCATGGGGGTGAGGATGTGTAATAGTCTGTGGGAATAACCTTGGGGGACAGGAGGAGCCACAGCCTAGACTATGGTCAGACAAAAGATACCTCAGCCCATAGAAGGAATGGGGGCATGGGAAGCATCTCAGAAGGGACCCTCCCAAGTTTTCTGGAAAGTAAAGGTGAGGAAAGGGAGAAGTTCTTTCAGACTTGCAAGATTCTGTTACTGTAACCTTATGATAAAGGTAATGTTAGTACTCATGGTTTTGGTTTCTTGTCTGGACTACTCGAAGGGCTGATAGGATGATTGGATATGTTCTATGGCCTGGGCGGGAATAGTGTGAGTAGGGTGGACTTGGTCATCTCATGCATGGATTATCGCAGTGCACTGTATATGGAGCTGCCCTTGAAGATCACTCAGCAGCTGCAGCTGTGGGCCTGCCGCAGTATACCTATTTAACACCACTGCCTTGTAAGCTACATTTGTTACCAGTAGACTTCTAGGTGCAATTCAAGGTGGTTATCACCTATAAAGCCCTTCATGGCATAGGGCCTGGTTATTTGTGGGACCATCTGTCTTCCATAGCTTCCATTCATCCTATACAATTGGGCAGAGTCAGCATGTTTCAGAACCCATCGATTGGATGATTGGATCCATCATCTGATAGGACACAGGAAGCAGGCCTTTGCTGTCATAGCATTTGCCCTCTAGAACAATGTCCTCCCAGAGATCTGTGTGGCCCCTGCCCTGATGCTATTTAAATGTCTCCTTAATATCTGGTTCTTCCCCCAGGCCTTGAACTAGAGCGGCTAGAAAACCCCTTGTTGGATGTACGTATGTTTTGGTGTTGTTTTTCTAGAAGTTTGTTTTGTAGGATCTTTGTATTATTCCATTTTTAATTGTCTAATGCTGTACCCTGCCCAGAGTTGGGATGGATTTGGGCAACTTATAAATTAAATAAATAAAATTTGTTGATCCATGCCTTCCCTGGCACTAACTATATTCATAAACCTGCCACTCTGACAGACAGAGACATTTCTAGGGTAGGACTATGAGCTTCCCTCAGAACCATCCTTCCAACCACATCTCCCAAATCTCTGTCTCTGTAGTTTCCCCCTCCTTTTAGAATATGAACTGGGATGTGACTTGTCCTGCCATATTTTGATTAGCAATTCCATCACCCCAATCATTACATGGAGCAATTTCAAAAAACAAAACAAAAACTCAGTGGACAATAAAGAATCATTATTTACAGTACAATTGTACACATACTCAGAAGGCAACAGCTTTCTTCCAGCAACAATGCACTCATATTTTTAATCATGCCTAGGTGCTTACTAGTTGGTTTAAAAACCAAAATATAAAAGTATTTAATAAAACACCATAAACTCTAAAAGCATAATACGCCTATCTGCAACTTATTAAAGCATCTGTGTCTGTTTCCAGGATTGTGCACTTCCAGGAAACAGACGCAGCTGCTTTAATGAGTCAAATAGAGGAGCAGCATTCATGTTATAAAGAGCTCTTCTAAATCAAATCCAAAGCATTGAACAGTCCTCTTTACTATTATTGAAAAGAGCAGTTACTTACAATAATACCAAAACATTTAAAATTAGTAACAACTTAATAACCAGCAGAAACATAAAAGGGTTTAGATCTAAAGAAGCACCAGCAGAATAAACTTTTTTTGTCCCTGGATACTATCATCTCTTAAGTCCTAAAGAAGAAAAGGGGATTACTGAAGAAGACGTGTGGATTCACTGAGTAGAAAAATCCCCTCTCACAAACCCCCTTCCTCTGGAACATGTCTTGATATAAGTTCTTCCCTTATGATGCACTCTTGTTATTCTTCAGTCCCCGCCCCCCCATCCCAGGCCTACAGTCCTTACAATTTAATTTCTCGATAAAGGAGATATACTGTACACTGCATTGCTCAATGTAACTGCACCCAGTCCTTCTTAACAGAGGGTAACTTTGAATTGTTCAATATGGTAACATAAGATGACTGAGAAAAACAATTGCAGATAAATGTGTATGATGCATATTAGGCAACAAAGCTGACTTTCAGCTATGTGTAATAGTAGTGTAGAAGAATGGATGGAAAGAAGACTCTGTTTAGTCGCAGAACCTTGTGATGAGACTAGGCTGCCCCAAACACACAAGTGTCTTTGTATTTCATCTGTGATGTCCTATAGGGTATAGCAGTAGAATCTGCATTCATTTATAATACGTGAGGGAAACAACTCCTGCCTGTCTCTGTATTATATATTATTGTCAGGTTACCCAAAGACATCCAGGCTAGATTAGCTGACATAATACAGGATGTCTGTTTATTCAGTATTTAACAACTGTAATTAATTGGCATCAATTCAGGAAAGAGCAACAGCTCTGCAATTTCATTCTATGGAAAGAAGAAGCTTCCATCGGTTCTGAATTCATTTATCCAACATTCTTTGACAACAGACTAATAACATTATTCCTTCCTGGCATCATCTGGCAACAAAGGAAGGATGAGGACCCAAAGTATAAGGGATCAAAGAAGAACCAAGCAACAATAGAAAGGGCTAATGAAAAATCTTATGATCCAAGGCTAGAAAAACTGGGAGACGTATATGTATAAAAACATCCCACGTATAAAAACATCCCATTCATCCTCACTGGGGAAGGAAATAAGCAGGGCAAGAGGCCATTAGATCAAGGAATGCCAGGATCTGCAGTATGAGACCCTTTTGGCATTTCTTCTCGATTTAGCATCTAAATTTGTAAGGATGGGAAATGTTACCCCTGTCACTCCTAGGGTTCCTTTAAACCCACTTTTACTGTTTATCCTGCCTGGGGCCAGCAAAAACATGGCTGATAAGATCGTGATAACACTGGAGTGGATGGGGCCAAAACAGTGGATTTAAATCTTGCAGACAATGCTCATGGGTCTGAATATTTTGATTCCAGCCACTTCAAAGATCTGCAAATGAGCAGCTGGATACAAAAAAGGTCAATGACTAAGTAAATAAATGGTAGTGTCCCAGAAAATATGAACAAAACAAAACAGAAATGAAAATGTCAATGTTCAAAAAGCATGATTAGACAAAGCATCAGGAGTTATACTTAGAATGGGAAATCTTGAAAAACATGGCACTCCAATGAAAATAACAGAGCATGTGTCGTATTCTTTGGATCCTGGCCATGTAGCAGCATCTGAGGCTAATTATCTCCTCCCTTTCATTTCTTTTGCTTACTACTTGTATTTTTTTCACTTTGCATAATGTTGCTCCCCCTGAAAGGGGATAATATTAAGTAGGTATACAAAATTATGTATACAAGGTTACAATTAATGACTGATGCTCACTGCAAATGTTAGGAACGTCTTCTCTACGTAAGATTATTATTTGCACCAAATGATACTATAAAATTGTGCTCAGTTCTTAGCCATGTTATTCTGGTGGAACTTGCAACAACATTTTATAACGTGAAATATTCTTGAACAAGTTTTAAGTCGTAAGCCATACCAGTTCTTCATCCTCCCAACACTTAGCACTTCATGCCTCTGAGCAAGCTCATGGCTCATTGGTTGTTCCAGTTTTCCTCTCCTTCTTAGGATTTCTTTTCAAGCTTTTAAAAAATCCTCCTGTTATCCTTGGGCTTCCTCCAAGCCTACTGATGCCTATTTGTGTGTGGACTGGGCCATTTTGGTTATAGAGAGATCCACTTTGTGAGGCTGAGTTCATTATTAATATATAGAATGAATAATGGCTGCTAAGAGTAATAGGTGATTGTGTGGATTCACAATACATAAAAGTGCTATTTTATTTTTATTCCAATTTCCAGCAGAATGTTCAGCACAAATCTGTTTTGATATGTGAATCAGCCAGTTATGAACATTAGGTTTTATATTCTGTGGTACTGATTTATATCATTCCATTAATTGGTCAGAAACATCCTTCACCTTGAGTGAAGAGTCAGTTCAAAACTTTAGGGCTGAGGAAGGATTTTATCATATTGTAAACCAATGCCAATATCTGTTCCAGTTTACAAGTTGCTTTTCCAAACCAGCTGTGTTTCTTCCTGATTTCTTGACCTCTTTCCAGCAAGAGAAACAAATCAATAAAAGCAGACAACTTCAAACATAAAAGATGATACATCAGGGAGATAATAGTTCAGCTCAACTTTTTTTTTTTTTTAAGGCAGAAGATACAGTAGGAAGTTACCGTGGAGAAGAAAAAGAAACCAAAAGCCTGACGAAAGTGAAGGATAAGAAGACGACACAAAAAAGCGAGCACTTTCAAACTGCAACTGAAAATAAGCTGAGATTTGCCAAAGTGAAGGTTTACTTTCAAACTAAAGGATGAAAAAAGAAGAAGAAGAAGGAACGCCTTTAATGTGCCGTGAATATGCCAAGTGTTTGGAACAGTTCTTCAGACAGAGAGGAGCTCCTACCCAAACATGTCATGGAAGGAGTTACAATTGTTTGAGACAGAATGAGCTAAGAGAAACACAAGCAACAGCTACTGTATTGGACAAACCTGTTGCTATGGCTACCTATCCTACCAAATTTCAGACAGCCCAGAGCTTGTTTGGAATCACAATTCATGCTGCTTCCATAGGGTAACTGTATCAATATGTGTAAAACGTGGTTTTAAAAATACCTCTTTTTTAAAAAATGGAAGTAGGATGTTTCATCCATCAAATCATTACACAGAGTTGAATTAAAACATCCATACTTCGAAAAAGAAAACAAGAGAAAGGGAAGGGAAGGGAAGGGAAGGGAAGGGAAGGGAAGGGAAGGGAAGGGAAGGGAAGGGAAGGGAAGGGAAGGGAAGGGAAGGGAAGGGAAGGCCCATGTACTGGTTTTAAGTCTTTTAAAAATACTTAAAGTGAGAGCTTCTATTTTATATTAGTGTCACATAGTCAAATGATGCAGCTTCTACTATCAATATCGTTTCTGTAGTTTGCCCCAACTGGCACAGTTATCTCCCTATTCCTCAAGGACATTATTGTCCTATTATCTTGAAGTTACTCACATAGGTACAATTAGGACAGAAATGATTATAATTGGTGCCCTATATAAACCTGGGGAGAGGCATCCTTAGTGAAGCTATCATTCATCTATTCTATACAAAACTATCCAAAGGATTTTCAGATTGCATTGCCTCTTCCTTTAGGGATGGATGAGGAGGGGCAATAAAACATCCAGTACAGTTCAGTCTCCATGTACAGTGGTACCTCGGGTTACGAACGCCTCTGCTTACGAACTTTTCGGGTTGCGACCAGCTCCGGCCGCAAAAATTTACCTCGGTTTGCGAACTCCGCCTCGGGGTACGAACCGAATCCGCGGCCATTTTCCGCCGTGACACGTGGTCCGCGGCCATTTTCCGGCCGTGCCACATGGTCCGCGGCCATTTTTCCGCCCTGCCGCGCGGTCTGCGGCTGTTTTTCCGCCCGTGCCACGTGGTCCGCGGCCGTTTTTCCGCCTGCTGCACGGTCTGCGGCCGTTTTTCCGCCCTGCCACGTGGTCCATGGCCGTTTTTCTGCCCTTGATACGTGGTCCGCGGACGCCGGAACGGATTAACGGTAATTACATTGAACTTTATGGGAAAATTTGCTTCGGGTTGCGAACAAATCGGTTTGCGACCAGAGTCACGGAACGGATTAAATTCTGTACTGCTGTCCCTCCTATCTACAGTATTTCCCTCTGAAATTCAGTTTGTTCAAGCCTTTGCTGACCTCCAACCACTGATTCACTGACTTCCATAGTTTCACTTGACTTAGGCAAAAAGGAACACAGCAACTCATTGGCTAAGTATGTTTGCCCTCAACCTCACTCTCAGCATTGTAAGCACACATGTACACACAAAGAAAGCCACACCATTGTTTCAGATTCTAAAATCAGAAATCACCAGAAAGTCTATCAAATCTCCAAATTGCCTCCAAATCTCCCTGAAGCAATTCAAGGGCACCTGATTTGATTCAACTAGAATTGACTAAATCAACTTAAAACAACCCTTTATAGTACATCGTTTCACTCCTTCATAGCTCTTACAACCCTATTCTCTGTCTCCAGTTGCTGCCTCCTCTTCATATGTATGCATAAGTGTATCAGAGTATATATAACAGGGAATATTTTTCTTTTTTTCTCACATACTTAATTTACTTTAAACCTGGAAATCAAGTAATATTATTACTTTAATTTCATCGGAATAGTAATATTAATATATTATTCTAATTTAATATTTGCTCCTACCTATATCTTAAATCTTTTTATGTGATCCTGCTCTCTTTTACACTGTTGCCCTCAGCGTGCCATTCAAAGGCTGGTGTGGTTTTTAACTCAGTAATAACTCAGAATCCTACTGTGAAGCATTTCCCCAGAAGTTTAATGTAGATCCAAAGTAGTCAGTTACTCCTTCCTTCCTTCATGCACATTCTCTTCTTTGGTGATTTATAAGTAGCTACCCTATCAGTGGCCTTTACATCATGATGGACAATGATATGTCTTTTTATCAATGATATGATAAAAAATATTGAGTGGTCATTCCCTGGTTATTTTATTTAAAAGATTTGTATGGCTGCCCATCTTATATAAAATAATTCTGGGTGGCTAACAATAATTAAACAGACAACAAAAAATTAAAAACCCCTTTAAACCACCAAGTGCCACAGCAATCCCATCTAAGAACCACAAAGGCTGGGCTCCCCTTCATTCCTGACCCAGTCTTAAAAGCCTTCCAGAAAGCAAGGAGAGTAAGGGCCTGCCACACCTCAGTGGGGAGGCTGTTCCACAAGGTAGGTGCAGTTACAGAAAAGGCTCACTTCCAAGGTCCCACCAGATGACAATATTGAAGAGAGGGACTTGGAGTGAGCCCACCCTATCCAATCTAGTGGGATATGTAGATGTTCTCAGGAAGAGGCAGTCCCACAAGAAACCTGGCCCGACGACATGCAGATAGTCCTCGACTTACAACCATTCGTTAAGCAACCATTCAACGTTACAATGGCACTGAACAAATGGCAGTTATGACCGGTCCTTGGAGTTCCACCTCCCAGCACCTCTGCAGTCATGTGATCACAATCTGGGCGCTTGGCAACTGGCTCGCAGTTACGACCAGTTGTAGAGCCCTGTGATCACGGGATTGCCATTTGCGATCTTCCCTGCCAGCTTCCCCAGAAAGTCAGTGGGGAAGCTGACAGATTAGGTTGCAAGTCACTGGGATAATGCTTCTAGTGTGGTTACTGGTATAGAAGTAGCAGATTATTCAAATGCCTAGAATATTGGAAATAGTTGGGAAAAATTCATAAATGGTTAAATCTTGGAACTTTTGCTTCAGACAAAGGAAGTCTTTTTCTCTTATAAAAAATATTGGGTGGTTAGCCTCTCTCTGGTTATTTTATTTAAAAGATTTGTATGGCCACCCATCTTATATAAAATAACTCTGGTGGCTAACAATAATTAAACAGATGACAAAAGATTAAACCCCCTTTTAAACCACCAAGTGCCACAACAATCCCCTCTCAGATCCACAAAGGCTGGGCTTCTGGATTCCTTCTTACTTCTCAGTTAACTCTTTAGCATGCCTGGATATGAAAGAATTAATCACATGTTTCAAGCTGTACTGTATATGTTTTAGAGCAATCTGCATGTAGGTTTCATAACCAACAGTCAGAAATCACCCTGTCAAGTTTCTAAGTGAACTCAAGACTCATTATAATCAATCAGTGCTCATGTACAGTATATTCAGTATTCATATCAGTTACACTACAACCAACTATACATCCAGAAGAATTATGGCTATCAACCAACCTCAAATGCAGAGCTTCTTCTGGGGAGCTCCCCGCTCTCAGCTTGTTGAACAGTGCTTGTTTCTCCTTATACCAAAACCCAGTTTATATGAGAATGGATGCCACTTACCTAGCATGCGAACACATCTGGCATTCTGCTCTGGGCTATCAAATGAGATTTCTCCACACCGCTGAAAAAAAGGGGAACATATTCAATACAAGACTTGAAGGCAAAGATATCTTTAATCCAACTTTTGTTTTTCACATGGCCATTTCTTCATCCAACATTAAGAATCAATAATCACTTTAAGAGCCACATTTCTGTGTAATAAGAGCTTTTACTAACTCAGAGAAAATGACTGGTACTTGAGGATGGTGGTGGAGGCTAAAATAAAGTCTCAGAAAATTATTCTGGGTTTTAGTAAGGCTTAAACAGTAAACTCCAATCTGGAAGTTAAGATGGGAATTAAGGAATATTGCCTCCCCTCATTTCCTATATAGATGAGTAACGGTTAGAAAGCATTATGTTAGTTTTTGCTGTTATCCAATGAGAGGTTGTCTCCATGTTAATGATGATACTTAGAATGGCTACAAGTTTAATAAGCTATTTCCTTGCAAATGCATATTTGCATATGTTGTGGAACTACAACACGTATTAGGTTTCTGTTCCTTTAAACAACTTTGCTATCAAGGAATCATATGGCACTGATAGAGAAGCACATGTACGTTTCCTCAAGAATTTGTGTTCATATAGTCTCCTGATTTGTGAGAAGCAGCCTTGCATTAACATACTGTGCAAACATCTGTAAATCTGTACACACAAAGGGATCATACAACCAGGAACCCTGTATAATTATGCATGGAAGTCTTTATTCATATCTGTGTATGAAGTTACCTTGAGTTCATCCTTGTGTGTACATGTGCATACAAACACACTCAGAGAGATTCATATAACAGAGAAAAAAATGTCACGTTATATGCAATTTATTAAATTGGTAAACAAATTTCTGTCCCATCAATTCTGCCTGATGAGACAATATAAAAACTATCATAGTTATGGCCATTTCTCTTGCATACTTGTTTCATCGGTTTCCATATTAGTTTATAGTTTGACTTTAAAATCCAAAACCAGAATGTCCACTCTGGAATCCAAAAAACATTTTATGTAAATAAAAAAGCAATTGAACTATGTAGCAAAAACATTTAGGTTCCAAAAATGTTGGGAGTTCTAGGATGATTATATTGAACTTCAGTATATTTTTCAAGCCGATAAATAGGAGACTTCCTTTGGAGTTTCAAGGGGAAAAAAAACCCCTCAGAATGTTTTAGGAGTCATGGTTCTACACTGGTGAGATCATTCAGTATTTTCCAAGAATGCAATATATTTTACTCTGGTTTACCACAGGAGGAAATTGACTACAAAGTACAACACTGTTTGGTTAAGAAAATCATTTTTTCCTTTCCTTATTTCACAGTATTTAATAAGCCTCTTCATTCGTACTATTTTTTTTTTAATTTAATAAGCAGAAAATGCCCTGGTGCAGAAAATCTACATTAAAAATATTCATAAATATTCAATACTGAAATACTGCTTAAAAAAGTATATACTGCACACCAGAAAATTTATCTAGAATGTATAAAGGTACTTCAAATTTATGTTGGAAATGTGAACAACAAGAAGGGTCATTTTATCATGCTTGGTGGATGTGTAAAAAAGCTGGAAAATTTTGGGCTCAAATACATACAGTGATTCAAAGGATTTTAAAGATTAATATTCAGTTGAAATCAGAACTGTTCCTCCTGGGACTGATGGATAAACAGTTAGAAGAGAGCCATGGAACGCTGTTTTTATATATGAGGACAGCAGAGAAATTATTGTATGCACAAAAATGGAAAGATCTGGCAATACCTACAATGGAGGAATGGTTGGTGAAAATGATGGAACTTGCTGAAATGGCTAAATTGACTTGTTTGATTAGAGAAAAGACAATGTCTATATTTATCGGTGACTGGAAACCCCTTATGGACTTTTTGTGTAAAAAAGAAAAAATGAATTTGTGATTTATGATTTTGATGATTAGACAGGATAGGCTATAGAAAGAAGAGAGTCATGATGTAACCTTCGAGAGAGAGGTTAGAAAAGCCACTTCTTTATATTTTCCTACCTTTCTTCTTTCTCTATTTTTTTCTTCTTTACCTTCCTCTTACTTTTTCTTTTTTGCACTTCTAGCTCTTTCTTTTATTTCTCCCTTCTCGTTCTCCTTTCTTGTTCCCCTTTAGTTTGTATTAGTTCTTCTCATTGTTGTTAAAACTCTCAATAAAAATTATATATAAAAAAGAAAAGAAAAAGTATATACTGCAGATATACACTGAAGTGCCTCAGAATAGCTGAGTATTTTCCCATGAAAGAGTATGTGTGGGTGCACAAGTGCTGAAAGTTTTTGTGGAAAAAATATTGTATATATCTGAAAGAAAGCTAGTCCCACCCCACCCACCCTTTTACATTGGAAGGTCATCTTAGATTCACTGCAAATAGTGTAATGGAAGCAGATAACATCTGTTTAACATCTACATGAAACTGTTGGGTGAGGTCATCAATCGATATCCTGCTGAGTTGTACAACTTGACCCCAGGCTGGCCGTGTGATTCTGTCAATATTCTGTCCCAGTGCCTGGAGGCTGTATGAGTTTGGATAGAGAAAAACAAGTTCCATCTCAATCCTGCCAAGACCCAATGGCTGGGGATATTAGGGCCTCCTGGATTTGGTGACTGATGGGGTTGTACTTCCCCATTCAAGATTGGTGCACAATCTGGGGGTTGTCTAGGACTCATGACTCCTGCTGAAAGAGCAGGTGCCAACTATGGCCAAGAGCACCTTCCTACAGCTCCATCTGGTGTACCAATTGCATCCATTCCTGGATCCAGAAGCCCTTCAGAAGGTCACTCATTCCCTTGTCACCTTGTGTTTGGACTATTGCAATGTGTTGTGTTTCTGGAAGAAAAATGAGATGTGCCATCTAGCAGGACCCAAGAAGCATCCCTGCCCTCTAGAATAACATTCCCCCAGAAATCCATGTGTCCCCATCCTGGTAGGATTCCAGAAATCCCTAAAGCCCTGGCTCTTCTCCCAGGCTCTGGAGTAGAGTGGTTGTTGAACCCTTCAGGCATATTTTGTGAAGTGTTTGGAATTTGTGTCTGGACATGTATACTCTTCTGATTACTGTTTTTTAAAATTCTTTATAGTGTAAATTACCCATAGTCATTCTGGAGTCAGGTGGCCTTAAATCTAATAAATAAGTAAAGATAGATAGATAGATAGATAGATAGATAGATAGATAGATAGATAGATAGATAGATAAGACTTTTCCCCCTAACCTTCCTTTTAGGGAGATAATCTTGAATTCATTGTCATTTTTTTGGGGGGGGGAATACATTTTACTCTTTTAATATTTCTTTTATAGTCACTGTAATTAATAAAACCTCATATACTGTAAATATACAATTATATGTAAATACAATTTCAAAAAACTCTTCTTCTTTTACCATGTATACTTTACATCCCTACATTATAATAAAACAAGAGTAAGTCTTGCCTGTCTGAGGTATCTGGTATGCGAATGCTGTGCAATGGAAGAACTAGTTCCTCTGTACCTCTGGTGCTCCTCCTCCTTCCTTAATATGTGCTTAAGATCATATGTTATAAGTAATTTTATGTAATTGAAAAAGGGTTACCTTTAATTTCCATACACCATGCATTCAATTATGAACAGAAAAAGATAATTTGGAACACTTCAGAGCCAATTTATAAACAGATTGGCTACTCTGAAATGGTTGCCAAAAAGAGTGGGGCGAAGGCATATATTTGTTAGTGTGATTTCACATGGCAAATATTTGTTATCCGTGATAAATTGGCCATAACCAGCTCTCTTCGTAATCCTGAAGTATCTCCAAAATACATTGGTAAGCCCTCCAGTAGTTCAACAATGCAGCGCATCATGAACTCATTGTGATTATTTTGCTTAGCTTGATACTGAGAACATAGGAATGGTCTTACCCTAGGTAATGGCCAAAAGAGAAATTACTATCAAATCCAGCCAAAATCTGTAGAGGCCTAGCTGATAGTAACTTTTAAAATACTTCAGTCAAGCAGATAGTTTTGATTTCATGGTACTTTCTCCATGTTCTTTCTCTAGATAGGACACTGATGGTTGGAAACTACTCATATTACTGCTAATTTCTATATAATTAGATTGCAAGCATTAGTATTTATTTATTATTTATTAAGACTTGTTTTAATTTTACAGAAATGGAAATGGAAGCCAGTTGCTTGCCCATGATACAGTATGCCAGAATTTCTGCTACACTGGTAGATGTAATTGCATATTACATCTTTTCATCTCTACTGTCTTGAACATACCATGCTTGAAAATTTCTAATTTATATATATTATTCTGTAACATACTGAAAATAGCAAAGATATTAAGCAGCACTAAAAACGTCTGTTGGATCTAACAACCAAACTAAAAATTAATTAAAAATTTGTCTATCTTTTAAAAGAAAGACTGCATTTATTACTGACCCCATTCTGAATTCTGCTATCCACATGTAGGCCCTGAGGCTAACTCTGCCACTTGTTTCTTACACCAGATAATACCCCAAAGCTTGACCATTTTAGACTCAGAAATTGCTACTAAAATTACAAAATATCTGAAGTCAGCCTTTCAAGGTAGATCAGATTAAGAAACTGATGCCATATAAGTCAGTACTACTTATATTGTAAAACTGTAGTAACATTATTGCAAGTCTGAATGGACTTCCCCCCTCCCTCCCTTTATCTCTGCATGAACTAGGGAGGGGCTTGAGACATTTACTTACATTACTTTCTTTCCACAGACTCAAGCCCCTTTTATCTGACTGTTGCCTTGGTAGCAGCTCTTCTTCCTGTCCCTCAAGGCCATTCCCACTTTCCTCTACATCTGGCAAAGGAGTATAATACAGTGAAGATCATTATCTTCTGAACACTAGAATTATTTCCGTTTACATGGATACTATAATTGTTATGTGTTTACTTTTTGTTTGTGGAGTGTACAAAATTTTAGCCTTCAAAGAAACCTTTGTAATTGTCCTATTTTTATCATTAAGTTTGTAAGATAGTAAATTAATATCATTAGTTTTCTGTCAATCTACTATCATATTGTCAATTTATGATAGTAGTATTTTCTAACTGTATTTATTAAGCTTTGCTGATGTATGGGTAATAGTATCTTTTATATTGACCAACTGTAAGCATCTACCAGTACTGTCGGAATTTATCTGTGTTTCTTCTCTTGGCATTTACATAGTAGAAAAATATTGATATATAATTATTGCAATCTGTTTACGGAATGTATATAGAACATGAGGGCTCTATTTATTTATTTATTAACAATTTTTGTATATGTAGAGAGTAAGGAAGATGACCTTGACAGAGATAGGCCAAATCTGTTACCAAAGTGACAAGAGGAAAACCATGTCTTAAGTCCAAAATAAGCAGAAGGAATGCACAAAAGACTCCTCAGCAGGTAGGCACCTCCCTAATTCATCTGGGAAGCGGGGGAGTAAAGCACAGTCAGACTTGCAAGATTCTCTTACTATAAACAGTATTAATAAAAGTACTTTTAGCCTTTGTGCGGAGTTGATTTCTTGGTTTGGTCTACATAGTGTAGACCTCCAATCTTTGCAGACTCTGAGAGGCGTACAGGAGGTTGTAATGGAGCACTCTGGAGTACAAGTAAAAAAGTAATTAATGGGTCAACCAGACATCTTTAGCTTAGACTTCGTTTGTTTCCTACTGCCATGAGTGACTAAGTCAGTCTGATAGCAGCAGCTTCATTGGGTGCAAGGGGCTTCCATGACTCACTAAGAGAAAACAATGATAGCAGGTCAACCACTGAAAGCCGTAGAGTATAATGCTTCCATGGGAAGGCCAAGGAAGGAGTATTTATTCAGTCTGGCAGTAGTAGCAGCCTGAGCCACTCAAACACAGCCTTTCAGTTGCAGAGCCAGGGAGGGCATTTGAGGAGGTAAAAGGCTGCATTTGCAGATGACAGGAATACTTTTTAAATGGCACGTGGCTACGGTCTCAACCAGCTGCCACAATGCCTTCTTTTGTAATGCACGAAAGTTACATGGCATAAAGGCTAGGAAAACTTGCTGTTAAAAAAAAGAGCAGTAGGGAAGGCACTTTGCTTCAGGAATGGCTTGGAAAGGGGGGCCCGGATGATACGTTGAGCCAGTCCCTTCTCAAACTTAACACTGCTCTCTTTGGAAGGTCACTCTGCCTAAAAAAAAAAAAGTAATCTGAAAATGATTATCTTCTTTACACGGTGACAAGCAGCAACTGATCAGAGAAAAACAGATGACCATCGTCATACATGAAGGACAAATTGCACACTGTCTACATTAGCAGCAGAGGCTCAAACTTACACTCCAAAAAGCTGTCTTATTCTGATGAAGCCACATCTGCTGTGCTAAATCCAATCTCTCACCATCTATTCCTTGCCTTTTTAAAAGGCTTACTAAGATTCTTCTGGTTACTTGCCCAAGGCCAACAATCCAAAGGAACTGCACCAACATCCATAAATAACAGAAATTCAACAAGCTATACACAGTAGCATATATAAGAAATCCAGATCTTCTGTACAAATATTTGTGGGATGCCTCTCTAGCATGTGACCAAATGGGCAATTTACACTGAACAGAGGAGTATTTGTAAAGGACTCATTGCACCTCCAGCCTAAGATGTTCCAACGTGTGAAACTAACAATCAAATACTATTTTATTCCTTTCACTTTCAACATGGTAAACCAGGCCATGGAGTTTAGTAACTTAGATGAAAAGTGAAAATCTGAGAACTGAAAAAATGTAATGCATTCCTAAAAGACTCCATGAAGCCCCAAAATAGCGAAAGTGGTATTTCTGTAAGAAGGGAGTTTGCATTTTGCCAGTACTGATTACAATAATTTGGATGCATTTAGTAATCTCCCTAAATCATGCCTACTGTAAAAAAAATATATAGGTCTCCGTTTTCTGGCAAATCAGAATACCAAATCTAGGATACTACTTCGCTTAGATTAGATGGGAAGGATAATTTTATAATTGGGAAGGTGTAGAAAATGTACAACTTAGATCCTTCCCTAAAATAAAGCCAGTGTTTTGCTTAACTCAATGACCAATGTTTCATGAAAAAAGACTTGCAACATATGTTTGAATATTCTTTTTAGCAGCATAAGAGAAAATAGGCATTGCCATATGCAAACCTGTGACAATGAATTTCTTTTCTTTTTCTTTCTTTTTTCCACCTCTTCATTAAAAAATTAACCGAAGAGAGCATTCAGATCCCCTTTAAACATCCCACACAATTAAATTCTTCAAAGGAAGGAAGCAAGAACACTTTTAATAATTCAACAGATAAGAATATATGCATTGCTCACTTTGGTAACTAAACTGTGTTTGCCAACTAAGTGTTATAAATTTGTTTGTTTTAAAAAAGATCTAGTTCAGTTGTGTATGGTCCCAAAAGTTTACAATAGAATTTAGAGGTATTTTGTATTATTTAAACATCGAGAGCCTTTTAAAAGAATGTTGCTCCCAATTTATACACCTAACTAAGAGCATAAGACCAACTCGGCTGGGTCAAGATAAGGACCCTGTAGCTTTTGTTTCTCACAGTGGCCAATCAAATGCTTGTCCCTTCCCAAAACTGGGATTGGAGAAATGCTGCCCAATAATCTACAGGTAACATTATGTTTTTAAGGTGAAGAACAACTGACAGACTTGTCCTCCATTAATTTATGCAATTCTTTTCTTATGTCCTCCAAATTAGTAGTCACAACTGTGCCTTGTGGTAATGAATTCTACCAGTTAATTATGCACTAAATAAAGAAGTGCTTTCTTTTATCTGTTATATGATATGAGATATAAAATCTTTTCAGGTATGTGAAGGACCTTTCATGTACAAATAGGCCAGTCTCATCTTTAAACATGAATACAATGTCAGTCATGCTCCAGATCTTCACATGTGTGTATATAAAGATCTTGGGCTCCCAGGGCTCTTGATGAATAAGGATTTGTGATACTATGGAAGCTTTCTTATTATTAGTTAGCTTCATATCCCCTCTTTCTTCCAGGAACATAAAGTAACATGGTAGGTTAGATAAGGGTCCTCAACCTTTTGAGCCAGTGGATACTTTTGAAATTTAGATTCTAAATTTCTATAAAATCTCTGTAATGGTGGGTGTGGTCAGATGGGAAACTCCCATGTACCAAAAGGCAAACAATGGTGCCAGAAGAAAAGGAAATTGCCCCAAGATAGTTCCTGGGCATGTTAGTCAGAGCCCATGAAGTTTTTTTTTTTAAATTTGTGTTAGAGTGGTTTTGTTTGTTTGTTTGTTTGACCTTGGGTGTCATTTATGTTTGATGTTCTGTTATTATATTATGTTTTTAATCATTGTTAGCTAACCAGAACTGCTATGGTGAGATGGGTAGCTATATAAATTAGGAAAGGAAGGAAGGAGGGAGGGAGGGAGGGAGGGAGGGATGGAGACTTAGAAGCATAAGGCCAGTGTACCGGAGTCTAAAACATACATTTGTTACTGTAAAGTACAAGAAAATGCCTCTTTCACTGAAGGTAAACTGATGAAGCTCTGAGAAGTGCACATTTACCTACATGCAAAACACATACTCCCCCCACACCTACACCATACCATAAAAAGTGAACCAGCTCATGCTGGCAGCTGGGAAAATAATTCTGCCAGGTCTCAAAGGAAGTGAACCTTAGGGTTAGACCAGACTGTGAACAGATTTTGAAGGGTCAGTGAAGATTTGAATTTGAGTAGCACGCACTCTAGTACCATCCATAGATGAGGCCGATTTCCTGTCTCCTCAAAGTGTAGCTGATGCATACAATGATATCTAGCAGGCAAGACTAGCCCATTTGTGACAGGACCTCCTCACACTTTTAAGGATAATGCTTTTAGATGGATAGCAGATACATAAATGGCTGTTTGTTTCACATTTGCCTTATTATACAGTCCATGAATCATAATCTGAAATGTGGAAAAAGGGTTTCAGGAATGTTTGAGGGATGATTGGAGCAAGGAAGAGGCAGACAGATAATGAGTTAAATATCTCTGGAACTTATTTGCTTTCAATTGTCCCCTCTTGAAATTCATTTTCCAAGAAATAATAACAGCCAGCTTATGTAGGTGCCCAGGTAATGTGCTATTAAACTCTGTAACAGAATAAAAGCCGCTTGCACCATTTCTGGACATTTATAAAGGGACTTGCGAATCCAGACAGCCTGGTATTGACCCAGAGTGAATTTGTTTACCCTGGCAGGTAGTTAATTAGAACCAATTATTTGTGCTGCCTTATATGGTTCCTATTTGACTGAAATCAAGCATTTCAAAAGCACAGCAAGCTACTGTAATTATGAACATTTCTTTCCAATAATATCCTACATTGATTTAAACCTGGAGGCTTCTTGATAAACAGCACATGAAGATGCTTTATATAATCCTCAAAATGGGCAGGGTATGCACAGACTGAAGGGGCCAGAGTAATGGTGGTACTGAGGCTGAAAAAAGTGACTTGCTTAAGACAGGGTTATACATTTGTAACTAAGGCTGCAGTCCTAAGTGCACACCGCCTTGGAAAAAAGCCCTATTTAATCCAACAGAGCATCTTACCTTTGAGTAAACATCCATACCATTGCCCTGGAAGATGACATTTTGTACTAGCAACTTCCTGACACAACTGCTCATACGCTTAGCCCCAGCTTTACAGCAGCTCTCAATCAAGAAATCAACCCAACCAATGGATCTCTTTGTTTTATTGCGATAATTCATTTCCCAGATGTTTACAAAAAGATGATTTTGTTCCTGCAACATCCTGCTGCTTCTGCAGCCAGTAGCCTTCTAGGCAGTGACTACTGGGCTTTCATACACAAACAGCAAGCATGCTTTATCCTTTCAGTAAAACTGTGAAAAATCTGAAAAAGTAGAAGAAAAACAAGAAATACAAAGTGATTTTCATAAAACACATTAGAATTGTGTTAAAATGACAACCACGACAATAAAGAAATGCTTCAGCCTGCTTTAGAGAAATAGGCAGGAATGCACATACATTTGATATCTGTCAATGAGAGGAATGAACAGGGGAAAAAAAGATTCAGCTTTCTAAATTAAGATAACCCAGAAATGCATGGTGTGAAAAAATTAGATATTTGCATTCAGGATTCTGATTTTTTAAAAAAAATATATAATTTTTTAATGGTAATGGTAGAAACTTGCTTAACTTTCTCAAGCTGCAGGCCATGTTTAACTTTGGATGAACTGTACTCTTAATCGTAACCATTTTTCATAAGTTTTATAACATTAAGAGTTAATATGCTAAAGATAAAGCCTTTACAAGTTGGTTCTCCCCTCAAAATAGCTTAAACCAAATATTAGCCATAAGTATATATAGCTGGGGAGAAAAAGTGAGTTCCCAGAATGGTGAAAATATAAATTATAATTTGCATGCAAAATACTGACTTAGGAACATTTCGCTGAGAATCTATCATTGAAAGGGAAGTACTATCTTTTCTCTGATTGGTGACGCAATATCTATAGCCAAATCTGATAGGCAAGGTATGTTTTTGCTGCTGCTGTTGTTGTTTTTTGTTGTCAATAGGTCTCTCTCTGTTTGGGGATCACCCTCAAGAAGATGCCCCTCTCCTTTAAACATGTGCTAAAGCTGTAGATCATGGACAGAGATGAATCTGAACAAGCAGAGAACAGCATCATAAGCCTTGTGAAAAAGAGCCACAGTCTCTCTTAGATAGATAGATAGATAGATAGATAGATAGATAGATAGATAGATAGATAGATAGATAGATAGATAGATAGATAGATATGTTTTTGGGATCATGACGGAACAATATGGTGAACTGCCCACAAAGATGTACTGTATGTGTTGTGTATATCTCAATAAATAATATCACTGCAATCCAGACTAGTCTGTAATTAACTCCTTCATGGAGTCTTTGGGGTTCTCTGAGCTTGGTCGGAGAAACGTTTGCAAGCAAACAACCCAGCTCAGAGAACCCCAAGGACTCCACAGTTCAACCCTGAGCTACACATATTCACTTCTATTGGTATTAACTCCTTCAGTTCCAGTGACTGTACAGATTATTTCAACCTAGTGTATTATTTTAGCTCTAAGGTTCTGGGGGTGGAGTTGCTTTCTTCAAAAAGGAAAAGAACACTGCAAGCTGTACAGGTATAGTTACATACCTTTAGCTCTTCTTTCCCAAAATCTCAGGAAAGTGGATTTGCCACAGCTTAGCACACATTCTTGATAACTTTTGCAGTAGTTGATATTTTGTAACCATTTATACATCTAAGTTTATTTTTAGTTAGTGCTAAATTGCTTTGCTAGTGACTTTTTTTTAATAAGGGAGAAGCACTGGTCTATATGGTTATCTTAACTTAGATATCAGTAGATTTAGTTTTGTATCATCATCTTTAACCATGCTGATACAATGGCAATTATGACAAAGTGTTTTGAAATCATTCATAAAATAGCATGATTGTACTGATGTGTGAAAGCTCTTAAGTATCTTAATATGCACTTCAACATTATAGCATCATGGTGTTCTAACATTAGTGTCCTCTTTCAAAAAAGCAGGCAGAAAATCAATTTAGTGCTAATTAAGAAATGGATTTTAAAAATAGGATCACTGTAATGCAAATATTCTGAGCTTTTACTTTAGACACACTGAAGAAGACTATAGCAGGAGGTACACATAGGAAAGACAAATACTCTAATATACACCTGCAGTTATGTTTGTAGCTTACATTGGATCAGCTATAATTATGTAATACTAAGACCTACTTACCCAGAAGAGGGAGTAAGTATTTCTGAAAGAAGCAATGACCCTATATAATTTTCTTGTGCAACATCTGGCAATTCCTTGTATTTCTGCCAAGTCACACAACTATGGATGTGCAACTCTTCCTACATGGTATAATGGAATCCTAGTTATATTATACATGATAGCATCTAAAGTATTCGCTATGCAAAATTTAGCAAGAGATAATGAACCAACATTAGATATCTCTGGGACCCTTTTTCTTTCAAAATTTGGGAGGCTTGCTTGATGTTTACATTAAACTGGTTAACCATTAAGCAAATGATTGGATTATGAATGGGGTCCTCGACAGGTAAAAATTGCAATCAGGAACCTCAGTGAGCTATAGTATAATTTTGCTAACAGGATGTAGTGTATTAGAATACGAGTGGTTTACATTTTTAGTGAGGCATACCTCAACTCTTTCTGACAAGTTTACACTTACGTGAAGCATCTCCTCAATTGCATGATTTGAATGTTCCTCTTAACTAAATGGATGGTACTTAGAACAAACTGTAACACTATCTCTCAAGCAGAAAAATAAAAATAGGGTGTAACTATCTATATGGATGCATCGTATAATTTTACTCCTCAATTCAATGCATTTTAGAGAGATCTGACATTAAAAAGGCGCTTGTATTTAGGGCCAAAAAAAAAATAAAAAAAAAATTAAGAAACCTCTTAGTAAAGCTACTCTTGCCATCTGGATGTAATATAGTCCAGTGAAAGGATAACAAAGTTATGGTTTGGTTTTATAATGTTTTCTTTAGTGTTTTATGTGGTATTTCACAACCCATCAGGGCCTCCTCAGTTAGTACATTAGGAAAACATCCATTGCAATATTAAATTCACAAAGTGAAAAAGTACAGTTTGCTGGAAATATGATTCTTTTAAAGGAACACCCCTGTTTAAGCAACAAGGACCTCAATCATCTGGAATCAACTCATTAAATGAACAAATAGGCCTCCCAAAAAGCATATGGAGAGAGACAGACAGATTTTAATATATTTCAAATTGATTGTACAGCTTATCCTTAATTTTAACAAGAAATTGTAGATGTGATCTGAGAACCTGAAGTGGTTGGGCCCATTCATCCATCTATCCATCTATTCATCTATCCATCCATCCATCCATCCATCCATCCATCCATCCATCCACCCATCCATTCAATTTCTTTGGACCTTGAACTCCCAGATCCATAGAATGGACTGTCCAAATACTGTGATTGGTTAAAAAAAAGTTAATTATATTCCTATATATGTTTTATTTCAGATGCCTTATTTGTCTTTCCTCCAAGAGTTTGAGATAGCACCTAAGTCAAAGATACCCAGTGAGCTTTCATGGCCAGATGTGGACTTCAATCTGGAACCCCCTGGTAACAGCCCAAAAGACTGCACTAACCCCATCATTTCTATTATTATTATTATTATTATTATTATTATTATTATTATTATTAGTCATTCTGTTGCATAGGCTGCCTATGTTACAGGTCCAATATTCCCAACCTTTCAATACACTTCCTTCCTTCCTCCCTATCTTTAAGTACCCTCCCGCCCTCCCTCCCGTCCTGTACATTGTGAGTGGATAATAACTAGCATTTGCACTGGAATGGCAACTCCATCCACATTATTTCTCTACTAAATGTAATTTGAGTGGTCCCATGAAATTTCAATCATGTTGCTTTGCCAGTGGGGGAGTGTCCTTCCCCTGCCCCAGACTTCTGCACCAAAGGGAAGGGGATTCAATTTCCCAGGGGTAACAAATCTTTAACAACCTAAACACCCCCACACCATATCAACTCACAGCACTGGTAATTATTATTGACCAAATGATGCAAACATGATCTAGTCAAAGAAACTTACACCTTATCCTGGATAATGTGGTGTTTGTTGTTTACAAGAGTCCAAGGCTACCCATGTTTTTGTGCCAAAGATACTAACTAAATATTGGGTAAATTTAAGACGTCCTTTATAATGCAGATTTATTATTAAAAATGCCAACCTTCCAAGGGAAAGCTAGACTAAAACAATCTAGTCATTAGAATATATACCGAGGTTGGTTGTTCACGATGTAATGTGAACATAGACCAGTGTTTACTAGAATACAGCAAGGTACCTTAAGTCTTACAAACATGAATTCTGAAAGGAATCTAGAAGCTTGAAAATGCTTAAGTGTAAAAAAGTAAACTGTCTTCAATATAAAAGAACACCTAATAGCTTTCAAAAATATTAGACATGATCTCTGAAAGCAAATTAATTTTCTTATCATTTATAGCACAAGAACCCTCTGTTTCCACCCTACCTGCAACTTAAAAATGCTGCTTTGGCCACAATCTATGCTTAGCTAACAAGTAAGTTCTATTATTAAATTCACCCCCAAGTAAATATGCATTATTACTGATGTACATAAAAAAAAAAGGAACTCCCATCACCAAGTCATAAATGCATTATTTCATACATATTGTTTGATATGTATGAGATATATTAATATTTCGATTAATATTTCGATAAAAAAAAATCACCTTTTGACAGTTTTCTCCTATGGCACAACAGCCTTAGGAAGGGATTGTAGACAAACCATAGGAGCAGAATCCACACTACTCTTTTGCCCTTGGTTTCTCAACTGATAAGAAAGGACACCACCCACTGAAAGCTGAAAAAAGAGCATCCTGAGAAAGATACTGATTGTTGTGATTTAGACACAAGTTTCACCATTAATTGTTCCACTAGCAAAACATGTTTTGAGCAGAATCCAATGCACACTTTTGCGGATGAATTTTTTCTATCTGAAGAACTGAGATATTGAACAAAAAAGATATTTCTTTCTCCTGTACCTGCTCTGGAGGGCTCTCTGGAGAAGAGAACCCTCCAGAGCAGATTATTGAGGACATGGAAGAGCACACAAAATTGGCCTGTATTGTTTCAGGCAAAAGTAGAAATAAGCTTTCATACCACGAATGGGAAATCTGTGGTCCTTCAGTTGCTGCTGAATTACAATTCTCAGCAGTTCCTACCTGTACAACTAATGGTGAGACTTGGCAGCAATTTCTTTAATGGGGATGGTGTGTGGGATTGTCATTTATCTCCCACTTTGTTTTGTTTTCTTTTTAATAATAATTTGGCATTCCTTCCAGAACCTCAGGATGGAGTATGAGATTCAACATACATTCATCTTCACCAGAACCCTGTGAGATAACGTATGCCAAGATGGAATGACTGGCTCAAGGATCAACCAGATGAAATAACTAAGATTGTTATTCTTTAAAAAAAAGATCAATGGGAAGGAGGACAATTCCTCTGCTCAGTGTTAAGTATGCCACAAGCCATATCCAAGTTGGGCTTTTGATCCTTGCACAGTCTTAACTGTACAGGAATTTCAGCAATACTATTTTTTTGTCAATGTGTACAAAAGATGGGAAACAAAAACATGTAAGAATCTTGGAAGGTGCCTAGATCAGGGTTCCTCAACTTGGCAACTTTAAGACGGGTGGACCAACTCCCAACCCTGCCCTAGATGGAGTAAGAGCACTGGCCAACCTGCCTCAATCTACACTGACCAGTAGTGGCTGTCCAGATTTACTGGAAGAGTCCTTTGCATCCTTATCTGGGGCTAGGAACTAAGTAAAGGCCCTTCAGATGTAATGCACAAACCCCACCGTAGGCTTCCCAATTTCTTATCGGAGAAGAATAAGAATGTATAGAAAAGCCTCATATGACTTTTTTTAAAGAATGTATAGAATATGATTTTTTAAAAGAAGTATTCATATTTCTACAAAAGGAAAACCCTTTCCAGATATTGTTCTCATTCAAAATGCCTGTGGCCTCAAATATGCCCTGACCTGGGAAATGAACAGCTAAGGCTACAGAGACAAACAAGTGGAGTGTTCTGCTTTTGCACATTCATAGCTGTGCTGCAAAAAGGATTTCCCCATCAGTATCTCTGGAATACATTTAATTACAAAATAAGCTGATTTCATATATTGAGAAAAATCTTAGAAACAAATAATTTCATTCATTATTTTTCCTCTTGGGTTTTCAAATATTCTTGATTTTTTTAAAAAATGAAGCAAAGTTAATTATGCAATCACACTTTATACATGGTGTCCAATACCAAAATGTAGGCTTCTTTTTTATATTTCTGACACAGATTATATGGCAGGCCAAGTCATACTTTTGGCAGACCTTTGTCTCCTTAATGTTGAGCATCTTCAGAGAATGGTTTCTGTAGAACACAAGCATATCTGGCCCAGCCATTGCAACTATTAGGTGGTCTTGTCAAAATCTCTGTTTGGCAGCTATCACAACTCTGTATTAATAGGACAAATAAGATGGACAAATAGGTCAGAAAGAAGAAAGCACAGTCTTATTTAATCATCTAACCTGGTCCTTCTCTTTATGGTTACTGTTGCAGAGACCCAAAAAACGTCATGTGATTGTTAACTATAGTTTATAGCCAGACTCTGCAGATAAAGTTGAGAAGTCAATTTATAAGGCACGTTATAGAACAGGTCTCCTGTGGGAAGCCTCATTCATTATCAGAGGATGTAAATGAAACTGCCAGAGGATAGTGGGTTTTTTTTTTAGCTGACTTTGACTCCTGGAAACATCATGGATAAATCAACATCATTTCCTTGGCTACAATTCAAAAGGAGTTTGCCATTATCTTCTTTTGATTTTTTCCCCCCAACGTCTTAGTCTGCAGCCCTGGTCTTCCCTGGAGGCCTCCCATTCAAGCACAACCCAGAACTGCAAGTGCTTAGCTTTTCTGCTCCAACAATGCCAGTCGGGTGCTGCCCCCTGCTGAGCCCCTTGGAGGACAGATTGTGTCAAACTATCCTATCTTAAGGTCATAAGGTACTAATTTAACATTGTTTAACATTCTAAACTATTGATTGTTAAAACAGGATATTCCAATTAATTATTCTAAATTACCTGCAAATTGCCCATATCTATCTTAATACTATATTTCAGTTGTAAATAAAAAATAACTTAGGTTTAAGAACTTCAGATGAAGCTAATGCATTAGACCCAAAGTGTACCAGCCAAGAGATATTTTCACTGCATGTACTACCATTCAGTCATTCTTAAGCGAACCAATTTGTTTTTCCAAAACATGAAATATTTTTAAAACTAATTAGCAATTCAGTGGGTCTAAAGTATCTTTTTTAACTCACGTACTTCTGAAATATGGTTTTCCAGCAACCTTAAGTGTTAGAGCAATGCTTCCCAAACCTTTTCCTTCATTACCCAAAACTCAGGGAGGAAGGAGGGCACAGGTGAGTACATGCGTGCAAGTGAAGGGGGGAAGGAGGGTGCAATGTGTGTGAGCAAAAAAAGGCTGGGGTGGGCGGGGGAGACTTACCCAAGCAACTTGAGACCTCTCCTGCCAGCTTCCCCATTGACTTTGCTTGTGGGAAGCCAGCAAGGAAGGTTTTAAATTGTGATCATGTGACCACAGGACATTGCAACCAGTCATATGTGTGAGCTGGTTGCCAGGCGCCCAAATTTTGTTCATGTGACTGCAGGGGTGTTGCAACGGCCAGAACTCTGAAGACCAGTCATAAGTCCCTTCCTTCAGCACCATTGTAACTCTGAACGGTTGCTGAACGAATGGTCGTAATTCAAGGACTACCTGTATTATAAAAACAATATCATCGAATTATCATTTCAACAAATTACCATTGGTAATTTCATCGATTTTCGTCTTAATAGGAATACTTTGGGAGATTTTCTAATATATTTTAGTACATGTGGCAATCTTTAAGTCAATTTAAATGTCCCTGTTGTGATTGGGTAATGGGTTTGCGTGTCGTTACCCAAAGAAAAAACACTTTTACACAATTTGGGGTAATTTACCCAGGTTTGGGAAGCACTGTCCTAAAGTATCAACTTTTCATAATAGTTTGCATCAAATTCCCAAGATAATCCAAAAGCATCTCACAGCTTTCAGTGCACAAAAAACAACTAAATTATAACTAAAATCAGAGCCAAGACTGTGCCAGGATATTAAGATTGTAGCAAGATTGTAACTTTTGAATTGTCCCCACTAGGTTTTTGAACAATCATTTGAATTCTAAAAAAGCAATAGAGGTCAAAATATAAGCCCAGTGGTATAACTGAACATTGGGGAAATTCCTTCTCATCATAGGTCCTTCATTTTGGTTTTATCTTAGTATGATGTGTGAACTTACCCATTGTAGTTTGTAAACCATTTTTAAGCCTACATGAGTCAGGCCACAATGGCTTTTTCAATAAATCATGGGTAAAACAAAGTATAGGTATATATGAATACAACTTAGCGTCATGGCATTCATTACTTGATTTTTTTTTTTTTTGGTCTGACATTATTTTGAGGAAGGAGACCACCATGGCTTTAAAAAGAAACGTCCAAAAGAAAAAAACGAACTGGAGAACAGCAGATGGGAAATATGGTAAATTCTTAAAGAATACATTCACCCCACCCAATGTTCTAGTTTTGTTCCTTAAATTGAACCAGACAAATGCTTGGAGCAGCCCTAAACAAAGTTCTTAATTATTAGATCTTTAGCTTGCTTAGTAGTAAATCTCATTCAGTTTAATAGAAATTAAATAATTTTGCAAAGCATTTCTTCACAAGATGTATTTTGCCCAAAACAGCTTTGAATTCAGTAAATATATTAAACAATGCAGTAAAAATGTATCCATGACACATTTATCTAAAGTAAAAATGAAATGTGAGTAGCAGTGACAGTAATGCCTCAAATAGCCTTCAATCCTGTAAATGTGTGTCTGAATATTATAGCCATTTGGAAAAAAAAAAAAAAAAAGTGTTTTATTTCCCCCATCTAGGCTCATCCTGGGCTTATTTGTCTGAAGGGTATAATCATCTGGATGAAAAATAACTAAAACTGAATCTATATAAAACAGAGGGTATAAGATCTTGTATGTACACATGTATTCTCTGAATAGGCTCATGCTTTTCTAACAGAACAACAGATTTGGAACTCTGGATGCTTCTAACCCCAGTTTTAAATCAAGATTCTGAAATAGGAGCAATGGCAGAAGCACTTAATGATTTCCAAGATATTTGCCTATTTCTGTCCTTGAAAGATAAGGATCTGGCCAGTGACGTCAACAAAATCTCACCTCACTCCTCTGTACAGACAGACAAGTATCTCTGGAACAAAAGGGTAACTCTTACCCATGTATTCAATATACTAATAATTTGCTTAAGCGAGGGCAATGTATGTAAGAAAGTAATCCCTTGAGAAGAATCCTGCAAGAAATTATAACCAAAAAGCTGAAGTCTAGGGAGGAGTGATGATTTTAGAGTGATTCGCTTTGACCATTTCTCCTTATCACTCATCATACATCTCTAATTCAAGACTTTCTAATAGAAATCCCATTTTGAATTCCCACTCACTGTGGTTTAATGCTCAGATTTAAGGTACTCATCCACAGCAAAAGTTGGAAGAACAGAAGCTAGTCAAAAGTATAAAAATTAACCAGCATTAAAAAGATAATCAAGTAGCTCAGTTTTGGCCTACTGTAATTTCTACAACTAATGAGAAGTTACTGACAACAGTTTTTAAAGTTGAACTAATGCCTGGGGTAGGGGGATGTAGTTATTTATGGCCACATTAGTTATACTTGGGAAAAGTTAGCTGTCAGTGGCTCTAGGACAATAGCAGATGCACAGTTAATACACAGATCCCATCTACTTAAAAAGACAGTAATAAAGGGCATGAGTAAGAAAATAAAAATTGCTGCAGAGAAGCAGAGCAACATACCACTTGAGAAGGTGCCATATTTATGGATGAGGCTGAAAATGCAGAAAGGAACCAAGAGAAAAGAACAGCATGCCAGTAGAAGAAACACAGACAAACTCCCACTGGCATTTGCAAGCATACTTTTCCATTTAGCATCCTCTATTCTTAGCATTTAGTAGATAAGCTGCAAACAACTGTAGTTCTATGACAGTCTTATCAATATACAGTATGTGTGCAACAACTGCAGAAGATATTCTCAGCAGAATTAAATGGTCACATACTTCCTTAATTCTCTCAGTGCAGAAAACTGTACATTGAGTGTCCAGAAGAAAAGAAGGTTTCAAGGCTTCAAGCCTTTCTGCTTGACCTGCAAGTTCTAAAGTGATCCCAGAGAGTAAAGTCAGGAAGATCTCTAGACACATGATTCTTCCAAAGTCTATGGTTGGTACCTATTAACATTACAGGAGTAGAGAGACCATTAAGGACACTCTCTGTAGGGGGCAGGAAATGTTAGCACAAGGTGCACCTTCGGCCATGCAAACTCCCTCTTCCACTTGGAATGGAGCAGTTCAAAAAAAACATTGCCATCTGATTCAGTATTTAAATTGCTCCAAAGTCACCTAATCTAGCCAGCTATAATTCTTTATCTAAAAGAAAGCCAGCTCAGAAAGGGAAGGATAAACCATCTCAGTTGATTATATAATGCAGCTTTGCAGCTGAAAATCTGAACGTGTTCAGAGAGATCACATGCTTCCTTACTGTCAACAACGTTCCTTACGTCTTTTAGACCACAATCTAACTGAGGGGGTTAGAATTAATCACATTTTCTTGCTCAGTTTAACCCTGGTTTTGTCAAGGGAACTGCAAAGTCAGGAAATACAATAAATTACAAAAAGTAATAAAATTGACTGTATAGCTTCATAGAACGAAAGAGGCTGTACTTCTAACCTTGGATTAAGCCCCATTTAACAAGACAGCTGTGCTCACAAACTGCATTAAAGCACGGTTTGCTCAATAAACCACAATGAGCTGGATTTTTACATAACTCTAACCCAGAAACTATGGCTTACATACAGACCATAGAAGTTAATTCACACAGCAGACTAAGCCAAAAATAAATCAGTAAACTTTATTTCTTCTAAGTGTGTGTGTGTGTGTGTGTGTGTATTTGTGCTGATAAAATCATAATGGTTTTCTTCCTGATCCATAAAACTTAAAAAAACAGAACAGATTTTTGTCCCTGGTGTTAATAGTTAAGAACAGGGCATACTGGATGCTAAGAATCCTTTTCCATCTTAAACAAGCTATAAATACCTCAGATGTCATGACTGAAGAAAACCTTTACTTTATTGCAAAGTGTATCTTCACTAAAATAGCAAACAATCTGGATTCATCTACACAAAATAAATCTCACACAATCTGCCTTATAACATATTGTAAATAAATTATGCTGAATTATTTTTCAAAAATGATAAGTTGTGAAAAGCATAAATAAGGGAAGCTGGACTCTTCAAAATGGATTGCATAAACTAAAAATGTACATTCCTTGTTTGTTTGCAAACCACTGATAGATTCTTTTCTGCAAGGATATTAGCTGCTTCAGTTTTAAATCAGAATATTGCTTCTTCCATGAGAGATATGCTGCTAAAACATACTAGCTAATCCTATGTGATTCTATTTTCAATATTCCTGAAATCAATACTTCATACAATGCAGGACCCATCTAGATGAAAACAGGATGTGTGGAACACTGCTCAGGAAAGTTAGGAATTAAAATATGTCCGTATAAACATTTTGTAAAAATTACAAGGCAGTTTTATATGATTTTTTTAAAACAAAGGGATCAAGAAGAAGAATTGGGCTTCCCTCAGTCTTTTTGAGATGAACTCAATCCATGTTGGACTACAGTACTGTTCTTTGGAAATAAACATTTATTTCATGTTATGCCTAGCTTGGCCTCCTACTTAGGGCAGGATCCAGCCAAAGTTAACATTTTAAAATCCTTTTAATATTTACGGGGGATATTTAAGGAAGACTCAGACTGAAATAAATGGATTTTGGAAAAAAACAACCATTCCATTTTGACGGCACTCTTACAAAGGATAATGAAGTTTTCTGCAGTGAATTCAGTGTTGTTTTCTTGGGAGACAGGTAGATAGATGCATATCATGCAGTATTTTGAGTGAGCTCATACAAGCAATGTACAAAACTGTATGTCCTGATCCAAAAAAGAATACTAGAATTCAGAGTAGGTTTTTCTACTTGCTTTACTAAAACTTCTAGAAGAACTAACTCCCATGAGTTTGTAAGAATTACAACATATGCAGGCAGTCCTAGGTAACTGATCACTGGCATATTTAATCAACCAGTGACAACAATAACCCAGCACTCCAACCCAAAAGAAATTTGAAGGACTCATAGCCAAATGAAACATGTAAGTACATTTCTGAGAAGATGATAAACTATGGGAAGGTTGAAGGAGGTGGATTTTCAGATGTGAGAGAAGAAGAAAAAGATTTGGCTTATTGGGATTCAGTTGGGAGAAGGACCCTCATTTACATAGGCAGAGGCATCGAGCAGCCCTCACATCTTGCTTGTTTCTAAGGGGCTTGTAGTTTTGAACTCTTATTCAAGCGGTAGGGATCTGTGGGTCTTCAGCTGTTACCAGTTCCAATTCCGAAGAGCCCCAAACCAGTATGGCCAACTATTAGGGATGGTGGGGGTATTATTCACCAATCTCTAGAGGCCTAACAGGTTTACCACCCCAATCTTAGATCTATGGGGACAGATTCAAGTGAAATACAATTTGATCCAAAGGATGCCTCCTCTACACTTTTTATCATAGAGCTTCCATATGACTAAAATCAAAACTGGATAATACAGCCATTTTTTGCTTTTTGTGTTGTTCTCTGGATTTCAGACATTTTTTAAAAAAACGCATTTTCAGCCTAGCAAAAGATGCCTTTATTTATGCTGATTCTGCTAGGGCTGTAAGCACTGAAACCAGAACTTTTAATAGCAATTGCAGATATTGTATTCATGCTGGTCAATTGCTTCCATATCATGAAAACATTCACTTGTTTCTTTTTTATATATATAATTTTATTAAATAATTTTTAATAAAGTAAAAACCATAAGAGAAAATAAAGATAATAAAGAAGAATGGTAAATAATGAGAAAAGAAAATAGAAAAAGAAATAGAAAGGAAAAAGAAAGGAAAGGAAAGGAAAGGAAAGGAAAGGAAAGGAAAGGAAAGGAAAGGAAAGGAAAGGAAAGGAAAGGAAAGGAAAGGAAAGGAAAGGAAAGGAAAGGAAAGATTATAAAGAAGTGGCTTCTGATCTTCTTGACAGCAGTTTAGATAAATGTTTACCTTGCCCTCTCTCTCTAAAGTTACATCATAATTTTCTTCTTCCCATAAGCTACCTTTTCTAATCTTCAAACCCATAAATCACAAGTTCATTTTTCCCTTATTTCAGCAAAAAGTCCATGGGGGGTTTCCAATCACTAATAAATGCAGTTGTTGATCTTTCTCTAATTAAACAGGTTAAATTTTGCCATCTCTGCTAGTTTTGTTATCTTTACCATCCATTCTTCCATCGTGGGTATTTCAGAGTTTTTCCATTTTTGTGCATATAATAGTCTCGCAGAAGTAATCATATATAAAAATAATCTTCCGTGGCTCTTTTCTAATTGACTGTCCATTAATCCCAGGAAGAAAAACTGTCTATTACTCCCTGAAAGAAAAATGCTAGTTTCAGCTGAATGCTGGTCTTTAAAATGCTTTGTATCATTATATGTATTTGAACCCAGACATTTCTGGCTTTTTTACAAGTCCACCCGGCATGATAAAATGACCCTTCACATTGTCCACGTTTCCAACATAAATTTGAAGTACCTTTATACATTCTAGACAATTTTTCTGGAATCATATACCTCATTTTATGTACAAATCATGTACATCATTTTATAAAAATTCTCTTTTAAGTTATAACATAATGTATATTTCAATCCTTTTAACCACATACCTTCCCACTGTTCTATCAGTATGTTATGTCCAAAGCTCTTAGTCCATTTTATCATACAGTCTTTCACTTGTTCTTCTTCCATTTCAAATTTCAATAAAAGTTTGTACATTTTAGCATGTTCATCATTTGTACATAATTCAAGTTCAAATTTTGTCTTCTGCTGCTCAATTCCAAATATCCTATTATCTACGTTGAATTTTTCTCTTAACTGTAAAACATTCATTTGTTTCTAATATTAAATTTCTGTTAAAGGCACACAGTTTTTTTTCCTTTTACATGAATAACTAGTTGTTTATGAGAAACATACTAAGTTTGCATACTAAGGACTTTCAGTTTAACATTAGGTTCTACTTGAACAATTTGCAGTTCAATCTATCTCAAGAAAAGTCCCACTAAATTCAAAGCAGTATGCTTAATAAGTATGCATCAGAAAACAGCCAGCATATTTCTTTCTTCCTGGGGTCTCAGTTGACTAAGCATTTGGATGTATGTTTCAGTGAATAATGATTTATTTAAAGCAATAAATCAAAACTGAATTAGACACTTGCAGTAGTTTGCAATTAATATAATGTAATAGTGGCAAGTGAAACTGAACAGTGCCAAACATTAATTGATATGAAATGGCAATAGCACCAGTGCCAGGACATCAGTTTATTCAGCTGGCAAACCAAGATTATACTCTGCTCATTTTCTATAGGATCACATCTTCACTGTTGTCCTGCTTATTGCCTCTTTTATAATTCTCATTTATTTCAGGTTCTTGCTATTGTAACAAGAAGCAATTCCAGTATTTTATTCTGATGTCACTTCTATGCCTTCACATTTGCATGATAAACATAAATTAAATCAATGGAATTTTCTTTTTATCCCACTTCTATGAAAGGGAATGCTATTTTTTTAAATTTTCTATCTTGCAGTACTTTCCTAATCTTTCTTTCTTTTGCCCTACTATTCTCTACTTGATTTAATCTTGATTTAATTCACCAACTGGCTTTTCTCTAAAAAGAGAAGTGTGGTCTAATCCTAAATAACTCCATTCAGAAATAAGTGTGTTTGGTTTATTTGTTCATTTATTTTACAGAATTTGTGTGATATCCCAATCAAAGTCCGTGAGAAGCTCATAACTGATAAAAACAGATGAATAAAAATAAAACAACAAAAATCCCATAACAACATCATTATTCAGGCCATAAATATACAATTGTGTGTGTGTGTGTGTGTATTAGAGGGTGTTGTGGTGTTTTCGTTTTTGTTTTGTATTTTTTCAGACTGATCTGTAAAAGATTGTAGTATTAATAATCTGCTGGCTATTCCATCTAGAGCTTAAAGGGCTTCCAAAGTCAGGTCAGGTTCATGACTGAACTTTTCTTGAAAGATTTTAGATTTTATTTGCTTTCTTAGAGAAAAGTAGCAACATCTGAACTACCCAACAGATTAAATTATGAAACTACTGTGGTCAACACTATAAATCAAGAAAGTATCCCGCCATTCTAAATTATGTTGCTAGCATAAACTGATTAGGGTGTAGTCATCTGAGGTGAAACATGGAACTAAAGCAGGTTATAGTTTGAACCAGAGACATGAATTCAACACAACTGCAACAAAAACAACAAAACACCTGGACTCTAATCCTGCATACAAATTACTTAAATTTCATTGAAGCCATCATACTTGTGGATAGTGACATTACATAGTTTTGTCCCTAGCTGGCCCTGAACTGAACTTTGTTCTATTCTTGTTAAAGAAAGATGATACAAATCTTCTTGACTGGTGTATCTTCTATAATTTCCTTGACAGAATTAAGTACAGTAACGTGACTTGCAAATGGCTAAAGTCAGGGTTATTTGTGAAGGTATTACTTGGAGGTAATAGTATTCTTCTGTTTTGGAACCGATGCCGCAGTTTGATGGTAAAACAGTAGGTGTATGTTTATATATGTTATCTACAGCTCCCCTAGTTAAAAAAATAGTTCACTTTACAGATCCTAAGAAAGATACCTGCTGATATAGCCTGTACTATAAGACAGCATAGTCTGAAAAAAAGATGAAAAGGACATTTCCTTCGTCCATCTAGTCATCAGCTCAGTTGTAGAGTAACACAGATGTGCCTGAACTAGGAAACATTCTTATAACTTCAGAATTATTTTCTAAAGTTATAATTCAAAGTTGCCTTTCGAATAACTTGAAGCACTATGGATATATGGGCTTTCAGAGCTGGAGAGAGCCACTGTTTCCTTTTGACCTTCACAAATGGATGAAATCTGATATCTGTAACACCTAAATTATCTGCATTCCATCCACTGCTTCCATCTTGGGACTGTTTTGAAACCACTGGCCTCCCAGTTTTAAATATTTAGCTTGGTTGCTTGAATTTCTTCCTTCTTCTCCTTTCCTTGTTTATTGTAATATCTGTGCAAAAAAAAATCTGAAGAATTAAAGACTTAGCACACACTTTTGATTTATTCTAGTCCTAGCAAAAATATTATTGAGGTATTATTTTGTATGGATTTGTGGGGTTTTTCCCCTATGGATCAATAAGTCTATGATTGCTTTTCATCATTTCATTTTGATATTGATGGTAGCTGAACTATAGGAAGATTAACCAATTTCTAGGGCTTTTGTGTAACTTTTTCAAGATTATAAAGAACATATGTGTTCTTTAATACTTGGAAATCTCGCTCTACCTTTTGCACTGTTACACCCATCAGAGTTTGGGGGCAAAATGGATTGATATTTCAAGGCATTGTAAACTGAGGCAAAATTGAGGGGAGTTTAGGGGGAGCTGCAACATCTTGGGATTGCTGTTTATGAAACTGGTGAAAGATGAGCACTTTTCTCTTTGGAGTCCTTGGGGTTCTCTGAGCTTGGTTCAGAGAACCCCAAGGACTCCACAGTTCAACCCTGAGCTACACATATTCACGGCTATTGGTACTTTTCTCTTTGTTCCAAATTCTCTACTTGTACAGTATTTTTCTAAAGAGACTTATATTGAAAAGACATTAGCTCATTTTAAACGTTCAATAACAGAACACAGGGGCATGGGCAGAAACCAAGCTCCCATTCAGCCTATTTTGATTGCAAGTCCCTCTGGGGAAGTCTAATCATACTGTATGTGGTTCACAGATGGTCATAACTGCAATCAGAAAGACATGTCCACTCTGCAGACCTTGTGCATCAATAAGAGAGGACAGCAGACTACAGTGCATTTCCTAGGCTTTTGAAAATGCATGAATAGGGGTAGAAAGTCTCTGTATAAGACCTTCTTAAAGTTGAACTTTGTGAAGAGGGCAAATTTCCACTTAGTCAAATAAGGAGGGTGCTGTCATATTTATTATGGATTACTGTATGGTTCAGAACATGAAATCCTCCTTCTGAATGTTTCATATAGAACCTGCTTACTTGGAAATTGAGTTTTGTTGAATTGAGAAAGCCAGGGTTTACTTCAGAGCAAAATGTTAACATCAGAATTTAACACCATTTATTCTTAAAACCTGTGTAGGAGCAGTGAATAGCAGTGAGTCTGTTTTGTCATCTGAAGACATTAACCTTGAAGAATTAACAACATGATTTCTGTAATTATCCAAGAGATATGTACTGTACAGAAAAAGAATATCATCTGCAATGTAAATGAGCAGAATAATAAGACCCATTATATTAAAAAAAGATAATATACTAATTTCATTTCTGTGCATTGAGTTTTCTTGAATGTTCTGGGTTTTGATCCTTTTTTTTAAAAAATCCCTTATCTGAATTAGACGAAAAAAACCCTCAACACTGGCATTTAACCCTAAAATATTTAACCAAGAAGTATAACACAGGACAATGTTTTAGAGAGAGGATAACATGAATGACCTCAGCCACTAACATTAGTCTTACGCTGACATTCCACAGTATGTCACTAAACCAACGTCAGCTCCAAGAATAGTATGAGATAAAATAAGCCAACGTGTCAGCAGAGCGAGAGCGATCGCTACGTCAGCAAATGTTCAGAACTATCCCAATACTCACGACCGCATGAGAATTTGAAATCATTTGTCCTTGATCACAACACATAACCTTCTACCTGCGAGGAATGAGAAGAAAGGAAAAATACAGAAAAATGTGATGCTCTTTAAGGCTGCTCTTGGGAACAGGTTTTTGAAATGTATAAAACTGCTTTCATGTACATGTGGAGCAGGAATGAGAAGCTTTACATTATATTTCCTAGATTTGCTGTAGTTATCTTTAGATGTGGATCCAACCTTCTCCAACTTGATGCCCTCCTTTAATCTCCCAGCCAGTATGACCAAAGCCAACTGGAACATCAACCACAATGGAGGGCTCTAGGCTACAGAAGGCACAGCTGACACTGAGGATCAAACAAGGGAGACAGAGATCTAGAGAGAAAGACCAGAGAATAGAGATTTACTCTGGTATTTGGGTCCAAAGTAAATATACATTCAATTGTAACCAGTTAGGTCATTTTACCAATGGAAATACTTCTGTCAGCACAATGGGAGGGCAACTCCCACTTTCCCTGTAGCACTTTGTGCAAATAGTGAACAAAACAATATGAACATTGAATTTTTCTTCCATTTCCAAAGGGATAGCTACATTAGTGAACACATACAAGAGCTTACTGACTCCTGAAAAACTAAGAGATCAGCATGCTTTGCCTACTTCGTAAAATACACAAAATCCTAACTGGCAGATTTCTCCTTCTCTTTCTGTCACCCACAAGTGCTTTATTATATTTAAACCCTGTTTTTCAGAGGCATCTGTAACAAATTACTGTGACATCAAAATTATGATGGCTGAATGATGATCTCATCATGCAAATGCCACAAATACATCTATGCATCGTCCCTTCTGATGCAAGTATGTAAGTCATGGCATTTGTGTGACAAACCCATCAAATATGTGCAAGCCCTTGCCCCATCCCCCTTGCCTGTCCTGCAGATGGCCATCTTTCTCTAAAATAACCAAGAAGGCTTATGTTAATAACATCCACAATTAATACATAGGACAACAAAACCATTTATTTAAGACCTACAATTTTTTTTCAATGGAAGCATTCAGATGAATTGGTAAAATCGAAACACAGATTCACTCACCAAGTTGCAAATAAATTAGTTCTGATTTATTTAAATAAAAGAGTCCTTCCTTCCTTTCTTACATGCTGGTGAAAAGCCATAAAAAGAGAGCTTGTTTAGTTTTGGTAGTTTTAGATTGGTAGTTTTTTTAGTTTTAGTTTCACTGTGTGAAATGACCTTCCAGCTTGCTATAAGGTCAAGAAGCAGCAGGACTCAGAACAATTTGAAAAATCTTTACTATAGAGAAACAAAAACGCTAACAAAATATCTTACTTGAGAGAGATACACATTCCAAAGCCAGAGAAAAGGAGAGACCCCACCGTATTACAATCTAGGTGTATCTCTTAAAGGAATGAGTTCCTAAGTCTGAGCATATTGTAGCTTTAAAAATTCCCACCAAATGTACCTTAGATAATGGACAGAAGAAAGAGATTCTTCCAGAAAATCTCAACACTCATATCAAGAAGGTGTTAAAGAGCACAGGAGACAGCAGACCACAGCCTAAAAGCAATGGGTTATAACGCCTGACCTTCCATATAGTCCAGGACTATTAGATCATCAGTGGGGACAGTTTGTGAGTCCTACCCCATATATTTTTAATATTAGTAACCAATTCAACTTCCTCTATGACATGGACAGTATTAAAAAATAAACTTTGCTTCCTATGGTTTCTGCTGAAAAAATGGGATAAAAATAAAGTTACACAGAATTTGGGTAGTGTATACATATGTATGGATACAACCACACAAGCACACATACAAATTCATTATACAATGATTTTACATATAATACTGAGATGAAATATATATTTAACCTTGTACTCCACTTCCCCTAATGCGAAGAGAGGACTCTTTGGAAAAGAACCTGATGCTGGGAAAGACTGAAGGCAAAAGGAGAAGGGGACGGCAGAGGATGAGATGGTTAGATAGCATCACTGAAGCAATGAGCATGAAACTGAGCCAATTCAGGGAGGCAGTGAAGGACAGGAAAGCCTGGCGCGATATGATTCATGGGGTCACGAAGAGTCGGACACGACTTAACGACTGAAAAACAACAACAAATAATTGTAAGATACCAAACTTCTATTTCATTTTATTAAGACAAATTATTTAAGTTCAATAACTTATTTTTTCTTTCAAATGCTTGTTTTGGAAGACTTCTAAAAAAACAACAAAAAGAGTATCATTATATTGCACCACAGAGCAATGGCTTCTAGATTATCATCCTGTCTGACAATGACACCTGGGAAGATTTTAGAGCAGATTCAAAAGCAAACCACGTATACAGATTTCTGAAAATGCAGGTATCTAGAAGTCAGCATGAAGTGATAAAGAACAAGTGTTTTCAGTCTTACTTCATTTTTGGTCAGCTGATATCCACAGTAAACTGTATGAAATTTACTATGAAAATAATATATTTTGATTTCAGCAAAGCATTTGACAAAGTACCCGCTGACATTTTGATTCATAAGCTAGTTGGTGGTTCCAGAGCTGACTTGAAACCCATACTTAAAGAAAGGTTATCAACAGTTCCTGATTAACTGGAATAAGGTACATAGGGGCTTGCCACCATGTTTGATCCTGGAGCTTATACTACTCAAAATGTTCATACTGACTTGGCAGAAAAGAGGTGAATGGAATTGTTATCAAATATGCAGATAATACAAAACCGGATAACTAATACTCTAGACTAAACAACAGCAACATAATTCATAAGATTGGAGAAGGGGGTTAAAAATAACTTAATGAAATTTAATAGAGAGAATTGTAGAGTTCTTTGCATAGGAAAAATAATGTTTTAAAATTAATTTAAAAATTTTAAAGGTATAGATTGTGACGCAGTTGCTAAAAGAGACAATGCAATTTCAAGGTGCATCAATAAAAATGTAATTCTCAAATTACAGAAAGAATTAGCTCCATTAGACCTCACCATGACTACTGTGTCCGTTATGGTACTCCATTTTAAGATTTGTTGAAATTACAATGGATGCAACAATGGTCAATGAGAAGATCAGGAGTCTGAAAGTTGGGACTTATGAAGAGAGACTAAAGGATCTGTATAAGTTTAGCCTTGGGGAAAGATGATTGAGGGGAAGATATGACTTTTCCCCGAAGGGGTGCTGTATCCTTTTTTTAGAGGAAAGAATACAGTATAACTACAGTATAAAGGTCTTAAGTTACACAAATTTAAATTCTGGTTGAATGTTAGGAAATTTTTCTAATAATAGAAGCAGTTACAATACAGTAGAATAAATTACTAATAAAGGTGTTGAGGTCTTCTACATAGGAAATGTTTGATCAGAGACATGACAGCCATCTACAGTATTGGGGATGCCTTAATTTAAATTTCCTGAACTGAAAAGGGGGTTTACTGTGATGGTCTAAATAGTCCCTTCCAGCTTCATGATCCTTTTGTTTACTTTAATTACACTTTATCTATTCCAGTGTTCAGATGTGAGTGTTGATGTTGATCTACTCAAACTACACAAGAAGGGAGGTATCAGCAAATGATTCACTGAACAGTTTGCTGAGGTCCCCCAGCAGTTTACTGAAGACTGAGTACTCTGTGCAAATGAAGAAAAACATGGGCAGGAGGTATAATAGAATAATATTTCACAGAAAGAAATGGTAGGTGGCCAATTGCCACAGTCAACAGAAATACTCAAAGAACAGTACTCCATCACAGACCCCACTGCTTCATGATCAATATCCTCAACAGATTCCAAACTGTTGATTTTTTTAAAGTGGATGCTCCCCATGGGACACCAGCAAATGTGTGATTGTGATCACTGCTCTGCAATGCAGAGACTGACAGGAAGAAACAGCAGAAATTATCTCTGTCAAAGAAGTGGTATGAAATAAATTCATGTCTGAATTTTGCAGAGAGCTAGAAAGAACTTGGATGAAACCAACATGCAGTCTATTTGCTATAAAATGAATGGAGACACTTTTACACACTAATGGGTGCCACTTTGCTTCCTCATGTCCAAATATAAAGAAAGTATCATGACAATACAGCTCATCTCAAAGGAAGTCAAAGGGTGAAATAACTGCCTTCTGAACATCTCAGAGAAGTGAACAATGTAATACAGGTAGTCCTCAGTTAACAACGGTAATTGGGACTGGGAACTCCATCGCTAAGCAATGTGGTTGTAAAATGCAATGTCATGTGACTGTGCTGACTTATGATGGCAGTTCCAGCAGTTCCAGTTGCTGTCATTAGATGAATCCTGCATGGTTGTTAGGTATGATGTCACGTGATCATCATTTTCAACCTCCTGCCAGTTTCCCCATTGACTTTGCTTGTTGGGAGCTGGCAGTGAAGGTCACAAATGGTGATCACATGACTGCAGGATGCTGTGATGTCATAATTGCCAAGCACCCAAGCCATGATGACATGATTGTGGGGACACTGAGATGGTCACAGCTATCAGGACTGGTCATAAGTTTCCTCATTCAGTGCCTCATAATTTTGAAAGGTCACTGAATGAGGACTACCTGTATTACCAATTTCCATTACATTGCATGAATAAGGTTCATACATCAAATTATATTTCCAAATAGATCAGCACTCAATCAAATCATATTCAATTATCTGATATACATTCAGACCGTGAACCAATATTGCCACTATTGAGTATACTCTCCAGCAATCCAGGCAGTTGTTTTTTGAGAGATGCTGAGGCTGGAACCTGGGGCTTTCTGTAGACAGAGCATCTGTTCTAGCAGTGAACTATGGATATTTCATATAGTTTGAGTGCTGTGGCTAGAAGAAGAGACATCAGGTCAATGGAAGTTCAACTGCTGCTGTGAATTAAAGGGTTTTCAAGTGCTAGGTAGCTATACTGGGAAGATTATGGTTATCCTGTCTTTTTAAATACACTAATGTAAGATGGACTTTTTCCCAGATGAAACCATTAAAGTAAAGAATTTCCATGGGTAAATCTGTAGGTGATGACATGGGCAGTCCTAAACCACAAGAAAGTCTGGTCATGGATGGTACCAATAGTGAAAGAGGAGTTCCTCTCTTTATAAGGATGCATACTGTCAGAACATGGGTTATGAGAAGCATGGATGAAATTGTCAAAACAGAAATGAAACATATAAATAGGGTGTCTTAGGAACAGATAAATTTCCATGGGCCAAAATGGGTCACTTTAAATCAAAATATTACATAGTACATAATTATATTCAGAGATTGAGTATCAGAATTCAAAGCTTGGTAAGTGCTTGGCTATAACCAAATAAATTACAATAATCTCTGGTGCATTTCTAGTATATATTCACAGAATCCAGTAAATATTAAATGATATATAAGTATATACCTATGCTGCAAATGCACTGAGAGATGATGATGATGATGATGAAGAAGAAGAAGAAGAAGAAGAAGAAGAAGAAGAAGAAGAAGAAGAAGAAGAAGAAGAAGAAGAAGAAGAAGAAGAAGAAGAAGAAGAAGAAGAAGAAGAAGATTATTTGTTATAGACACCCCCCAGCAAAAGACTCTGGGCAACTATATAGATTGAATTGTAGGATGTTTGGATTGCACAAATACAATAGTACAGGAGATAGTTTATGAAAGTTTTGCAAAGAAAATTACTTGCTTACACTAACACCTTCTTCAAGAAACATAGAACATATACTGCTTATGGACATCAGTGAATGGAGAACATTAAAATAAACAGACTACATAATAAAAGATGTAGAAGACGTAAAGGTAAAGAAGATAAAATCCAAGAAGTCCAACCAGGTGCCAGCTGTGGAACAGACCAAGAATGTACTGCTTTTAAAGATGTGAGTTAAACCTAAAAAAAAAAAAAGAGAGAGAGTAGGGTTGCCAGTAAGGAGAACATGCAGTCGACTGTAAAATCAGTGTAAAGAAGAGTTTCTGAGCAATGAAGAAAGAAGACACTGTGAAAACCAAATTGGGAAAGAAAACCCCAGCATTTCAAAGGAGAAAAGATACAAGTGGCTTTCAGAACAGGGTATCATAGAAAGGTAGAGAAAAAAGCCCTTGGGGAAACAAGAACAGAAGAGGACTGAATGCAAACTTCCAACCTCAAGCAAGAAAGGACAAGAAAAGAGATCTCAGTTAAGAATGTTAATAAATCACAGGAAAACTATGGCTAAAATATAAATACCTGAGTACAGTAATCATGGAAGAGATTTGATAGGGACAAATGAAGTTAAGAGGGAAAGGTGAAATTCTTTACAAATAAGATTTTAGAATGAGAGAAACATTTGTAGAGGGGGGAAAAAAATACATATTCAGGAATCAATTCCACTGTAATGTGTGGTATAATAAGCTTTCAGACAGAAAAAAAATAAGCACAAATGAAATATCTATTGGACAATTTAAATCCTTGGGAGAAGAGGCAGTTAATGAACTAACAGCTCGAGGTCAATAAACATGGAACAAAATAGCCTCTATTGCTTGGAAATGATTTGTGTGTATACCTACACCAAAGAAAATAGATGCCAGAAAATGCACAGATTACCAAATCAGTGTGCTACCTCCTCACACAAGCAGTTTTGGCTTAACATCTTACAAAGAAAAAATGGGGAAAGAAGTGCCCAATGAACAGGAAGATTTAGAAAAGTCAGAGGAAAACCAACATGAGATGGATAATGGAGAAGGTAAAGGAATACAAAGAAGGCTATTCGCCTTTGCTTTATGGAATGTCCAAAGCCATAAACTATGGATATCATGCCAGAATGTGGAACATATTAAGGTTAGTGGGTGAGCCAGAACACCTTATTACAGTAACCTTCCAAGGAATTTTTACAGTGAACGAGAAGCACTATAAGAATCCAATTTGGAAAACAGAGTGATTCAGAATGGGAGATAGAAGGAGACAAAGATGCACATTGTCCCCATATCTGATCTCATATATCAATTAATAAATTATTTTAAAATGGCAGGATTAGAAGGAATTACATCTGACATTGAAACAGGAGACCAAAACACTAACAATTTGAGAGGGAGATAGAAGGAGACAAAGATGCACATTGTCCCCATATCTGATCTCATATATCAATTAATAAATTATTTTAAAATGGCAGGATTAGAAGGAATTACATCTGACATTGAAACAGGAGACCAAAACACTAACAATTTGAGATCGGTAATTTGTTAGCTGAAAGTAAAGAAGCCTTAGAGAAACTCACTATAAGAATAAAATGGAAAGTAGAAAACCTGAGTTAATCTTAAATATTAAGAAAACAATGGTTTTTGTCATTCTGCATACTTGATGAAGTTACTACTGACAGTGCAGAAGTGAAAATGGTAAATAGTTTTCTTTTCCAAAGCTCAAAAATAGATAAATATGAACAGTGTGCTGGAGAAAGAAAATTGATCCCACAATGACAAATCTGATAAGCTTATGAATGCTAAGGATATTTGAATGACAAGAAGGATTAGAATAATTAAAGCAATGGTTTCTCCAAGAGTAATGTACAGCAGTGAAAACTGGACTACTTGATAGAATGAGAGAAAGAAGATACTGTAGACGCCTTTGATTTGCCAATTTGAAAACAGTGACTAAGAGTACCATGGTCTGCAAGAAGAAGCAATCAATCAGTGTGGACCAAATAAAGCTGGTTTCTTCCCTGAGGCAATGATCAACAAACATAAACTTACATATTTTGGATATGTGATGTAAGCTGATGGAAATAGAAGGGAAAACAATGGAAAAGGAAGATGGTTGGATGAAAGAGATAACTGGATTGGTCTTTGGAAGAGCTATGAGTTACTCCTAAAGATGAATCAAGTTGGGGAGCATTTATCCATATAGTCACCAGGAATCAAACTGATTTAATAGACCTAACCAGCTATGCTCTCAGTAAAGAAAAATATCCTGTGCTACCAACAAATATAGTTCCACAGATAAACTAGACCCTTTAGGCATCCTTTACGCTGTAATACTCACTTAGTACAATTAAATATCCTCCTTCATTCTGAAGATGGTTAGCAAACTCTGCAAAGTTATATATCATGTCCTCTCTCTGTCTGTCTGTCTGTCTGTCTGTCTCTATCTATCTATCTATCTATCTATCTATCTATCTATCTATCTATCACCTACCTACCTTGCCTTGCTACCTTCTTCCCAAGGCTGCTTGCTCAGTCCGAGCAATTCATCACTTGAGTAGCAACAGCAGACTTCTGTTTCCTCACCTCATCTGGTACCTCACTACCTGCCCCTTTTGGTTCTCTTGCCAACCAACGCATGTTTTAAATATTCCTTCTGTCTGTAGCTCCCTTGATTCCTCTTCCTTGAACAAGATCTCAGCTGCATCTGCTGCAAAGTTAAGATTCAGACTAAACAATCCCTATTTTACTTTTGCAGAGCCCATTACTACATGGACAAAGCCATTTTGATTCAGCACATATAGCTTCTGTTGACAAGCTCCAATCAATATACATTGTTCTCCATCCACAATTTGTTCATTCTTGAGTACATTGTGCATAAACTCTGTTTTCCTTCCATTAATGACCCTTAAAAACATTTTTAAAGAAACTTGAATATAGTTTTTAGCTATTTAAGGTTACCATTTATAACAGCTGTTATTCTTGCCAATAAAACGTTAACTGCCCAGTTTCTATATTTCTTTCAAACCTTAATTGGTTTGTAAAGTATTAATCATTTCCCATACTTAGCCAAAAACAAATTTGCAAAACAGTATAAGCAATTTTAAAAATGTATATGTTTTTTGTTCCTAGTACAAGTGATATGAATTTTTATGAGAATGATAATTTAGAAAAATTATCATAGAGTAAGCTATTGGAATTTAGAAGTTGCTTCCTAACATTATTGATTTAAAGCAATTTATGGGGCCATAAAAGTGAGAGTTTTTAAGAGAACAGAGAATCAGTCCCATAACACATTCATAATAGTAAGTTAAAATACAGACCTAAGAGATGTTTAAATTATATTTAATTTGTGGAACAATACAGTATTTACCATTATTATTAACTAGCATTCATTTCTCCTATTTCTTTCTTCACAGGGTACACTGTGATACCATAGAGTTTATTTGCTCTTGATGAACAAGAAAGTTCTAAGAGTTCAAAATATAGTTTAAGGTTCCATAGTATATCATTGTACAGTATATTCCACATGTATTACATCCATTTGGTAGCACTTCCCCATTGATGAATTCATCAGCTTAACCACTGATTTGTTATTGTTAACTAAGGGCACCTCCAACAAGCAGCATTTCCACCACTCCAAAATTTGCCTCTGCATCCCTGTGATCCTACAACATCATCTCTAGTCATCATCTGAGCTAATTTATTTCCAGCTCAGCTGCAGGATGCTTGAAACCGTTGTGAATTTTACTTGTTGAGGTACTGGAGATCTCTGGAGCTTGTGGGCAAGTTGTTTTCCCATTTGCAAAACCTTTTGCTCGCTCCAGTGCCGCAAACGTGTTAGCAAATTTTTCAAAGGAGAACTGCTTGACAACTCAATGGTTCCCCCAGTAAGCCGTTCCCCCAGTAAGACCTACTAGGATTTATTTTATTTTTCTTTACTATGAAGTGGATAGGGTGAAGGTTGTTGTTGCTGCTGCTGTTGCACAGCTTGTGACCACTCAGGCCAGACCACTGGTATATGCGCCTTAAAATTTCTTGCAATGGCAGAAGTAGAGTTAACTTGAATTTATTTATTTATTTAGCACATTTATATAGCCGCTCATCTCACTAAACATGATTCTGGGTGGCATACAACAAAACAGATACTTAAAAGCAAATATCAACAACTATTAAAAACTATTAAACATAAATTAAAAAAACAAGATTGTGGAAGAATGGACAATACAACCATCTTGCAGGCACCCTATTCCCATGGGATCCCCAAGGTTGTTGGAAATAAACATGTTTGAAGAACTTTCCAGATGGCTGGTAGGGATGGGGCTAACCTCACCTTGGGGGGAATGAAGTTCCAGAGGGCGGGAGCCACAGTGGAAAAGGCTCCTCTCCTGGGTCTTCAGCACTTCAGATTCAATAGCATAAATACAACGAAGGTGGGGGGGGGGGCTCCCCTTTGCCACCTATTCTTTGCCCATGTCTTTAATAAACCTGATCACAGGAGCAGGACTACCATATCTGCCATGCTCAAATAAGATAGCAGCAAAGTTTTATGAATTTTCTGTATCTCTTCCTATTCATCCTATTAGAAAGCTCTGCTCACATCCCTCTAACCATGACACAAAGATGCGTTGCTAAATGCCCTTAAGGACGTCCTGGTAGTGCTACCTTTGTCTCAGCCCCAGCACCTGGGGAGACAGCCTATACTTGCTTTCACCTGATCCAGTTTAAAAGTAGCGTTTTTTCTCTGCTCCCAACACAAGTCTCGCTGTGGACACAATCTACAGTGCATTACCTGTGATGCTGGTGATGATATATCGAGGGGCTATTATTTGGCTATTTTAGGCTGCTGCAACACCTCCACCCCCATCCTCCAATCACTCAGCATTCCCCTCCATTGCTCTTTAGGCTTGGTCCACTGGAGATATAGGAAGTACATGGCCTCCTTATAAATTTAAATTTAGCACTCTTAAGTTTAGCACTAAAGAATAGTAGACTTATCTTTAAAAAAAAAACAGGACTAATGTTCTCTTGAATATTTTTGTGCTTGTGTATTAGGAAAGCAGAGAAATTGATAAGAGAAATTGATAAGAGCTGTGATGTCTAGGCTGGTGGTTGAAAGAATGCTGTTCCCAGGCAACCTCATTTCCTCAATCACTAGCTCTAATAAATTAGACATGGAAATCTCTGAAGTTCTTCCCTTCACTTGTTAAAATCTACCAGTGAATTCTTTCCCCCTCCAACATGTTTGGCTCTGAAGGGGAAAGAAAAAGCCAAAAAATATTCAAATGCAGAAGAAAACAAACGTACACACAAAGAGAGATCATGTCCTTGTCATGATTTGTCAGAATCATGCTGTCACACACTCTTTTTTGTCCCTCTTTCTAAAAACAGCCTTCACCCTGAAATTTATCTTCGCCACCTTTTGTGATTATGCAAAACCAGAGTGAGGCTTGACAGACGACTAAACCTGCTGGTCTAGCTATCTGTTAAAACTCTCCCAGTCCCTAGTCCCAGCAGCAGTTGGTAGATGGTTTGCCTATTGGCTACTGATGTTTGGCAGAAGGGCAAACATGGCAGGGTGTCAGGAGGCTTTGGGTTCTGGGAAGCGATAAGACCCCTCCAGCACATACAGCCTTTTTTTTTTTCTTTATTTGAACATAAGCCAGGATTATGTTAGAAAACAGTTTCATTTTTAGCCATGCTAGGCTAATCACAAAAGCGATTAAAGCAAATATTTTCTCCCCTTCCCTCTTCCTTTATAGTTTCCACCATAAAGATACTGGAATACAGTAAAAAACAATAATGCATTATTATTTATTGTAGTGTTTCTGAGTTAACTATTTCTCTGATTGCAAAGTATTCTAGTGTCTTAAGCCTGTTGTGTGTAGCTGTTTCTAAATCTGCTCCTAGAATTAATCAAAGGCATTAATTATGCTTTGTTGGCCCTCCTCCTCCTCCTCCTCCTCCTCCTCCTCCTCTAACTTCAACTCCATGATGAAATAACTCTTCTTCCTACCAGGCCACCAACCTCTTTTCATTCTTTCCCCCAAAGAAATCTTCTGTGTGAATGTTGTGGCTGATCTCTTTAGCTCACTACTTTCTCAGGCCAGTTTCCCAGCCTGTGCTTATCACAGTACAAGAACAGTACCTATATCCAGAAGATCACCTGACAGAATGGTAGACAGTGCTTCTTTCTGACACACAGGGGAATCTACCAATTGCTTTATTTCACTTGTTCCAGGGAAGGGTGAGGACAGCACCTCTCCCTGGCCTTGTTATGGAGGCAAAATAGAATACAACAATGAGGGCAGTGAGGAGTATGCCAGCATTCTTTTCTGCTGGCTCAAGCAATGGAAGAAAGCACTTCAATATAGTGGTGAGAAAGATTCCAGATTTGCCGTTTTCTGTATCTCTTTGCTACTCTGCCCTTTCTCTCCCCCAATCTCAGCTGCTCCAGCTAAGGTGAAGACCCAGTGCCTGACCTCTCATCATTGGGTGGCTCAATCTGGGAGGTTTGCCTTGAGTCCTTTACTTATGCAACTGCTCACATGGCTTCTGGAGGATTATGGAGTAGAAGCAGGAGTGTTGTGGAAATGTCCTATCCTACAATAATTCTTCAAAGAGAATGTAGACAAGGGATAGGTTCCTGGAGAGAGTGAAAGCTCTGGAAACAAAATTGGTGTGTTAGCACCCAACCATATTATCAACCCTATTTCCCATTACTTATCCATCTTTTTATTCTGTTTTTTTCATGAAGAATTGAGGTTCTAAATAAGTCAACTGCTACCTCGAACTATATTGATTTTAGTGGGAGTTTGTGGCAGCAATATACTTTGAGATCTGTTACCAAAAAAAATGAAAAAAAATGAAAAACAGATCCAGTGCATGTAAAATCTGACAGCAGATAGTAGCAACATGTGTTTAACGTTAAGCGTGGAACAAGTCCATAAGTCAATACTTGAGTGACATGAACTGACAAACCTTTTTTACAAAACTAATTTTAAAGTAAATTATTTCTGTATTCCAGAAAGCAAAATTTCCCATGAACATAAATTTACTCATTTTAGATGTCATGTAATGACAAAATACCAGATTTTTAAAATGAAGTAAATAAGTAATAATCCCAATGTAGATATTTACTGACTAAAATGTACAGGTGCTTCATCATCTGAGCCATTAGTAGTGCTTGTACCTTCTTATCCAACATTACGTGCTTAGTAAATTTCATAGCCAAGTGAAGATATGACCAGAGCTCTAGTCTACATTGCACTGCTGAAATCAATAGATAATTGAAGCAGAATTGATAGGCAACATTTTAATCCCAAATCTGTACAAAATTCCAGATACACCAAGCTGTGGTTGGAAAACAAAAGGTAGAGTATAATGCATTGTCAGGTGCAAATAAAGTTTTGGGATTTGTAGAAAAGCAGATACAGTTTGGCCATGGATGTACAGAAGGTCAGACAATTATGGAAATTGTTCCAGCACCTGACTCTTTCCAAGTCAGTATAAAATTCCTTTACACTGGAGGCTTCCAGTTTTCAGGATGTAGAATGGAGGCTAGAGGAAGGTGTAAGGAAAGAAGTATCGTGGCTTATATGACAAGGTATCAGCCTGATCATTCTGTATGCACAGAATTTAAAAGATCTGAAAGTTAAAATGGGGGGGAAATTATGCCCACTTGACCTGACACTGTAACTTTGTAAGAAGTCTATAGATATTCTAAAGTTTCTGTGTTCCATTCAGATTTCTGCAGGATAATTAGCACATTTCAGTGCCAATTCTGAAAGTTTTCCTTGATGGCCAACAGATCCTTGTTAAAAATATTTCTTTTGGCTGGTAACAGCTGCCAAGGAAAGGATGTTCCAAAGAGGAGGCTACCTTGAAAATTCTGACATGGATTCTAGCAGCAGAGCTCCCAGGATGACATCAGAGTCACCATCCCCTACAGCCAATGAGCAAACTGGATCAGGATGACAGAGGATGGATTGAAAATGAATACCTCTTTTAGATGAGGAAGACTTGTTGGGCTTTGGAATCCTACCTAAAGAGGAAGTTGAGTCACTTGAGTGGCCAGGGCTGTAAAATTAGGAGTAACATGATAAAAATGGACAACTCTCAAAAAATAGTGATGGGGGCCAGAGTCTCCCAAAACAAAATGATTCCACCTTAGCTGGATCTATCTGGGTTCCTTTCAGTGAAATACGGTAGCTTAAATAGTATACTGCCAGCAAGTCAGGGGTGTATTTCTCTCGTTTAGCATAGAGTACATAGCATGTACTCCTGAAGGTGTTAAAAAGTGCTCAAACTGGAATGTTATGAATGACAGAATCCTCAGATTAAATCAGCAAATCTATCAAGAACTTCTCCAAAATATCATGAAAAATATGATTAATAAATCATCTGTTCCTAAATCTGAATTGCATTACTGTACTTTCAAACTTCCTATAGCTACAGTCATTGGCAGTGATATATTCCTACCCCTCTTTCATGAGACACAGACTGTAAAGCCCTCTGAGGTCTAATTTGGTAAAGATTAATGCCTTCTGCAACAATTCTAAGAGTCCAAAAATGAGCAGCCAGTAATCATGGACTACCCCTAGGAAGTCATTCTTCTTTTGGATTAAAAAAAAAGTAGGAGTCCTGGTATGAGAAGAAGAGGGGTGGGGAGGGAATAAAGCTAATTTATAAGTTCTCATCAATAAATTCCTTTAGCCAGGCTAACTCTGCATTGACATTGGGTACTGGCACTTTGCTGGAATCAGGGGTCCAGGAAAAGATTAACTGTGCAGTCCCCGTATGGATTGGGTGACAGTATCTGTGTTTTCACCTCTCAAAGTATATTGGCATAATCAAAATATTTGTCAGGCAAGGTAGGAGGGTAAACTTGCTGTGAGATGGTGAGGAGATAGCAATGAGACTTTGCAGGGTGTGAGTGTTGCATTCTAGGGACAGAAAGGTGATGTTACCACTGTCCCAATGAAAATGTGACTCTTTAGCTAGTCCTTTCCTAGTCTACTGGAAAATGTAATGGGAAGATTAAATAAAGTTGTAGAAACTCCTGATGGTTTCCATTGGTGAGCTGTAGAGGTTTCATGTACTTCATGATGGGCCCTAAGAGTCTAAGAGCCAGCCATCAATAGTCTCAACAAGAAGTTGGTCAAGCAGAATATGGAGAGCATATATATGCATGTGATGGATGATTCAGTTGAGATGCAAAAAGAACTGGAATCTACTGAGTCCTGCAGCTGTACTTTGGTGTCAATCTGGGTTTCTAGGGCAACATGACTAAATGCTGATGTGTAGCTCCTTATGTCAGCCTCCTTTTAATTTGTAGCTGTCCTAGCCTTGACGATCTGAACTCTATGGCTGGTCTGGAGCATTTAGGGACATCTGCTCACAGAATGCTCTTCTCCTTACAAGTACAATTCTTAGCTAATGTTTCAGAATGGGAGACGTAGCACAGCATTTCTGTACAGTGTCCAGGTTTTCCACAATATAGACATATGTGTCAGCCCCACTAGGTAGACCAGAACATGAAATCAACTCCTCAGGATGGCTGAAATTATTGCAAGTTTGATTGTGCTGTACTTCCTCCTCCTCCTTATAGTTCAGTGGATTTGGAAAGTGTCTGTCTGAGCTGCTTCCTAACATTATCTGGACATTCTGAACCTAAAAAATGCTTTCCTCCCTTTTGGCTAGGCAATAGAGCCTGCATATCTCCATCAAGGTCATCTTCCTTACTCTCTAAAATATGTACAACTTTTCTTGGAAGACAGTGTAGCTTTCCTGGTCCCCTGTTGCAAGGTTTTCTTTCCTGAAGTTTCACATGTGTGTGGTAGAAGGGAGAGAAAGGAAAAAAGTGAATAGCAGCATCTTCCTTTCCTATCCATACTCTCCTGCAATTTCTTGTGTTTGTCATCAATGACAAAGCAGACCTGGATTAATGTAGTTATGGAGTCTGGATGCTTTGATTAATTAGCTCATCTCAAATTTCATCAGACTGTCCCTCCCTGAATTGGTCAGTTAGGTGTCTTTTATTCCAGCCCATGGCCTGAAGGAGCAGCTTATCTCAACAGCTTATTCCCACACTGAACACTGTTGAAAGTGGCAAATTTTGCATGCTTGGCTGGATTCTTGACGTTAGTTCTCAGGAAAACCACAAAACTCATGCATCCATACCAGACTGAATCAGAAGGTGGAGATTTTATAGCTCTCTCAGTCAGGCTAATTATAAATCCTATATGGTTGGTAGGTAAGTCATTTGGTCTCAGGGAGATATGCACAAGGAAGGCAATACATTTGTTTGGATTCCCATCATATTTATCTGGCAAGGAAGTGGGTACTTAACATTGGAAGGCTGCAGTGACTAAAGCAGCAACAGGATCAGCCTGGCTCTTCCAGGAAGAAGGCCTACCTGTCATGGTTGATTCGGTTCCACCTGCTGGGCTAGTTGGCTGATCGTCTGAGCTAGCTGATCCATCCAGTAAGCCACTTAATTCTGACACTGGAGCTAAACAGTGGCTGCTGTCAACAGTCAGCAGAGTTGCCAGAGGGTCAGTAGCCATTGTGTTAATCCTTGATTTCTAATTTCTCTTCCCATAGCAATGGGAGTAGGAGTGGGAAATCAAGCTGTCTGGCTCCCATAACCAGGACTTGCAGTAAATCATAGACCTTGAGACTTTACAAAGCTCATCTAGGTTCTGAGGCCAGGATTCAGCTAAGTCCCAGAGACACAGCTAAGCTAGATAAGAATCTTTATTGAAAACAAGAATGGAGCTAAATAAACAGCTGATTGCCCACTGCCTCTGTGAATGAGCAAGTGCCTCTTATATCTACAGTGACTCAACCCCACAGATTTTTCTTCCTGTGCTTCCCACAGATTAGCAGACTGTTTGTGCAGGGCTTGGTGGCCTTGAAGCTGAGTGGCTGTTGAGTATTTACATACACTTGGGTGAAAAAGTATTTGTATCCTTTCAGATTTTTGTTTTCATATCATTGCCCCTGAATGTTATCAGACCTTTATGTGGATTCTACTGATATCCAACATGCAGTGTCCTAATGTGAAAATATAACCATCCCCCCTGCCCCCCCAGGTTAATCAGTTCAGCTAAAGGAAAGAATAGAACTAGATTTCATAAAACACTAAGAGATTTGTACCACCCCTACCCTATATAAATCTTACTGAATATGGCTTCCCTTACTACAGTGAAGTTTTCACAACACAGACTGAAATTTCTGGTGACCTTCATAAAAAGGTCATTGATTGCTATCACTCTGGAAATTGTTACAAACCCATTTCTAAAGCTTCATAGTTTTCCAAATCCACAGCCAGAGAGATAGCGTTGATACACAAAAGATTTAGGACAACAGTGAATTTTCTCAAGAATGACCATCCTGTCAAAATGATTCCAAAAGCATAGTGTAAAATCATCCCGGAAGTCACAAAGATTGTTGGTTGCAGCATTGTGATCACAGCCCCACCCTTTTGCATGGGTATGCAACATTGACACACATACCAAAGGGGCAGACCTGGGTCATATTTGCCTGGTTTGACACACACACACACACACAACCTCCAGAAAAACTTCCAGGAATCACATCAGTGTTCATGACTGCATCAGAAAAGCACTGCATAAAAATGGATTCATGAGAGACTAGCTTTCTAGAAGCTATGGCTTGCTGAGCACAACACTGGTGTTCATCTCAAGTTTGCCAAAAAGCACCTACATGACCCTCCAAACCTCTGGAAGAATATTCTGTAGGACAATTACCCTATAGAAAATGCCCACAATGATGTCAGATTCCTGTAGAAATGAGTACGTATTGAATCATCAAACCTCTCAGCACAGTAGGGTTCGTTTTCGAGTGAAGAGGTTTATAAATTTTATAAATAACCAGCAAAACAGACATTTGGCACCTGGTAGCTATAGTTCTATACAAACTAACTTGAGATCCAGCGGATACTGTTAGGTAAATATAAATAGGACGGGGGAACATGTGACATTCTGAAATATTTCTAGTGCTTTCTGTATGGTGGTTGTAGTGGAAAGATACACTGTATATTGAATTAGAGTGGCAAATTCCTACTTCCCTACACTAATTTTCATTTGTAAAATGGAAATAATAACTCTTACCGCTATGTCCTTAAAAGATGAATGATAGAATGACTGCCAATCGTTCACTACTAAAGAGACTACAAACTGCAATAACTAGATTTACTGTGACCTCACTGTGTACTTCATAGTAACACAGAAATGATTCCAGAACAAAATTAAGATTTGCTAGCCCGGTGAGGAAAATCTTGACCAAAGTATTTTTCTTGAATAATGGATAAGGTTCAACCCAAATAGATTTTGACATGTTTTTAACAACAACAAAAAACAACCCTCTTTTCAAAATGCATTTGAAAAGTTCAGTAATTAAAAAGAGCAGATTATGGTTTTATCTGATTTTTATACTATGCATCTGAAACTGAATTAAGAGTTTGGCAAAATTTAATTTCCTGAATACATTAATGAGCACTGCAAATGACACTTTTACTATTTCTTATATAGCACTGTCCTTGTTCCTCTCTTTTATATATTTTTCATGCCACTTTGAGCAATTTTCATTTGAAAGGTGGATTAAAGTGTTTCAGTATAATGTAATTTGCATGTATGATCACCCTATACTCTTGCCTACACCTTCCCTGATTTTTCTCACCTACTCATTCAAAATTTAGATTGTAAACTTTCTGCCATAGACATTGCTGGTGTAATCTAAGAGGACTGGTTGAAAAAAAAATCTTAGTCTAATGTTAAATCCTACTGTTTATTAGGTTAAAACTTACAAACACTCCTTGCAAATAATATTGCCATTGCTATAATGCTAAATCAAAATATGTACCTTAAAATATACCTCTAAATCTGTAAGTAATCTTTAAGTAAATAAATTTTACCTGAATGACTTGTCTCTAGCTGATTACTTACATTCTAATTTTATATGGAAACAAACATCCTCATTCAGTTTTTACCCAGGTAAAGCTTCCACTGGGAGTAATGACGGAATAAGAATGTGAAACTTGACCTACAGTGACTACTCCTTCAAGGAATTGACTTTAATCAATTCAAGCCTCTTTATACATAAAATATGATACACACTGAACACTTATATCCAGAGATAATTTGTTTGCTAATGAAAATGTCATCCCTCAATGATGGTTCTTTCATTATACAGCACGTGGGTGCATGTGGGAAAGGAAGCCTACTTTGATATTTCTTTAATTGATTTGTATTTTAATAGATTTTGTCTCTCAGGTTCTCCTCTTCTTTGCAAAAATATAGTATATTTAGATTTAACTGTCAGAAGAAACTCACAGTCCCCTCCCCACCACCCAAATTACAACTCTGTAGTGGGATTCAGCCACCAATGGAGCTGTGGAATCTTCAGGCTTGGTCAAGCCTGAAGCAAAATTACCTGGACTACATAATGCTTTGTCTTTAGCGTGGATCTCCAGGTGGTGAATATGCTAGAGGGAGCAAGTACCTATCTGATATATTATCAATGGTGGGTTCACTAAAAGCACATGTTTATAAAAGTTAAAAGAACTAATGCATGACAACAGAAAAAGTAAAAACCAAAATTAACAAAACCTATTGCAAATTCTTTCCATAGTTTTGAAAAGCAATGACCTATCAATAAGTGTGTCAAAGGTGAAAACCCTTTGACCCTCCAGCAACTGCTGAACTATCCCCCATTACTGGTCCTGATGGCTGGATTTGCTCAAAGATACCATTCAGCCACAACTATCCTAAACGTGCTCTATATTCTCCCTATGCCATTCCTATTCCTGCTCTTTACTTTTACAATCGCTTGGTGCAACAGGAATTCAGTCCCATAAACTCTATGATTAAGTTCTCTCAATGCACTGAACCATGGTTTGTTAAGTAAACCATAGTAGCTCATCTCTCCTATATGAAGGCATAAACTATAGCTTGCCAGCCAGAGTGGCTGGGGTCTGCATAACTCTCTAAGCCCAAATCAAGCAAACAACTTTATAGCTCTTGGGAACAACTGAATATATGCCTTTATACCCCTTTCTGTAAACTGGTGCCCTCCAAATCTGTTGGGACTATTGCTTTCAACATTCTGAGCCAGCATCGCATGCCAGCTGTTGCTCTGTAGTCTAATTCAACCCTAGTTCACCAGTAGTCATCTATAAACATGTAACTGACTGTGAAGATGGACAGGAAAAACTGGCAAGATTTTATCAAACTCCTTTCAAATGTAAATCAGCAAAACAAGCAGTATTAGTGTCCTTCAAGTTTCATCTTCTGCAGCTGCCCTCCTGGCCTTTAAAACCAGTAACAAAAGCGGGAGTCCTCTGCCTGGTTTCCAGTTTTTAAATGGATTCTGTAAGCTCCTGTGCATTGTCAGCTCTTAACTTGTACTTCTAGTTTCAGCCCAACGGTCCTTGCTGTTTTAGTAAACAGGCTGACTCTCTGTTGGCTCATCATTTACTGCAGGGTGGGAAATCTGTGGTCATTCAGATGTTTCTGAATAACAACTCTCAATATCCTTTCCCAGTGGCCATTCTGACAAGGGTTGCTGGGAATTGTTCAATATAAGGGCTTCTGGGAGAAGAATACACAACCATGATAGTCCTTTAATCTCTCCAGGCATGAGCTACTAGATTTTGTTTGGACCCAAGGAAAGCTGTACTTGTAGAAACAGCTAGCAAGGTTTTCTTTTACCAGCAGCAGAGATGAGCAGAGAGACTATTTCCTTCCTGACACTTTTGAGTTGTGCTGCTCTATTCAGTTTACTCAAATTGAAAAACGTGTGGAAAACCCTTGCTATTTTTACAAATATTTCAGAAAACTTACCCTTTCCTGACAACAAAGCTGGAAGAGGCATTTTCCTCCCAAAAGAGCACATATGATGACAGCCCATAAAAAGAAGGAAGAATCAATACATTTCTTCCAATGTGTTATTTTTTTTCTAGTATGTAATGATTGTGACTGACTAGATGGGATTGTAACTACCTCATCACAAAGCAATAGGGACTGGAATGTAAAGTAGAGAATATGGGAGTGTAGAGTCTACCCACTTCAGCACGGGGACCTTATTGGAGCCCCTGAAAATGAGCCAATCCATGTCACTGCAAAGGAAGTCCAATCCAACTTGAAGCCCAGATCTAGAGTAATATTTGGAAAAAAAGCAGGTCTGTCCTCCCGTAGTGCATCACAGGAAAAACATGTACTGTTGTAATTTCTTTGTTTTCACCAGCAATTGATATAATGTGCTATATGAGATTTATGAGGAGATAATGGGTGCCATATATTAGTATATACTCAAGTTGGTGCAGAGGGGGTGTGTGTTGATCTATGCTCCTTCAAACTCTGACTTATAAAAAAGTGTCTATAGCTTCATTGTTTGAGGACAAAAAGTTATGAGGGCCAATATGGTGTAGTGATTAAGGTGTTGGACTAGGATAGAGGAGATTCCAGATTTAGTCCATCTTCAGCAATGGAAGCTCACTGACTGACTTTGGGCTGGTCACTCTCTCACATCCCAACCTACCTCACAGCTTTGTTGATGTGGAGAAAAATTGAAGGAGGAAGTGCTGTGTGTGCTGCCTTGAGCTTCTAGAGGAAAGGCGGGATATAAAGCTCACAAATAAACATGAAATAAATATATTTACAGCAACAGTAGCCTCAGGCTGCATTTCAATTGGTTATGTCAGGGCTGGAGATGGAAAAGTGGGGAACAAGGAGTCTAGAATGGAATGAACCATCTTGTCAAGAAAGCCTACATGGAAAAAGGGCTGCAAACTATCCTTTGCCCAACAACAGCAGAAATTACTCAGGAGTTTAATTGTGGATCACACATATCAATACCAACAGATTCTTGTTAGAAAGGATCTTTATCTTTCTGTGGTTGTTTGATTCTGTGATAAAGTATCTTAACTAAGCCCTGATTTCCTGTGAGAGTGCTGAGTTCTAGAAGAGGAGGATTGCAAGAGGCTAAGGGGGCATGACCTGACAAGTTAACTGAGCTGATTTGTGCAAAGTGGAATGTTCATAACAAGATGGAATGTCCATTCCTGAATAGAGTTAGGAACACAAGTGATTATATTTCTCTCTAAAATGAATTAGCTGCTTGACCAAGTTAATGCAGATCACAAAACCACTCATGGGAAGACAGTGGGTGACAAAAAAGTGGAAGTAAGGATCTCTTAGCCCCACTCTTCATGACCTATCCACCACTCAGGGTATTGTAATTAACCATCTAATGGTACCTTGATTTTAACCATCAGTCTGTTTTGAGGAGGGACCTATTAATGATGAATCTAATACTCCCCCTCTTTCCCAACCCCACCTTAACAATTCAGGATACTGATTTCATCTACAAAGCTGTATGTGTAACTGACATGCAGGTGCAAAATCTGTCCAAATGCAGCATGACTTTTCATCTAGGTGCTCATTCAAGGGCAACTGCTACTTAGTCCAAATGACAAAGGAATGGAAAATTAGAAGCTCCTCTTCTAACAGAATAATCTTTGCAGGATGTCAGTACCAACATACTTAAGACTGGTGGTCAGCAGAAGAAAAAAGTGTAAAGGTCTAAGCTATATTAAACCAGCTCCACAAATGTATATTTTTGGGTGTGTTTTAAGACTTGGCTTGGATCCCTCAATATTCAACATTCAAATGCCATGATATGTCTATACCTATAAAGATCAGAATTGTGCAAGCTATGGAATTCCCTGTGACACTCTATGGAAGCAAAAGTTGGACTTTGAAGAAGCAAGATAGGAAGAGTATTGATTTTGAACTTTGGTGTTGGAAAAGACTCCTGAGAATGCCATGGACAGCCAAGAAAACAAACAAATGGATTATCAAACAATCAACCCAGACTTCTCATTCAAGGCACAAATGACCAGACTCAAATTATCCTACTTTGGACACATTATGCAAAGTCTTAGCTCTCTGGAGAAGGCTCTAATGCTGGGAAAGGTAGAAGGAAAGGGAAGAAGAGGATGACTAGCAGCAAGGTGGATAGACTCAGTGATGGGGGAGGGCTGTTGGAAGAACCAAAGGACCAGGTAAGAGACAGATCATCATGGAGAAAATCTATGTTGTCACCAAGAGTTGACAATGACTTGATGGCATATAATCAATCAATCAACTAGATCCTTCAGCAAGTAATAATAGGATGAATTAATGCATGGGTCACCAGTGATCCAGCTTAGGACTAATATCAAAAAAGCTAGACAAGGAGATGTTCTTCAGAAGAGAGAGAAACAAAATAAGGTGAATGGGTGACAAAAGCAATAACTTGATATCAATTGATGTCCTTTAACATTAACATTTGACAAGAACTCTCTTACACTGTGATATTGGCAATTAAGATCAGAATGTAAGAGTAAGTGAAGCTGTCTTTTCATTGCTGTAGTTGTTTCCAGGAACTCCAGTAAAATACATGAATGGCTGATTCATCTTCTGTTGGTGTTGTCTTTTACATGTTTGTTGATCAAAAAAAACATATTTAACATTCTAACTTGAGCATACAATAAGGCCACAGTATATTTATTATGGCAAACTTTAAGCCATACAAGCCAGGTTTGCTGAGTTTTCTTTTCACAAATAACATGAATTGAAAATCATTGAATCAAAGAATGAGAAAGAAAGGACAACATACTGTAACAGTAATGGGTAGAACAGAATATATCATACCTACTAAAGAATTTGGGGGTTTTAGAGTCTGCAAATCAAAACCCAACCCACTAGATTTTGTTTCATCTAATTTCATTTCACCAAGTCTCAACTTTTGTTGCTCATTTCATCTTAAACTTTTTAATTCGGATTATTTTTCTGTGGAACTTCTCTTTTTGGGAAACAGCCTAAGCTGGTTATCTATTTCCTTGGCTTGACATAACTGTTTTAGTTAGAAGTTATTGACATGGGGTCATCAACCCCAAAATATGGGCTGATAGGTTGGGCCTTTATCATCTGTCTATGTGAGATACAAATGAAAAATTGTGATCTAAACAAAAAAGAAATGAATGACAGTGCATGGTATAGGCTAATATATTTACAAACACTAACTAGCTTTTGATGTCCCAGTAAAGTGTAACTTTATTTCATAATTTTGTTCTCATTCCTGTATTCAATACACATATTAAGAAGCCTGATTGCCATCTATAAACTTTAAAAAGTTACTACTCTCCAATATGCAGAATATGGAGTTTTCCCCCCAATGTTTTGTTCAAACATGCAGAAATATGTGCATAAAGTGGAGTCCTAAGACATAGGACAGCACTGAAGAAGAAAACTTCAGTCAATGAGAACCGCCCCCCCCGCCCCCAGCCATAAACTCAAATGAAATAAAGTGGAAAAATTAAGACTACTTGTTACAAGAACTACATGCTACATGGAAACTTCATTCTGAAATCTTTCTCTGTCTCCTTTGCAATGTGATCTGTCCTTCACCTATGATATGATGATATTTCCTTGCCTCTATCTGCAGTCATTTGCTTCCCTTGGAGAGGACCAAGAAATAGACAGTGAGATGATACGCTGTCATGAGCTAAATACTATTAGATGTTATGTTAGATCAGAGGAAGCCATGCCACCATCTCTACTTCTCCAGAAATTTCTTCCTTGTTGGGAGGAATTTAAATTCCATTAATTTCAAGGGAACTTTAATAGAAATAAGTTTATTTGACTAAGACATCAGGTAATCCAGAGATCTGATTAATAAGGGAGAATTCTCATCTGACCGACAGTCTTCTAAGTTCAGTGCTAGTCACATGCACCAATTAGACTTGCATAAGGGATATTTATTCTGCACTGAGAGAAGACTCTAGCTAGCTGGGACCTCAGACACTAGACTTCTTCCGAAAGTTCAGGAAGTGGGAATTCCTCTTTCCTTCTCATAGAATTCTCTGGTTTTCCTATATTCTTTTCTAGCTGTACAAAGCAATTGTCCAGGCTGAATATACACACTCTATATGCAATAGCAACAGCTATGCATTACGCCTGAAAAACTGTTTTGAGTTTCTGTAGCTGGCTAACATTTTCAGGGTTGAAAATCATTTCCTAGTGTGGCAAAAAGAGAAAACAAAGGAATATCTGGTAACAGGAGGTGATAGTTTTAGCTAACAATTCCATTAATCAAAATGGCTTGTGGAATGGTCGTCCAAGAGAGAAAGAGGGTGATCCTCAGCACAACATGTGAAATGTGTCATTAAGCAATGCATTAATGACAGCAGCTTCTTTGTTCCTGCAGCCACCAGTGAAGATACAGCAAAGGAAATGGAGGAGCTGCAGTTATGCATGTGTAATACATAAAGTCCTTGTTTTTCCCACCAGACACTGCAGAATAGCAATTGTCCATTCACAGCACATAGCAAATAGTCTGCATTTTGGAGCTAATATTTTGCCATTTCTAAGCTGGTCCTTATGAGCCAAGTGTGGCTAACTGTTTCTCCTCAAGTAACCCTTCAAAGTGTATTCTTAGGGTGAACCCCTGCAATGTTTCGGATCTCTTCCCTGTTTACAGAAGCAACTTGAGTCTGAAAACGAGATACATAAAAAAAAGAAGCAGCAATTTTCCCCTCCCCCAAGCGCGCGCACATTATTCAATTCTTGCAGACGTTATACCTGCCATCTTTTAATTAAAACACACGCACACGCGCGCGCGCGCACACACATACACACACACACACGCACACACACTAGTCCATCACTGGCTACTGTGCCGAGATTTTAAATACGCGTCGCTCAAAGCGAGTCGCTTTTCCAAGCGCACGCTGCAGCTACGCTGGGTGCCCGGAACAATGTGGGCTCTGTTTTGAACCATCGCTCGGGCTCCTGCGGCACACGCAGGTCATTTCAATGCTGCAACAGTCGTCCAAGTTAAGGCTACAGGCTGCCCTTTGATGACGGCCAGTCCTGAGCGGCGCTGCCTCACTTTCTTCTCAAGTCTCTCTCGCTCTCGTCCCCCTCCCACGCCAGCGAGCTCTCCAAGCTATTCACGCCGAGATGAAATATTAACACAACCGCCGGCCGCCTCTTCGGGGAAGTGAAAAGAACACCCAGGCATCTGTAACTTTTTTCCTTGAAAACCAAAACCAGAAGAACTCAGATGCTCGAGACGCAACACCCTACGCAATTCCTCCGATAAAGAAGCGACTCATCATATCCAGCCCCTCCTGGGACTCTCCGCTTCAAACGTTACTGAAGGAAGCTGGCCTGGGGGGGAGGGGGGGAGAAGGAGAGCACTCTCCTTTTATTTTTCGCACACAATTCATACAAGTTTCCAGGATACCTCGCCTCTGGCTAATATCACGAACACTGATAGGAAGGAAGGAAGGAAGGAAGGAAGGAAGGAAGGAAGGAAGGAAGGAAGGAAGGAAGGAAGGAAGGAAGGAAGGAAGGAAGGAAGGAAGGAAGGAATTTCACAGCAAGCCTCGCAAAGTGTTTTCTTCCAAATACCACTGTAAGTTCCTTCAATTAACTTTGCGCAACTGCAGTCTCCCCCTGAAGGCGAGCCCAACCGTGCCGCCTCCTCGGCTCGCCAGTACGTACCTCAACCATTAAACAAGACATTTAACCATAGTGGCAGTTCTGTGACCTCTGAGTGCCGCGAAAACTGGAAACGGCGCAGCTTGTTCATGAAGCCTCGACCTGCACGATCCAGAAGCTGCATCCAGTCTTAGGCAGAGCATTCAGGGAGACGCGCCAAGGGACGGAGGAAGGTGCGCATTGGCCCGGCGAAGGGCAGGAGGGAGGAGAAAAAGTGCCCGAGCGGGGCGCACGCGGAGCAGCGGCCGGAGCGCAAGAGCGAGACTTCCCGGCCGGGCGAGGGCTGGGGAAGAGCTGCGCGGGGCTTGGCGCAGTCTCCGGCTGGCTGAGCGTCGAAGGCCAAGCCGTGCCTGGCTGGGAGGTGCTGTCAACTGCCACAGGCACTGCGCGGCCGGCCAATCAGCGGCAGCGAAGCCTCCTCTGTTTATGTTTCCTCGTTGGAAGAGTGACGTCAAAGGGGTTTAGTTTTTCCTCTGCATGTGCTATTAATTTTAAAGGACTACTATGGGAAGAATGCGGCGGCCGTGATTTCGGCAGACAGGCTACCACTCTACCCTAGATAGAAACCGGAGCTTTAGTTTGTTATAATTCATATCATCATCATCATCATCATCATCATCATCATCATCATCATCATCATCATCATCATCATCGCTACTGCATAGACAGAGGCTGCCAGAAAGACCAGGATGCCAACATGCATGTTGCAGAGGCTCTGTCAAAATTCGGAAGGGGTAAATCCAGATCTGTTCTCACTGATTATATCTCACCTGATTTACCTTCTTCCACTTCCCAGGTGTTGTTGTAGGGTGTCAGTCTGTCACCACCTCTTAAAAGTACTGTCCCTTTACCTTAAAGCAGCAGTTTATGCCTCTGTTTATTTAGTTAAAGCCTGCTTAGCTCATGCTAGCCTGGAGGGCCTTGGGTGATCTCAAAAAACTAGGCAGGATTGGTATTACTTGGATGGGAGACTAAGAAATCCCAGGGCTGTAGGGTAGAATGAGAAGTGGAAATAAAATCCTAGAGGGCAATACAAATCTTCATATTATTGCAAAGATGGATTTGTTCTTACCAAGATTTGTGGCTTTATTGGAATCATTGTACTTGGGGATTTACAATTTACAAGACATGTTACCCAAGGAAAGGGCTTCAAGAGGAAGAAACAGGGGGAAAAAACCCCAACATGATGGGAATGGTTAGACAGAAACATGATATCCCTATTCTGTTCTGATGGCACTTTATTCCTTCTCTGCCTGGTGTTGTTTTCTTCTGCTTTTGGAGAAGGAGAAATTGTGCAGTCTACTTCTTGTTTATCAGTTTACCAAATGTTTAACCCACAAAAAGTGATGTCTCTATTGATTTGAGCTGAACTCCTGATGACTTTACAGATACATCTATCTAGTTTTTGCAGTACAATACAGAAGTGGATTGCATTGACTTCTTGGATTTTATCTGATTTTATTTTATTTTATTTCCCAGTTTGCCCTACAGCTTTGGAGTTTTCTGGTAGTCTCCCCCTTTAATACTAACCAAGCATTAGTATTAGTGGAGTCCTTGGTGCTCTCTGAGCTTGGTTGTTGGCTTGCAGATGTTTTATTACCCAACTAGGTAACATCATCAGTGCTAGTGAGTTTGGGGTTTGCTCCCTGTTTATATACATAGTAAGAGGAGCTATGTAAGAAATTATTCAGACAAGCACAAACACACCGCAGCAGAAAAAGGAAACAAACTGCCCATACAACATCTTCCAATAAAATGGATACGCACACAACTTTATCAGAAAGTACCTGACCACTCAACCCACTACAGCACAACCAACACAGGCTATGGAAAGGATAATACTACCATACATCAAAAACATCCCAGAAACAACCAACAGATGATTACAACCACATGGCATCACCGTAGCACACAAACCAACTAAAGCCCTCCAAAACATCTTAAGTAAAGCAAAAGACCAGGTAGCCCAAGAAGAAAAAACAGGAGTCATCTACAACATAGAGTGTAAGGACTGTAACAGCCACTATGTAGGACAGACAGGCAGAAGACTCACAGAGCGCATCCATGAACACCAACTAGCAGTCAGAAGACATGATGAAAACTGCTTAATCTCACAACACATGGACAGACTCAATCAGTTTCAACTGGGAAACTGTGAGCATCCTAGACCAACCCAAATTTGAAAACACTAGAGAATTCCTGGAAGCTTGGCATTCAGACAAATCAGCCATCAACAGACACAATGAAATAAGCCATATTTACACACCATTCAAAAGAGACAACAAAAAGCTAAGAAGGAAACAAAAAGACTAGAACACATCCCCTCCAGCAGCCAACACCCAGATAAGCAGAGATTAACACCAGATAAACAAACAAGCAGAAAACAATACCCTAATCAAGAAACTACCAAGGAGAAAACCAAACCCCCACCAACACTGGCAGGGCAAGCTACTGTATATAAACAGTGAGCAAACTCCACACTCGCTCACACTGATGATGTTACCTAGTTGGGTAATGAAACATCTGCAAGCAAACAACCAAGCTCAGAGAGCACCAAGGACTCCACAGCTTAACCCTGAGCTACATATATTCTCTTCTATTGTTAGTATTAGTGTTAAAAACAATTCCCAAAAAGGAACAATTGCTTAAAAATGTATCCATTAAAATCAAAATCATCATCATCATCATCATCATCATCATCATCATCATCATCATCATCAATAAAACTGCATATTTTTCCCTCTCCTCATGGCAAGATTTTTCTCCAGCTGCAAGTCTGATGGTAATAGTGGGAATAAGATTATTCAGTTTGGATTCCTGTGACCTTCTAGGAGTTCCTTAATATCCTTACAGCAGTGATTTAGGACTAAGCTAATGGTGGGGACTGCTGAACTGATTCTGGTGCTAGGTAATCAGCTCCTTCTTGGCTTCAAGGACTTTTAAAAGCATTTTGGAGTGCAACTGAACTACTCTATTATAGTATCTGGAAGGGCATTTTAACCTCAGCACTAGGTGGTGATAACACTAACAGCACAGATTAGTTCCTACACATCTGGAATATGGGGATTTAACACTGTCACATAGCAGCCTTGATCCCTAAAACTGGAATACAACTCATTATTGTATATCTAAATCTAGCATTCTTACCAGGATGATTACTAGTTTGTCATTTATGTAGACCACACACATCTCTTCTCATTGTAGTGGATATTTCAGAACTTGCTATGACTTACTGATAAAATAAGTTGCTGTTTCAGCCAAGTGAAGGAAACAATGTATTTGCAAAAAACTCAATTGCTATAAATCAGAATGCAAGTTTAATGAAATACTAGTGGGTTTTTTTAGCTGGAACTCTGAGAAGAAACTTGAAAGGTTAGAAATTCAAAGTAAAATAAATACTTTTTTAAAAAATGTATTCTTGAATTCTACAGCAAGTTTGCTAGCAACACCAACAAAAAAAAATATTATGTAGCTATTCTACCTTTCCCTCCTTAATGGGTGAAAATTAAAAGGATAGATTAAATGGTGGGAAAATACAAGAGCGTTTAAAAAAAGAAGGATATCCATCTGGCTCTCCTAATAAAATTCTGTGATGATTAATCCCTCGCTGAGAAGAAACACTTTGCATCAAGAAGCACTGAAGCAAACTTTAAAGTGGATTTATAGTAAAAAATGATATCTGGTGATGTGTTTTCACAAGCAGTAACTGATTTTGTTCATGAAATAAAAGCTGTCCAGTTCCTCATAGTTCTCCAAATCCACTCCGAAAGGTCAACTAACTTTCTGGAGCAGATTGTATGGATTTGCTGGGGGAGGCGAGAGAAACATTATTTTTGCATGAATGAAATCCACTCACATAAAGCTAAATTCTCCCTGAGTAACTTCTTCTAGGGTAATACAAACCTCTATAGACATATTTTAAATTGGCATAGAATAAAACATGTTAGTGATTTTTAAAAAGCCCATTTGTATCTTAGCACAAAATTAGTTGCATCTTTAAAGAGAAAAAAAATATCTTAAACTCATGGCAAAAAATACGAGACCTTACGTTATATAATTCAGTCTATAGTGGATTTGTGTTACTCATATCTTTGCAAAGGTCAAAAGTAGCATCTTTATTAAAAGATGATAAATGCTACTGAGATGTCATCATGCCTCAAGACGTATGGACTGATATGAAAGTCAGCATACATGTAGAAGTCATGCCTGCAATGGTATACCATGATGATGGGAAATATAACCGATGTACCTGAAATGTAACTGATGTACCTGACTAACATGGTTGGATGACAGTTTGCATAATATATGCTGAAGACGTTACTTAAACATTTCAATGCATCCACCAATGTGATAATAGCAAAGAAGATTGTAGCAATCTGATTGGACAAAGAAAAGATTAGAAAGTATTAGAAAGTCTGGTAGCTACGCACAAGTCTTGCAAATTAGCACTCAGAGCCATAATAAATAGTCATGGTAAGCAAGCTCTAAGTTGGAAGTAGGCAGTGACTTTAGGTGTATTTTTCAGAAGCAAAGGTGATATTTAAAGGAGCTCAGTGAAGTGATCACAGCGGAGGGGCAAAGAGGCAAAACAAATTTCCTTGAAATCTTTAGCTTGAAGAAGTGTTAAGAAACTCTTAACAAAATGTTCTGCAAGTTCAGTAAACTTATATCACATGGTCTCCCAAGGGAAATAATAACGCTTCTCAGCTATTGAAATGTTTTTGGCAAAAGCTTCCAGAATAACGTTCAATGAGCTTTTAGAATCAGAAGCTGGATATACTAGATAAAATTATAGCACCGAATGCATCCTGCAGCTGAATTTTCAAGAAAATTTCAGAAATAGAAAAGAATTGTCCCTAATACGGTCAAAAGATATTGGATACCATTAGAATAATCAGATATAATAATGAAAGTGGAAGCGCTTGGTACCTAATATTAATTCAGATACAGCTTTGAGACTTCAAAATGTTTTACCCTTGTGAGCATCTTGAGAGTTTGTTTCCCCCCTTCCATGTTTAATTTTTAGCAGCCTTTCTCAACGTGATGCTTTCCAGACACACCGGGTTACCTTAGCTTAGTGTAACATATCAATTGTGCTGGATGGTGCCATGATGAGCACTTCTCCCACCTGAAGGAGTTGACAGCTCTTTTAGCATCCATTCCTTCCAGCTTGCAGGGGAACTGAGCATACTAGAGATTTCCCACTTGAAGAGGATGTAGGAGAGGGAGATGAGCAATCAAAAATCCACCAGGATACAGTTGTTGTTTTTGTCATGTAAAACTTTTATCTGAACACTTGAGTACTCTATCAAGGGAGCCAGTACTTATCCATCTCTTATGAACTGATAGGAGCTTGAAACATTCAGAAATGTTGCCATATACAAATCTTCTTTGCCCAAGATGATGCTGTTCAGATGTACATGCTACAACAGCCATGCCTCCAGAGAATTATGGGGGTTGTAGGTCAACAATCAAGAAGCTCAGTTCTTCCCTCCTGGATTTCGAGTTGGGAGACGCTACTGTTTTTCTGAGCAGAGCCTCTAACGCCATATGCAAAAGCAAAATTCATCCCTTGGTCTGCAAAAGTTTCCCTCTTCTAGCATATTCTAGTTCCACAATGGTATTGTGGAGCTATGATGGGATGTTGGCAGGGACTGTGGATGGGAGGAAAAACTGGGTCCCTGAGGTATTTTTGGACAAATGGCTCAGCGCCAATGGTATTGCAAGACCTGGGTTGGAAGTTCTCAGACTGGCTTCCCTAAAGCGGCAGTTCTGCATATGGAGCACTTTGGACACGTGCTTTCCTTCTGGGTGTTTGCTTCCTTTCTCTCAAAGGCAAGGTTGCATTGTGGCTGTCTTCCTATTCTTTGCCTTTCCCAGAAATAATGAGATTAAGAAATATGAAGCTATATTGCTTCACTTCGTTTGAACACATGAAAGAAAGGCAGCTGTCTTACCTTATGATAGAGAGTCACATGGAGGTTTTCCTAAACTGAGCCTTGCATGCGCCCCCCTCTCTACTCCTCCCACTGCTGGCTCTGTCTTCCTGCTGTTATTGGAGAAGGTGCTGAAAAATTCCAGATAGCTACTAGGCTTAGGGGGTAGTGGCCTTCTGGCCAGAGTTACCAAAATATTGTTGTCCAGTATGTTCAAACCTGAAAAAACCACCTGTTGGGTGGAACTAAAACTTTTGCTAAGTGCAAGGCTTCCCATCACTTCTTGAGAGGAAAATATGCAAATAGGTGTTTTTTTTTTAAATTTCTGTGCAACAGAAGCTGTCCTGTTAGAATCTGAAAGAAAGAATTCTAGACAGACTGCTGGCAAAATGAGAAAAATATTCATTATGAAAGCTGAGTTCATAAGCAATGCATTTCATTAAATGTTGGACTATGCTAAACATGTTCCCATTTGACTCCTATTACTGGAAATCTTCATGACCCTGAATGTATGTCAGTACACTGCATATACCTCCTAACTGGTGATAGGCGAGCAATGATATGTTGGCCTGGATTCTGGATTAGGGATCTTAGCTTGCATACAATAGGGGGAGCATATTTGGGGTAAAACTGGGGTTTGGCTACTTTTTTAACATATTGATTAAAATGTGTCCAAACTGACCAATGTTGTATCCTTATCATTAGCAAGGAATGCTTCATGTGACATGGGTGTGACTAAGGCTGTGAATGGGTCTGCATCATCCCTATCTTACTAAAAAGTATTATGTGAAAGCCTTGATTGACCACAGGCATGATAGGTGGTAGCATCAATATTTATGGGCCCATCTAGTGACAACTGTGGCAAATGGAAGACTGTGACTTGGAAAGTAAGAGGAGTAAATGGCAAAGCACATGAATTAATAAATCTTATGTCACTGGAACTAAGAGAAATGGGAGGGATGTACAGATCTGAATGAAAGAGGAATAGATTGGTGCTGGTTTAATTATCAGTGAAAGGGCAAAAATATATAGTGTGAATTGGTATTATCTAAATTGTTTTGTGTTTGTATGAAAATAGGAATCCATAGGTTGGTGATGCAGTGTTCCAATTAATTTCAGACATATGGTTTGAGCATAAGTCCATATGCTTCCATACAGATACATGGGGAAAAAATAGATCAAGAACATGATTGATCTGATTTTTTTTTCAATGAAAGACTGAGATAATTAGGAAAGGATATAAGAGTAATCAGATCATGTTTTGGTAATGTCAAGATTGGATCTTGGGAAAAAATGAACATGGAAGAAAAAAAATAGAAATTTGAGTATAAGCACATATGAATCCTGTATGAAAAAGTATGAGAAGACAGATTAATTTCTTGAAAAATTAATGGAAAGTGAACATAAGAAAGAAGATGTGGTAACTGCTTAGGAGAGGGTGAAAAGAATTAAGTTCCCAAGTGCCATGGAAATGTGTGAAATTCTGCTAACAGGAAGTGTGAAAAAGGATGTTTGGTGGAATGATGATGTAAAAGTGGTTGTGGATGAGAAAAATGCACATAAAATAATGATTGCTCCAAGAATGAGTGGAAAGCTATTGTATAACATGTCAAGAAAGAACATGATAGTTGCAAAGAATGCAGTAAAAGAGAGAAAAGGACACTTAAGATTAAATCATAAAAAGAAAATACAGAGCAATTTGGATGGCAATAAAGGCATTGTTTAAGTGGGTAAAAAGAGCTAAAGAAGGATCCTCCAGTGATGAAAGAAAAGTGACGAGTTTCAGATGATACTGAGATGCTGGATGATGTATTTTAGAGATTTGTAGAGTTGAAATGAGTGCTATAAATATTTGTGTCCAAGGGAAAAAAAATGATGGAAAGGAAGTCATAAATGCTGTGAGAATACTGGAACTTGATAAAACTGCAGATGTAAACAGTGTAACAGAAGGAATGTTAAAATATGGATATGATTTGCTGTAGGACTTGCTTAACATGTACATGAAAACTGTATATGGGTCTGATGTTTTGAAAAATGCGGTTATTTTTCTCTCTTTGTGAAGAGAAAGGTAGCAAGAGTGAATGCAAAAACTATGAAGGAATTAATTTGTTAAGTGTGCCAGAGAAGCTGTTTGGCAGAATTCTGACTGAAACTGTACAACAAATGACATTGAGCAAAACTGGGAAATGTAGCTTTATGCCCGGCAGAGTGTTTGCAGATCAGACTTTTGTTTTCAGCAGGTCACTGAGAAATGTATGAATGTGAACAAGAAAGTTTACTGTATATTTATTAAATTAGGGAAAGTTTATGCTAAGGTTAATAGGCTTGATATAGGAAATGTTTTACATGAATATGGACTTGAAGGTTGGACCCTGATGTGATGAGAGCTGTATATGATTGAACAAAGTATGCATGAGAATAAATGGAATGCTTAGCGAATGGTTCAGTGCTGAATATGGAGTAAAACAAGCATGTGTGATGCCCCTTGATATTTGTAGCCAAGTGTATAAAAATGCTGTGGTTATGTTGGAAGTTTGCTGTTGCGGATGTGAATATGTGTATTTTTGTATGGAGAGAGTGCTGTGTTGTTGGCTGAGAATGGCTGTGAATGATAGACAGTATGACACAACAAGGCGTATGGAACTGAACATGTATGAAATATCACGGTAGTTGTGTTTGACCAAGAAAATAATGTGAATGATTGCAGGCATAAATGGAGAAAAACTAGACCAAATAGATGTGTACTTGATGGGACTATAGTTGCGATGAAGACGCAAAAATAAAAGTCTTGTTTAAAAGACGTAGCCCAGATCTAAGTGTTCTTGCATACAAAGAGAGGAAAAATATATTAGCGTTCCCATAGATTGTTTGAAAGTATAACATCTGAATTAAATCCACATGTTGACCGATATTATTTGGGCATTTCCAGGTCTATAATCTTAAAACTAAACATGAGCCAGATTAAAAGAAAATTCACCTGTTTGAATTTTACAGTGTTCAGTGATGAATGCCAAGGCTTATAAGGATCAAAGCATCAATCTTTTGTATCAATGGCAATGAGCATTACTTTCTCAGAACAGATAATGGACTCATAATAATATTCAGGTATGGCTTGTTTGGAGAGCTGGAAAAATTGGGCAGCAGTAAAATTATTTCAATAGTAATCACACTAATGATGATGGTGATGATGATGATCTGATTCAAACTTGGTGAACACATCTCCACAAAATTAGGCATATTTTCAGAATTATTCCTGCTTTTTCTCTTTCAGTGAGAATTTAGCATAGAAACTAGTCATTTATGGAATGTGGTTACTAAAGCAAATCTCTCATTCGTGATTTTAAGGTCTTCTGGTATCATCCAGACATCACTATACTTGTATAAAGTCCATCTTCATTATTATACAACAGTGTAATGGTTGGATAATACTAAAGAAATGCTAGTAATTTCAAGTGAGGAAAGAGCCTAAGGCTTAAGGCCATGTTCCTTATGTCTGCAGGTGTAAGGATAGCTACCACTTCTATGGAGTTTCTAATTTGGAGATTCGTGTTCTCCAGGCAGTTTTAAGCAGAGCCAACGACATATTTGTTTTTCAGGTGGATGGGGGGCAGTCAGGGGAAGAACCAGTTTTGTTCTTTAGTTCTCACCAACTAGTGGGGAAAAAGCCATCTTGCCACTTTTTTTCTCCCAATATGATAGAACCTGTGTGTGTGAGAAAGAGAGTGTGCACAGAGTGGCCATTACTTCCTGACCCACAATGCTCCAAAACAATGCTGAATCCAAATCTGGGACATTATGCATGGTACACCATGGAGGCCAGGCACATGTTGCTGGAAGCTATGATGCTGATGAGGTTGAGGGAACTCTGATTAGGATGCTCTCTGAGGGTGAAGAATCACTTTTGGAAATTTCTATCTCGTAGTTGCTCTTCTGTACTTGCCCTTTCCCCTTCTCATGCTCTTTCTGTCTTCCCTGATATATGTTCTCCATTATTTTTCCCTCTCCTAGTAGCGCTAGCATTTTTCTTCCTTTACTTTCTGTATCTTTTAAAGGTGAGCCACTGGAGTAAAGTGGTTAAGCTGTTAGATTGGGGTGGAGAGGCCCAGGTTTGAGTCTCTTGGGGTGTTGTCATTGGCATGAAATGGAGATTTGTCACATGCACTTCCTTGAGCTCATAGAAGAAAGAGGATTATTTATGAGGTTTAATAAGAATAATTTCCACTGTCCTCATTTCTTCAGGTGAAGGAGCAGCGGGCGGGGCTGATTTTGAGGTCCTCCAAGCTGCATCCAGGGGTCTGACCAAAAGCACTGCTACAACCTGGAAGAGGAAGAGCCATATCCTTTTGCTTAAAACCCAAGAATGGGAAGGAGAGTTACTCGGCATTTTGGAGCAAACTACTCTTGATCACACCACCAAGAATATGTGTGTAAAATGGGACAAAAGTGTGCAGCTCAGGCTACATCATCCCAAAAGGCACAAGAGTTTTTGAAGCCCAGCTTACTTTCCTTCATTAACTGAAGGCAAAAATAAAAGATTTCTGACCTACTTGCATTTTTGAAAAGCTGAATATTAAGACTGAATTAATTATTTAAATACAGTCCATACACGTGACTGATTTAAACTCCAACTAGAGGTGCAGTTCCATTTTTTCAAGCAACTTGAGGCTTGCAAGTGGTCAGATGATATCATCTAGAGTTGTGTTTTTCCACCTCAGCAACTTTAAGATGTGTGGATTTCAACTCCCAGAATTCCCCAGACAGCACGCTTGAGAAACACTGACCTAGAAGCTTGCAGTTCTGATGAATTTTGAGCTGTGTTCTTTCCGATGAATGAATGGAAGGAAATTGTATCAATGGAGTAGTTATCACTCATTAACAGGAAATATGCAACTGCCTTCAAACCTGCTTTGAAAGGTTGGTCTGGTGCTTCCCTGGTCTGCCTCTCAGCTGTTATTCCACTGTAGAAATGTTGGTTTGACAAAAGAATCCTGACTTGGCAGTATTTTGAAGGAAACAGATTTACCACCATGCCAGAGCAGGTGCAGGTTTAGGTGTGACCCTGAGGGAACAGAACAAGGCAGTCAGTTCCTGGTCAGCAATCATGCATTCATTGGTTAGCAGTTCTCTCTGCTCAGGTACTGGTCAAGCAGAGCAAGCATGAGTTGTCTGTTGGTTCCTCATATAGTTCTGGCATTGGCAAAGATCCTTGTTGTCCATGCAGCGTAAAACATAGTGAGAAGTGTATGTGTGTATATGGGGGGCGGTGGGAGAGAATAAGCTATCCATTACAAATATATCACCCCTCTCTTCCCTTGCTGCATGTACACAGAATTGGTCCTTGCTGGCTACTTTTCAGATGCAAGATAACTCGCATTTGCATTTGGGCTCAATGTTTACATCAGGCAAGACTTTATCTCTTTGCCTCTACAGATAAAGCTGCTTCCATGAACTGCTACACTTTGTTTCTGTTTATGGTGACAGTAGATAATGATGAAGTGTGGTTTTATTGTAGTTTTAATGATGCATCGCTATGAATATCCAAACAGCATATTGATTTTCTGTTAGTGTTTTTCTTAGCAGCAGCAATGTAAATAAAAGATATAAAGAAATGGGAGCTGAAGGGAGCAATACCTTTTCTGAACTGAATGTGGTGACTGTCATCTTCTAATAATTTTGTCCAGGTGATTCTGATACTTAGATGTTGTTCTTTTTCCAACATGGCTCAATTCATATTTGGTTGAATGTTACAAATGTACTATGGTGATTAATGTTAGTATGGGGGGAGGGTTGTGTCTTCAAGTCAGTGTTGACTCCTTGTGTCTGCCTGGATTGCGTCCTCCTTGCAGTTTTCTTGACAGGATTTCAGAAGTGGTTTGCCCTTGCCTCCTTCCTAGGGCTGAGAGAGAGAGACTGGCCCAAAGTCACCCAGCTGGCTTTGTGCCTAAGGTGGGACTAGAATTCACCGTCTCTTGGTTTCTAGCCTGATGCCTTAACCCCTACACCAAACACTCTCAATATTAGTGTGTAGTACTATGCAAATAGGTATTAGTCAATAATGTCACTAGTGAACAACTTGGACCTAGTCTTTAAATCAACTATGCACAGCTTCTGCCTTTCCAAAGCCTTCAGCACCAGCTCATTTCCCTTGCTTAAGTTGCAACTGAATGGTCATTTTTCATGTGACAGAAGGGGAAAATTATATTAAGCAATCATATTAATCCTATATCATTCATTTAATTTTAAATAAATTTAAATTGCATCAAAGTAATTTGTAGCCTGGCTTCCTCCACTTCTTCTTCCTGACCTCTTTCATTTTTTAGAGTATGGTACAGTTTCCCCAAAGGGCAGGTGTAGCTTTTGGCTAAAAAAGCTTGAAGGTTCAAGTATCAACCCAATTATTTTTATTCTAGCTTTGAGCTTCCATTTTTTTAGTTGTTGAAATTTAACTGTCCTACAACAGTCCAGCATGTCTCCAGATAGCCAGTTTGAAAACACAGACAAATAAAACTGGATCCTGGATCCTCAGTTCCAAGACACTTCTGGTTATTTATTGATAGAGAGCCTACTTCATTTCTACACGCATCTGTTTATTGTCAGATCAGATATCCCAGACAGGTACTCAGAAATTCTTTCCTTTCTATGTGATTGCATAGAACACACACACCTCACGCTTACCTAACCCTATCCCCTCAGAGCGTTCTTCATCGCCAATGGCAGTCACTCACTGTTGTATCCAATGTGTTGGAGGCTACATAAATGATTGTCACTGAGTAGAGTACAGTATTAATGGCAGAAAGTGAAGAAGAACTAAAGAGCCTCTTGATGAGGGTGAAAGAGGAGAGTGTGAAAGCTGGCTTGAAACTCAACATTAAAAAAACTAAGATCATGGCATCTGGACCCATCAATTCCTGGCAAATAGAAGGGGTAGAAATGGAAGCAGTAACAGACTTCATTTATTCGGGCTCCAAGATCACCGCAGACAGAGACTGCAGCCATGAAATTAAAAGACGCTTGCTCCTTGGGAGGAAAGCTATGGCAAACCTAGATAGCATATTAAAAAGCAGAGACATTACCTTGCCGACAAAGATCTGCATAGTCAAAGCTATGGTTTTTCCAGTAGTAATGTATTGCTGTGAGAGCTGGACCATAAAGAAGGCTGAGCGCCGAAGAATTGATGCCTTTGAACTGTGGTGCTGGAGAAGACTCTTAAGAGTCCCCTGGACTGCTAGGAGGTCAAACTAGTCAATCTTAAAGGAAATCAACCCTGATTGCTCATTGGAAGGATTGATAATGAAGCTCAAGCTCAGATACTTTGGTCACCTAATGCGAAGAGAGGACTCTCTGGAAAAGACCCTGATGCTGGGAAAGATTGAAGACAAAAGGAGAAGAGGACGGCAGAGGACGAGATGGTTAGATAGCATCACTGAAGCAATGAGCATGAAACTGAGCAAACTCAGGGAGGCAGTGAAGGACAGGAAGGCCTGGCGCAATATGGTTCATGGGGTCACGAAGAGTCGGACATGACTTAACGACTGAACAACAACAAGAAGAGTACAGTATATGAAGCAGAGGGCCTTTATTTGAGAAAGAGAATACTAAGAAATCATGAAAGAGGAAGAAACTGAGAAGCAATAGAAAGTAAGAATGAGACAGAGCAAGAGAGAGTGAGCAGAAGAAGGAGAATCGTATATCTATGACCCCCTTTGACACACAGTTTGTATCAGGAAATTTATCAGTTACTCTGTTTCCTAATCATAAAATGGGGAAATGTTTTTAATTGTAGTGAGCATGAATACATCCTGAGCTCATTCATCTCAAACAGTTATAGGATGTACTTTCTATAAACAGGAGGAGAGATTCTGTTCTGTACTCCTTCCTTTTAGGGGGCTAAAAATCTCCTTTATAGGACCAGCTACCTTTGTTGGAAAGCACAGCTCAGATTTATAGTTGCTTTGAAATAACACGTTCAGGTTGAACCGATACTGGGAGAGACAACAGCCTTATAACAGTATAATCTTGGCCTACAGCATGGCAAATTCAGCACCCAGAGTCAGAAACTGATTATGTTGGGAGGCTGACAAAGCTTAGATTCTAGCTGGAGCTGAGTGCTCTCTCCCAGTGCCCACTTCCTGTTCACCCATAGACCTAAAACCCATGGCTTGCCTTCTCTTTCCGGCCCAGATAAAGTAACTGTGCAGAGAAGGAGAAGGAGAAGGAGAAGGAGAAGGAGAAGGAGAAGGAGAAGGAGAAGGAGAAGGAGAAGGAGAAGGAGAAGGAGAAGGAGAAGGAATAATAATGGGGCCCTTCAGGGAAAATTGCCCCAAAGTCCCAGCAAAGCTGAGACCAATTCTTTAGGAAATATATCTTGGAAATTTGCACTACACCCTTTTCTGTCTCCTACTTTACTGTTGAAAAGCAGCCAGCAGTGAGTTTCACACATTTGCTTAACAACAATTTGTTAAATAAACCACAATCGACTGGGCTCATATAACACAGTGAGCCATCAACCTTGGTCTACAAACTACAATGAAGACCTGATTCTTCTCTCAGGCCTTAGGCTAGGGTGGATGGAGCTGCCTCCTCCGCTGGATGTTCCGTGTCGGTGGGTCCTCCATCTTGTTCTTCCTTCATTTTCTTCTGTTCTAGCTTGGTTTTGTAGTTTGCTGTTTCTGATTACATTGTTTTTATATTGTCTCATGTATTTGAGATGCCTGGAGTCATTTGAGATGCCTGGAGTCCAGCAACATAAAATCAAACTAACTAACGCAATAGCCAGGTACAAACACTGTGCAAATGTATGAACAAACAAGCCACATGATAGCTTAGTGACACTACATGTCCCAGGCAATTTTATTTATTTATCTTTATTTATATTTCAAATTTGTCACCACCCATCTCACTGCAGAGCAACTCTGGGCGGGGACAAATACTTTTGCTCCAAATCCCTGTGTCCAGTTAAAGCTGGTATCTCTTTGTATTAGTAAAGAAGGTTGGTTAACGTCCTGAAAGAAACTAAGGCCTTGTTCCTTGTGTTGAGCCACCAGATGGTACCCCCTGATAACCACACAAGGCTGAAATCTGCAGTCAAGTTGCTTCTTTCTTAGGCTATGACTCAGCCAGAAGTCTGGGTTGGCCAAGGTCAGAAAATGAGACTAGATGTAGCATCAACCCATCCAGGTGCCTCTCAGAGTGAACAGATCTTTGCACCTTACTGCTAAGATAAAATATGGCACGGAGGGTGCTTTTTCAGTACAAGAAAAAGAAGTAAAGAATAAGACACATGAACCGTACACTGGCAGTGTAACAATTTATGAATATACCTTCTACATCTTGACGTCTCAGAAATAGCAGGTGTAAGGGGCTGGTATTTTACTGTTAGGATTCATGGTTTTAACCTCTCTGGCAGCAGAGGGAAAATGTCACCTGAGAAATCTCTGGAAGTCAGAGATTTGTTGAAAATGACAGGAGTGGGGTCAATTTTTTTAAAAAAGTGCAATCAAATTCCATTCGCAATGAAGAACAAGGACGTCATTTTTTTCTTTTTCACTTTTTCTCTTCCAGAAAAGAAAAGCTTATTTTCAGCAGCTTAACCCAGAAGCGTGGGAAGTGAAGATTTTCTGGCACAGAGGAAAATCTCCCCTTTTAATTTTTTGTCCAGATGCCGTTTGTTTATTTATTCATGAGGCTTTTATACTGTTTTGGTCAAATGGGACTCTAAGCAGTTCGTGTCCAACAATATACAGAAGAAAAGCAAGAGAACAAACAAACAGTAAGAATAATGTATCCTGATACAACTTTCATGGCATCCCGTCTCTCTCAGAACAACAGTCAAAGGCCTTCTGGAATAGCCAGATTTTAACAAGTGTCTTGAAGATCATGAGAAAAGGGGCCACTCCTGGCCCTGGGTGCAAGCTGTCCCCTAGAAGGAGAGTCCCCCTTTAAAAGACCTGCTTCTGCATCCCCTGACAGACATCCCAATTGGTAGGGACCCTGTACAAGCTTTTGGTTTGTATATATATATATTTTATTTATTTATTTATATTTCAAATTTGTCACCACCCATCAAACTGCAGAGTGACTCTACATTATTAAAAATGCAGATGAAGAAATAGCAAAACAAAAAAGGGTCTTTATTTACAAAACCTGCAGTCCTGCAGTAGTCTTCAATGCTCTGTACTCAGATTTATTTGAATTATTGAATAATGGTATTACATATTGGAACCAAATATTTTAAGGGTTGGCATAGGTGATGGCAGATGGGGCCAAGGAGGAGTAAATGATGAAAATGGCACAATTGATATACAAGTAGTCCTCATTTAGCAACTGCCTCAGACAATGACTGTTCACACTTACAGTGGTGATGATAAAGTCACTTTGCAACCAATGCCCCCATTTATGACCTTCACAGTGTCTCTCTCTCTCAGTCACATGTTTACCATTACAGTCAGTTAATACAATATTGGGTTGTCCTGTGCCTGATCCATTTTCCCCCTTTTTTTGCCCCCTCACAGGGCAGAGAGATTGCCTAAACAAGCTATCTCTTCCTGAGTTGCTTTTCTTCACAGCGGGTCCCTAAAAAGTGCTAACTGCAAGTTAACAAGCTCAGCTCTGTGATATTAATTAGCTGATTAGAACCCTCAAACAGCTGGCAGCTGCTGCCTGTAACTGACAAGACCTTAATCAGTTTCACACTGAAGGCTTTTGATTGCCTCCCAAACAGCTAGGCAAGTGCACTAGGCAAATGGCCAGCGCCAGCCCATTTCACATTCCGTTCGGTGTGTATTCCCCATCGTGTGCCTGCTTACTCTCTTGTCATCCTTTCCTGTCCAATGAATGTAAATACAAACATTAATTCCCTTCTTGCTAATTATCCCAGTGCCGGGGTGAGCATTCCCAAGGGCGAGGGAGTAGGGGAAAAGGGCAATACATTTGCCCTTTTACCTGGCTTCCTCATGAATCGAGTTCCGGAAACCTTCTCCATTGTTTGGGCTCATCTGGCTGTTTGGGGTTGTATCCTTCTGATGCTGTGAAGCAAAGGAAAACTGAAGTAAAATCGTAAACATAGTTGGGGGGGGGGGTTGTCACATGATTTTCACTTAGGAACCACTTTGCTTAATGACCAAGTCACCAGTCCCAATGGCAGTTATTCAACGAGGACTACTAGTACTTGAATCAGACATTGGGAGCCAAGTACTTAATTGTGGCACTTGTGTGATGACATCAGTGCATGCTTGTTGCTGTTCTGGCATTATGGGAGTGAACTGCTGAAGCTGATGAGGCTTGCAACTCTTTCCAAGAGTTCTGTTTCTGTGGAAGGTCACAGGAAGTGCACAGAACTCCAGTGACATATGTTTGGTTGGGGGTTTGTGTTCAGCCTCTATCACACAACCTAAGATAAGGAAACATAGCATCAATGCTTCCAATGGATTCTTGCCCCATCAGATTTCCAGGAGAACCTGTTGTGCCATAAGGTTTCCTGTACAGGGAAAGAGAAACTTTCTGCCTTCTTTTCAAGCCCAGCTACCTGCTACACTTGTCTATTCCCTCACTAATGGGAATATCTCCACCTATTACTATTATGGTCTATTCCATTGGTTCTCAACGGGGGCGGTACCGCCCCCCAGGGGGCGGTGGGAGGATGCTGAGGGGCAGTGAACTTGTTTTGGGCGGTAGGGGGGCGATGAGCATGTTTTGGCATTCGAACTTAATTTTAAAACTCCCCCCAAAATTTATTAAATCGATTATCCGGTTTACACCATTTGTACCAGCAATAAAACGAACTTACGCGACGGCTGCCCTCACGCACTTCTAAGAATGGTGAGACGAATTTGTATTTTAGGTAGGCTGACCTTGAAGAACTCGACACTACGATTCTTCTCCGATCCCAACCAGCACAGCGCATGCATCAGCTGTTTTCCCGCGCAATTAATCGCAGCGCGTGCGTCAGCTGTCTTCCCGCGCGATTAATTGCAGTGCGTGCGTTGAGCGTCCTTTCAATATGAATGTTTGATTTGACCCGTGTTTCTTGAGTTGCTTTTCGTTCGCTTCATTTCTGTTTTTTCTCCTCAGTTTCAATTTACTTTCATTGTTTATTTGGCCAGTTGGCTAGGTAAATGCGCTTATTAGTTCTTTATCGTGGTCGTGAATTATTAATTTTGAGAAATAGTTATCTTTCCCTCATCATATTTTGCAGCCGCCAACGATGTCGGTTAATAAAAAGAAGTGTCGTCAATACAGTTCCACGTACTTGAAGTTCAGATTTGTTCCTTCGCCGTCGAACTTGCAACTACCCATGTGTTTACTTTGTAACAAAGTGTTATCTAATGAGGCAATGAAACCGTCTCATTTGCAGGAGCATCTGCAAAAAATTCATCCTGACAAACAAAATAAAGATTTGTTGTTTTTCACGAACATCAGGGACAAGTTTCTGAAGGCACCGTCTGTCTCAGGCTTACTAGCAACCTCATCAAAAAAATGCGATGATGGTTTGATAGCCTCTTATAATATATCAAAATTAATTGCTAAATTGGGGAAAGCTCATACCATCGGCGAAGAGTTGATACTGCCAGCTGTCAAGGAAGTTTTAGAAATGGTTTTATACCATCCAGCCGCATCCAATGTTATAAAAAATGTCCCATTAAGCAATGATACAGTGCGACGACAAATTGATGAGATGGCTGAAGATGTTGAAGCTTCCTTATGCAAACTTTTGATACCCACTGAATTTTCTCTTCAGGTTGATGAATCAACCTTGCCAAGTACTAATGAGGCTTTACTGTTAGCGTACGTCCGGTTTGTGAAGGAAGGAAAAATTATTCAGTGACCGTTTGCAGCAGTCATTACAATATGTCATCTCTGCTGTGAACAAAATTCACAGTAATGCTCTCAACGATCGATAATTCGGGCAGCTGTGTAAGGACAACGATGAAGAATTCAATCGCTTGCTTCTACGCACCAAGGTTCGCTGCCTTTCCAAAGGCGCCTGCCTCAATAGGTTCTGGGATCTTTTCGACTCTGTACTTGAGTTCCTCGAAGAGAAAGATGTAGCTCTGAGAGACAGATTGCTACAATTTAAGATTGATGTTGCTTACATGGCCGATTTATTCGCAAAATTCAATGGAATTAATTTGCAGCTTCAAGGCGAAGAGCTCAATTTGATCACAACAAAATCTGTTATTTCTGCCTTCCTAAAAAAACTCACTTTGTGGAAGCAGAATTTTGGTCGCAACGAGTTCAGCCAGTTTCCAATCTTGTTGGATCTGCATAAGAGCAGTGAAATCCCCTTCGATGAAACACAAGTTTACTGTCAACACCTTGAGTCTTTCCACAAGGACTTTTCTGAGCGTTTTGAGGATATTTTGTCCCTGGAAGTCCCTCAATGGGTCATGAACCCTTTTATGAATATTGAGACAGCAGAGGTTCAGATTCAGGAGGAATTGGCTGAACTTTCAACTAATGAAACTTTGAAAGCCAGCTTCCAGAATGGTGATCGTCTCACAGAATTTTGGCTTCAAAGTAACATCAATCGCCTCTACCCAGGACTGTGGACTATCATCAAAAAAAATTTAATTGCCTTCCCTTCCTCCTACCTTGTCGAGCGAGGATTCAGTGCTGTGACTGATCTAATTACAAAAAAGAGAAGTCGACTCCAAATCGTGGAAAGAGGGGACTTGCGCCTTCATCTCTCTAACAATATTGAACTGAACGTTCAGAAAATGGCTTTGAACCATCAAGCACAACCGTCCCACTGACATAATCAAGCATGTTTCATTGATATTACTCTTTTAGTGTATTTTTTGCTGTTTTTTAAAATTATCTAATTAAGAATAAAGAATTTTAAAACATTAAAAAAGCATTTGCAAAAAAAATTAAAAAAATAAAATTAAAAATTAAAAAATTAAAAAAACGAGCATCAAAAAAATAAACAAACATATTTACAGCATTTTGAAATAAACATATTTACATAAAAGAGCATTTAAGCATTTTTTTTGCATTAATCATTTTAATTTTAATAAAAGGAATGCAATTACCTTCCAGGGCAAAAGTATCGAGTTAAATCGAACAAATTTGGTGTGTAAGTCTACTGAAAAAAATTACTTAAAATTTTTGCCTTTTATAATTCAGTAACTCCCCCCCCCCCCCCCCGTCCCCATACCCTAAATTACAGGATTTTCACAAAGGGTGGCGTTGAAAAAATTTCCGCTCCTTAGGGGGGTGGCAGCTTCAAAAAGGTTGAGAATCACTGGTCTATTCCATCAATGTCTTCTTGCCTGGACCATCTTAAAACACATCTGCAGAAAGTAACTAGCCATCTACTGCTTTTTGTCAAGTGTTAAGAATCCTTGGCTTAGAATCCTCTCTGTGATAGCTGATCATTGTGTGAAGTATCACAGAATTGGGATCATATTGGTGTACCCTCACACTCAACACTATATTTAACATGAAAGATAGTGCTGAATTGGTGGGCTTTTTTTAAGCAAAGCACAACTGTAAAGATGGGGAATGAAGCTGCCAATATTTCTGCAGCATGAATGGGGGGAGATATTCATGTCTCCAGCCTGGTTGATTTCTGATCAAAGTATTCTTCCTTCCCCCTCCCCAAACAATGCTTGTAATGGAAATAAGGCAAACAACTGTTGGAAAGGGCAGGAAAGATATGTTTGAACATGCTACTGTCTGTCTGTCTGTCTGTTTGCTTGCTTGCTTGCAAAGCAACAGGTTTTCCCTAGTTTCTGTCTAGTTAAATATATAGACAGCAGATCCAATCATGGGTATATGCATAACATATAATTTGGTCTTTGGATACTTTTCCAAGTTTTGCAGGGAGAAGACAAGTTGGAAAAACTACTGTAGCATTCAAACACTTGCTGAAAATGCTCAAGAGTTACATCAGCAAGGAAAATCCTGAGTACAGAAGGTCACGTGGCCTGCACACAGAAAAGAGCTTTGGACTAAACCTGGTTATTTTAGGAAACTATTTTCGAAGGTGCTTTGCATGCCTTATCATTCTCTACTGGGTCGGGGACATCCCTGCCAAAATCCTTCACGTGTTAGGGACATGTTGATGCATCACTTTGTCTACTTTCCAGCCTTGTATAAACTGTTTCCTTTAGGGTTTAAACAGACAGTAATCAGTGTTGTTCTTCACAACAGGAAACATCTGATCAACTGTAATTAGTAAAGGCCACACTACACACGTTTGTTGTTATATTGCATTTTGCACAGTAATGGAGTTACAAGTTTGTTTGCCAGTTGCTGGCTTTAAAAAAGGACTGGCATAATTTCTTTTGACATAATTTCTGCACAGGGATTAGGACACTAGCGCAAATGTCAGGATTTCTTAAAAGCCAGCACAGAAAAGTACAGTCTGATGGAAAGATGCATAGTCTTGGGGCATTCTGTTCAGTGATATTAGAAGGTTGCCATGGAAAACTGAAAAAAAAAATGCAAATTCCACACTTGTTTGTAGGACAAGAAAAATTGACGTCAATGATTGTCATTTGTCTCTTTCAGGGCCATTTTGCCTCTTGTTTATTGTTACCTTCAGAGAAACATGCCTGCTTCTGAAGGAGTTATGAAACTACTTAATTAGAGCAATGCATTTACCAGGCTGGTTCAGAGATGGAAGACAGTTATGCATAAGCAGATAGAAATCCATGAAACATTTTGTTGAAATAGGAGTTTGGTTTGTGTCTAGGGAATGAAGGTACCCAGAACATTTTTGAATTCATGCCACTGAACTGGAGCAATGCAACGGGTGGGAGAACAATGGGAGTCTCTTATCCTACCCTCCACTGTCCCAGTGACCAGAAACTCTTCCAATGTCCTATTACTTCTTGTGGTGAAACAAAATTTCAATTGATCCCTCTTTGGGATCATTTGGGGTCACTTTTTGGGAACGTTAGTGGGAACGGCTTTTTTTTTTTTAATGTCTGCATTAGAATTAAAGCTTTTTTTTTTTTTTAATTTTGTCCATATGCTTGCAAATTCATGCACACAGAGATGCACACATTTGTGTAATTATTTGGGTTAACACACAGGGATAATAAGGGCATAAAAGAAATCAGTCCCAGAGTTCTTTCCAAGCAAAATAGCAAAACAGAATCCACCATGAATGAATTGCTAATAACCATTTTGGAATATTTCTAGATTCAAAAGAAAAAGAAATATTTAAGGGAAAGCAGGGCTATTTTTTACAAGTGCATATTTAAGGAAGTTGCATGTGTTAAAGATATAACTATCATAACTATTATGGACATTTTAGGGTTTATTTTTTTAACTTGCAATAATGGACAAATCAATATTATTGAATATAAAGCCCAATCTTGTACAGCTTCTTTCAGTTGTTTTATGCTCTGGCTGGTGTCAGCTTTGATGGTGTCTGGCCACCGTGTTTTTTGGTGGCCCCTTTTCCTTTTACCACTGACCATTCCAAGCATAACTGCCTTTTCCAGTGAGTTTGATTGTGTGACATGGCCGAAATAAGTAAGGCGGAATTTTATGATTTTACCTTCCAGGAATATGTCTAGTTTTATATGGCTCCAGAACTTGCTTTGTTGTCACCTTTGCTGTCCAAGGAATGCACAGAAGCCTTCTCCAATACCACAGCTCGAATGATTCGATTTTCCTCCTGTCTAGCTTTTTCATGGTCCAACTTTTGCAACCATAGGGAGCTATGGGAAATACGATAGTGTGAACTAATCTGCATTTAGTTGCCGGGCTGATGTCCTTGCTTTTCCATATTTGATTCATGCTCATCATTGCTGTGCGATCTAGTGCAATTTGATGCTTTATTTCTGGACTACATTCACTGCTTTGATCAATCTGCAATCCTAGGAAAGTGAATTCTTGCACTCATTCGATCTCTTCACCATCAATTGCTATTTTAATATTTCCATTCCTCGCAATGATCATGAGTTTGGTCTTTCTGATGTTCAAGAAGAGGCCAAATTTCTCACTTTCTTCTTTAATACTTTTGATCAGATGTTTCAGGCCTTCTTTGGTTTCTGAGAGGAGAGTTGTGTCATCAGCACATCAAAGATTGTTGATGTTCCTTCCTCCAATCTTTACTTCGACTGTTGATTCTTTAAGTTCCAGCTTTGTCATGATCACTTCAACATACAGGTTGAATAAGAAAGGTGAAAGAGTGCAACCTTGTCATACTCCTTTCTCTTTCATGAAGCAATCAGTGTCTCCATATGGTGTTCGCACAGTGGCTTCCTGATTTGTGTACAGTGACTGCACCAACTTGACCAGATGAGTTGGTACCCCCATGTCTTCTAGGACTCTCCACAGCTTATCTCGGTCAACACAATCAAAGGTTTTCTTGTAGGCAATAAAGCAGATGTAGATGTTCTTTTGATATTCTTGAGACTTTTCCCTGACCCATCATAGATTTGCAATATAGTCACAAGTGCCATGACCCCTTCTGAAGCCAGCTTGAACATCTGATAATTCCCTTTCAATGGTGGATGCTAGACATTGTTGTATGATCTTAAAGAGTATCTTGCTAGTGTGAGGGATGAGGACAATTGTGCGGTAATGGAGGCAATCCTTGGAGTCACCCTTTTTTGGCAATGGAATGAACATTGATTGTTTCCAGTCCTGTGGCCATGTGTTCATTCCCCAGATTTTCTGGCACAAGGCTGTGATGGTTGTGGGTGGTACAGGCCTCAGCAATTCTGCAGGGATGGTATCAACACCTGGGGCCTTGTTGTTTGGCAGTTGGCTCATTGCCCACATCACTTCTTCCTGAAGGTGGCTGGTTCTGTTTCTGCTTCCCTTTCCTCATCATCTTGAGAAGCTCTTCTGTATATTTTTGCCATCTGTTCTTGACACCTTGTTGGTCAGACAGTTCTCTTCCTTGCTTGTTTTTGATTATGCTTTTATGAGCTGTAAATGGAGTTTGAATCCTTTTGACTTGTGCAAATGCATTCCTGGTGTGGCCCTTCATGCAGTCCTCTTCTAGCTGCTTGCAATGCTGGTCCCAGTAAACTATATTGTCTTTCTTTCTTGCTGCTCTTTGAAAATCCACATTCAATCTCCTTGCTTCCTCCTGTTTTCCTGCTGCTTTATCTGCTTTTCTTCACTCCGCTATTCTGATGGTTTCATCTGAGAGCCACTTGTACTTTTTCTCTGGCTTCTTGTATGGTTTGTGTTCAACTGCTGCCTCACTGATGGTCAATTTAATTTCCTGCCACAGTTTGTCGGACATCTTCTCAGCAGTGTCCAGCAGTTCAAACCTATTTTTTACCTCAATTGCATACACGGAAGGGATCTTGGTGACGTCAAACTTCTTTGGTGGTGCAGCCTTTTTGATGTCACATAATTTGACTGATCTTAGCCAGCAACAATTCATGATCTGAATTGCAATTGTCACCTGGATATATCTTGACATCAAGGACAGAACTGATCCATCGATGGCTACATAGGACATACCTGATCTGATTACAATGCAGTTTATTTGGTGAGGTCCAAGTGTATAAGCAACACTTGTACCGCTTGAACCAGGTATTCATGATTTGAAAATAATTTTCGTGGCAAAATTGAACCACACAATCACCTGCATCATTCTTCTCCCCACGTCCAAAACTGCCAGTGATGCCTGCTTCTGCTTGGCTGCCAACTTTTACATTAAAATCACCCAGTATGTAAATGATGTCTTTTTTGGGCACTTGCTTCAAAGTTTTTTCGATGCTGGCATAGAAACCCTCTATTTCAAGCTTGGTTGCATCAGTCGTTGGGGCGTAGACTTGGACTACTGTAATTTTGAGGGGCTTGGCACAGATTCGGATGCTCATAATGTGATCATTTACCATCAAGAATCTTTCCACTGCTTGGGCGAGCTTCTTGTTTGTGATAAATGCCACTCCATTCATTTTCCTGGTGTCATGTCCCAAGTAATAGATAGTGAATTCCTCAGACTGGAAATAGCCGTTGTCTGTCCAGTGTAGCTCACTGATGCCAAGAAGGTTGATTTTCAATCTGGCCATCTCGCATTTGATGATATCCAATTTAGCATGGCTCATTCCTTGGACATTCCACGTTGCTATCTGATGTGTCTTCGTGTAGCGCAGACCCTTGCTTTCACCAATGGTTGCATCAGCAGCTAGGATTCCTGTTGGATTTGCCCCAGGCACATCATTAATGCCTTGACTACTCACTGTAAGTCTTGGCTCTTCCCCAGGAGCTTGTTGGGTACCTTCTGGCCTGGGGTCCTGCCATTGGGCATCATATCTGAATCATTTGAGAGCCTTTCCATAAAATTTTCTTGGCAAGGTTTTCACAAGTAGGTCACCAGGTCTTTCCTCAACCCTCCCCATTTACCTGGGCTTGGGACCAGCATGTAAGTGCATGGCTGGATGTACATGGCTGGCTACGTATATACACATTTAAATTTGTATTGTTAAAATCTCTCTTGTTACAGTGTACAGATCTCTGCAAGCTATGCCAGTTGATTGTGGGAACTGAATTTGTGATCCAGAGGCCAGCTGGAGATTTCAGGATAAATACAAGCCTGAACAAGAGATCTTTTGGAATCACAGCTCAAACACTGACACGCGCAACTTCACCATTTTGCCTGTTGCCTATAAAATGATGCTCAAGGCAGAAAAATAATAGATTCATAGTATTTGAGCTGATATTGGGACATAAATGCCTGAGATCCAAACCCTGCACTTTCTCCACAGCATTTTTTAAAAAACCAATCTTTGTTCCTTATTCATGCATTTATGAATATGTTTATATTCCTATTAATATTTCTCTCTCATAATTCTCCCATAACAGGAAATTGGATTCACATCTTAATTTTTTTTTTCAAAATAACAACTTTCATAGGAGCTTTGCTTGAGTTATTTGTTCAATACTTTTGCTAGTTTGGCCAGGGGTAAAAATAAAATGTGTAACAATATCCTATTATGGCCTAAATGGCTGAATAAGGTGTGGTTGCAGAAATATTTCAGGGTCCTTGGATGAGGGTGCATGGAATTCATGTACAATTTTTTTTTCTTTAAAGCCTTCCCCACCAGCAAAAGTAAGTGGCTGTGAAATTAAATCTTGTTTTTCATGTGAATCATTATCTACAACAGCTGTGTGCAGTTAAGGGTAATACAGACACTTTTCTCAATGGAAATAGTGCCTCCTCTTTAGCCAGAATCAACTACTCCCCCTTCTAATATTTGGCAAGGAGGGATGTCTGAACATCTCTTGAGTTAACTCTATAATTGTACCTGCGAAGCAACAATTTGATATTATGTTTCTCTCTTTTCATTCCTTTCCATTAACAGTCGGTACTAATTGTGACTTTTCCTCTTCCTTTTCCCCCCCCCCCCTTCCTTAGCTGCCTTTTCCTGTAAGCCTAGTCAGGGAGATGCAGAGCAACAGAGATCAACAGCCAAAACGGAACGAAGAGAATCCTCAAACAAGACCTACGCCAAGCTTATGCTTGGATCAAGTGCAATTTTCGCCACTGCAGCCAAGTGCACACATGTGCACAAAGAAGTGCATAATGCAGAAAAGAAGTTGCTTCCAAATGCTTGTTAGTAAAGCCAGAATGTTAGCTTGGCCTTGGAGTGGCTTCTTTCATAAATGCATAGCAATATCTAAGTCAGTTCTTCAGTGAAGGTCTGGCGTGAGCCATCGTTGGCTTCAAAAACCTTTTGGCTACTGACCTCTGTGTCTGCAAATCCACCCTGCAGCCGCCTCTCAGGTGTTGCCTTCATTGGCTGGTCTTGCTTCGACCCATTTACTAGGGAGTAATCCCTACGGGGACTTGCGCTTCAGTAGGTCTACATTGGCGTGGCTTGCCAGTCTTGTTCTGGAATTTCTGGACAGCTTTACTGATCATGCGTTCTCCTGAATGATGGCTTCACGCTGGTGACTGGACAGGTTCTGCTGCAAGCTGTGCTCAAGTTGAAAGGGAAAACATTAGGTCTGTTTTTCACCAGCAGGCAAGCAGGAAGTCAACTTTTCATGTCTTGCTGAACTCATTCTTCTCCAAATTACCCTGCAGAGCTTGCTGTTCTTTGGATGATGGCTTTAGCAGATAATAGTTTTTCAGCATGCTGAAGCATTAGAGGACATTTGATGACAATTCCCAGCATAAGCTGCAGTTCCCTAAAAGAACAGCAACAAGTGCAAGAAAGCTACATTTACATTATTTCTTGGAATACAGCAGAAATCCTGTACAAACTCTTGCAGACTGAGGGTAAGGTCCATTGTAGATGAAATGTGTGGTTTTTAGCAACTATCTCCAGCTTCCTTTGCTATAGAAAAGTACAGTTCCAGTGAAAGCAGCTAAAAGACATGTCCACACTAGTTTGTAGCCACCTCTGAGCTGACCATTAATGCTGCTATGGTCTTAAGTTAAAACATAAAAGCAAAAATGATCCAGTATTAAAGAACTGAAAGTTGAGAGGTACTGTGTATTTTGGATGTGTCCAGACATCTGATTGGAACGCTGCCTAATATACTCTTACAGATGTATAATCAGCAAATGGAGCTTTGGGTCACTGCTTTGGGATGAAGGGAACGCAAGGCCATTTCTCCTTTGGAGACTTGATCTGGCCCTTGAGTTTTCAGAATTCAGAATAAGAATGAACTGAGTTCCTTCTTACATAAGAACAATGTAATCAGTGCATGTACCAAATATCAACCAACAAAGCTATTCTAAAAAAAGAGAATATAATATATGCCAGAGTCAAATTTACCAGGTAGCAGTCATAACAGCTGATCTGTGCACACAATGTTTCAATAGGGGAACTTGTAGGACCAGGACCTGACAACTAATGGACCGGGACATTTTCAGCACAAACACACTTTTGCCCAACTGATGCTTGTGTATATGTGTGTGAGGATGACACTGTCACCATGATATCATTACACCAACAATGCACGTTATGTAATTATGAAAATTACATAAAATGCGGCAGTTGTATAATGAAATCACAACACGCTGACCCCTATGTTGATGTCCGAAATCTATGTGATTTTCTTGAAGTATATATAGGCAAATATACACAAGAAAACTCAAAATGCATAATTTAAGCACTGTTCTAAAAGAAAATAGTATGTTTGTCTCCAAACTAGTAAGAGATCAAGGAACACTCCACAGATTCCAGAAAACTACCGCATACAAAATAAATTGCAACATCACCCTTGAATAAATATTTTAAAATTATGGAAGTAATATGACTTCCAATCTTTTGATGAAAATCAATGCTGACATTTATTATTTAATTGACACTAGTTAAATAATAATTTTTCATTATGAGCTGCTGGATTGTTTTGTTTTCCATTCATTAATGAAACTTATCCTCATACTTCTCTGTGGAAATAAGAGGGGCTTTGAAGCTAACGCTTTCATTTTAACAAATTTCTGTATAATGCTTAGCATGATTTTTGCATTTTGTTGTATTTTCAATTCCATAAAGAAACCCACTAAAGTGAGCTGGGGGCCTCTACATAGTGGAGGCAAGAGAAGGAAATTATGAAACTTGCATGACATCATAATGTAAAGCCAATGACATATATAGTTGCAACTGATGCCATGGCATATGTCATCCTTCATCATCAGGCTTACCTGTGGATGCCTATGAACATTTAGCATCTTGAGTTTTGTTGGGATGATCACTACACCTATGAATAAGGATTCTTTTCCAAAGAATCGTTAAGATGTTCTCATTCATTTGGAAGCAAGCACTACTGAGGGTTTTTTAGATAACAACTGGGTAAGAGTTGCAGATCACCCAGTTTCAGGCAAAAACAAGGATATCTGCAAAAAGTAATTGGTTTGGAACCAAGCTAAGAAAGGTTTTAATGCTGAGCAAAGCAACCCTCTATGCTAGACAAACTATACTGGAGTGAGGCAATATATTGCTTTTATAGTATAAGCTGTCAAATCCTCTACCTGCTTGGTCCAGGACAGAAAGAGAAAACATATAATTCATAAAATCCCAGTGTAGTAGTAAATAATCATTACACATCTGTGGCAACAACTTCAATCAAGTGCAGAAGCATATTCATCTAGGGTGAAAGGATACTTTCTGTTCCCAAACAAAGAAAAACAGACTTTATTTCAAAGCATTCAGAAATGGAGTGGATCTGGCCCAGAGAAGAGACCTAGAAAAGAGACACATTCAACCAGCTGCTGAATACCTGTATCCTAGGCACTGGGTTATCAGGTGCAGTGTCTCACAGCTCCACCTGTCATATGCTTGGCTGCCTGGGAGCTTTCAAGGATGTAGGAACCTGTCTAGAAAAAGAAGGGCAGGCAACTGCTTGAAGGTGTACCCCACCCTCCACTTACTGGTTCCAGAATGGGAACCCTGTTCTTATGGGAAAACAGCCTACAGAGATCACAGAAAAGGAGTAATGAACAACAGTCATCAGCCAAGACCCCGAGTTCCTCGATCTGGACCCATAGTAGGTGGGACCGGAGCACTTAGCCAGGGCAACTTGTGCCTCAACTTCTGAATGGCCCTATTGGTATAAATTGTCTTTCTAAAAGGCTACATCAAGTGCTGTACTAGGATTTTGACATACTGTCCCAAGAGTCAGCATAACTAGTGCATTGTTTGCTGAATGTACATACACATGTTCTCTCTCTCTCTCTTTCTCTCTTTCTCAAACTGTCAAGCACAAATTGTAGAGAAGTTATCAAAAATACCCTCCCAGGATTGTATTACCCACTCTCATCATTTGTCAGCCTTCCCAGGTAGATCAGACAGGAAACACAACTAGATGAGCTAATTCTGCTTTATCGTAAGGCTACACTGACAGAATCTTGCAAGCCTGAAAGTACAAATCTCCTGCCATCTTCTTTACAGACTGAGAAGCTAGGGAGAGTCCCTTCTGAGTCTGTTGCTCCACCCATTATGCAGCTGTGGGCTATGCCTTCTCTTATCTGACTGTTCCCTAGGTAGCATCTCTTTACCCCATCTCTCAAGGTCTTTCTCACATACCATTACACGGTTTCTTCTATTCACTAATTATGTCACATAGCATCAGGAGCTTTCATTCATTCTTTTGAGGGTTATTCCCACTAACTTTGGCAGCCTTAAAAAGCAATTAATTACATTCATAAAAGAAAAAGAACTTATCCTCACATTCTGCTTCCTGTGGCATGAAGACCTCTCAATAACTGTTTAACTAGCTCTTACAGCAGGCCTCTTCTTGACAGGGCATCTGGTTGGTCACTGTGGAAAAAGACTGCTGGACTGAACAGACCTTTGATTGAATCCAGCAGGGCACTTAACTGAAACAACCAGGAAAGTGACTGGGCTCCATACTGTACTAAGCTATAATGTTATTGGCTTGCTTTTGTTGTGCCTCTTATGTGGAACTGAGCCACTGTGGTTTGTAAACCAGTTTGCGGTGTAGGAAGTTGAGTGAACCCAGCCAACTATAATTACTCCACAAACCTTGGCTTGGTGCATGGGAGTAACAAATCAAACTGCTGTCTCCCTGCTTTCTTTCCCTATTTGTTCTCGTGTATTTGTTAAATCACCAAAGGAGGTGAGGTGGGCCTCTATAGAGGAGTGAGCTTTTTCTGTGGTGGCACCCCATTTATGGAATTTTCTCCCCAGAGAGGCTCAACTGGCACCTACGTTAGCATTATTTCAGCACCAGGTGAAGACCTTTCTATTTTTCCAGGCTTTTTAATTGGCTTTTAATTAATACTGCTTTATATTTTGAATGACTGCCTTGCTGCTGCCTAGTTTGTATAGTCTTTTGTATAGTCTTTTCATTCAAATTGTATCTTTTAGTTTGTTTTATTGAAAACTGTCCAAAGAGTTTCAGTTGTTGGGTGGTTTTAAAACATTAATAAATAATAAAATAATGAAATGATAATCTTTCCAGGGAAAAAATACTTGTCCCTTGGCCCCTGTAAAAGTGTCATGGTGCTAGTTAAATAGAGCAAAACAGGTTAGGGCATATGGGTTGACTTTCTGTAAGCAAGCGAAAGACCACAAGCGAAAGAATGGGCCACTGATCATCAGTCATAGATAGTAGTGCAGATTCAGCTTTGTAGTTCTCCTATTAAAAGGAAAAGGAAACCAGAGACCAGAACATTGGTACATTATTTTGGCTGGTCTTCCTAACTCTGCCATGTGCTATATAACAGGGCTCCTCAACCTCAGTAACTTTAAGATGGGTGGACTTCAACTCCCAGAATTCCCCATGGCTGGCTGGGGAATTCTGGGAGTTGAAGTCCACCCATCTTAAAGTTGCTGAGGTTGAGGAACCCTGCTATATAATGCTCACAGTATTGAAATCTGTAGGAATTGTGATGTTTCTTTAAGTAATTACTCCTTAGCTGGAATGTTTTGTCTATTGCAGTTTGAACTTTCTTAGGGTATAACCTAATCACTTAGACTGGCCATGAGGTGAGATATCTTCTTTCATTTATAAATCACTGAGACATTTTATAAACACCTAAATATATGGAAGGCAATGAACAATATGTCAAAAGTTATACCATGACGCAGCAGTATGTTAATAACCAACAGGGTATGTAGGAGATTACTAAGAAGTTGCTTGGTAAGTTATAAAGACTTAACTTATAAATAGAGTCCCATTAGAAAAATATCAAACCGTGAAAGGTTTGCAGAAGTTCTGCTCCCAAATGTGAAGAATCTGGGTGAATTCTGGCATGAAAGAAATTAGATGAACCCACTCTGCTGGGAGTCCAATGGAAAAGATGTAGTAATGAACGAAGTGACACAATAATTGCATTACCTGTTATTAATATCCGAACAGTTTCCGAGGCATTTGTTTAATGTATTAAAGCCAGATGTTTCCTGAAAGTATGGCAATATGTTTCTTTGCTTGGGAAGAAGCAAATATTATTTCATGAATGCTCCTCCTCCTTCTCTTTCTCCTTCTCCTACTACCTATTTTAAAAAGTATTGTGGGGGGCAAAAGAAGCAGGTAGGAAACAGTGACATGGAAAATACAATTAAGAAACAGCATGTAACATTCAGCAAGATGAAAATTTAAAAGTAAACCTAGTGTGGAATCAAATCAAGGGATTCCTTCCATAAACTTTCCAAAAAGGGCGTCTTTCCCAACAATACATGAAATATTAGAGACTTGTTAAGATGAGGAAAAAAGCCTTTTTCAGTTCCTATTTATTTTGTTCAGTAACTATTCAGAAAAATGTGTGTGTGTGTAGTGGTTCTAGTACCCCTCCAGATCTCACTGTTCAAATAAATGTTTTCCAGCCTTCCAGCCCAATTCACTGTTATGTTTTTACTCCCCTGAAGGCACACTCTACATTGGAGATAACATGAAGTTTGTCATGGTAATGATGAGCATCAGGTCAAATTTGCTTGGCTGAAGCAAAAGTCAGTCAGATGTTGTTGTTCAGGTTCCTGTTATTGAGGAGATGAAATACTGAAGTTAAAATAGAGCTACTAGATCTGGCCTGCAAAACCTGGGCAATCACACTCATTCTTTTCTGCCATATAGCGGTCATCTGTATTTCAGCCCAGATCTGGTAGCTCTGCTGAAAATAAAAATCAGCAGTAATAAGATATGAATTCAGACTGTAAGAAATAATGTTTTGCTTGCACTTTGAAACAGGGCAAATTGCAATCTGTGGAAAGACATTGATAAGTTTGGGTAAAACGGTAATAAAATTGAGGGCATTTGTCTGCTCTGACAATCTTCAAATAAAAAAGTCAGGTTCTCTGTTTGTAATACCACACTAGGAGCTCCATCTTGATGTATGGAGAGCAGACCATGGTTCTTTGAAAGTTCCTCTTTCATATGATTCACTGTTTTTCATAGTTTTCTAGAAGCTGTCCTGTACTACCTTCTGAAACAGAGTACAAAATATGCAAAAGCTTCTTTTTCTCTTCTTTCTTTTTCCTTTCCAACAAGAAAATACTTTAGGAAGGGAAAATTCAGAATGGAGAAGCAGTAGAAGCAGCAGCCAGTACTCTGCTCCAAATAATTTGATCATGGTTTCCTCCATCCACTGCTGTTTTACAGGTAATCATCACTTAACAACTGTTCAAAGTTACAATGGTGCTGAACAAAAGGACTTACAACCAGTCCTCACACTTACAACCATCGCAGTACCCCCACAGTTACGTGGTCGCGATATGGGCACTTGGCAACCAGCTCGCACTTATGACAGTTGCAGCATCCAGGGGCCATGTGATCGCTATTTGTGACCTACCCAGCCAGCTTCTGGTGAGCAAAATAAATGGGGAACTGCGTAATTTGCTTAACAACCATGTGATTTGCTTAATGGACACAGTGATTAATGTCTTAATGACCACTGCAAAAAAGGTCATAAAATTGGGCACGACTAACTTAATAACCACCCTACTTAACAAATTTTCTGGTCCCTATTGTGGTCATTAAGTGAGAACTACCTGTACTCAGAAATTCTCATTAGTGTTTTTCTCTGGAGGGAGGTGGAATTTGTTTCTTAACATGGATATTGGGTAACTGATGAGGTAACCTCTGATGAAGTAATTTTGATCTAAATCCTTTCACCAAAGCAACTTCTTATGTATTCTGTTATATATGTATGTGAGGAATCTCCTATGTCAGGTTCAGCCCAAGAACAACAGCGAGACAGTCCAGAACAGTTTAGCTCCTTTATTAGCTTACAACTAATAGACAGAATCTCGCCAGATTAAATCTATACTACAACAACAGTAACTATAATCATGAGGCCCTAGGGAGGGGCCAGTCTCATTCTCTTGGCTTTCCCACACTCTGGCTGGGGACTGAGGAGGTGCTTCCCCTGGAATGTCTCTCCCCCCTCCTGGCAACCTTGAAGCTCCATTCCAGAACCTTCCCCGCTCATGCCTGCCATCACACCTAAGACATCAGTGCAATCTATGGTCATCCACACCTGGAAATCCCCAAGGACTCACCCAAAACTTGCTGAGAACAAAACAGTGCATTTCATAGTTGATGATGTTGATCAACAATTTTGATCCAGCTGTTAAAATGAGAACTCTTTCCTTTCTTAATGAGATATGTTAGTCTTTTAATAGGTAGAAAACAAGGAAATAACTCAGCAATTTTTATGTTAAAAACTTGGGTATAAAGTACTGTGCTAGTAAAAAGAGCCAATCTACCATGAAGATAGGCACTTTGAGCAGGGCTGCCTAGGATGGGAAAGCAGTAATACCAACAAATATATGTTTTAAAATGTCCATGTGAATAGAATGAGATGGGTGACACTAGCATCAAAAAACATCTGGTTGCTTTTCTCTTACTTGGAGATTTAGCACTTTGAATCAGCCTTTCCCAGCTTCCTGCCCTCCAGGTGTGTTACATTATAATTCTCATCAGGCTTGCCATTAAAACCATGCTGACTGAAAATTATGGGAATTGTCACCCAGTGCATCCAAAGGAAGGCAAATCCTAAATATATTCAGGATTACTGAAATCTGAATAAACTACTGCATATGTGCATGCATAAATAGTGACATTGTTTTAATATATATATTTAAAAAATCACCCCTCCCTCCTGAAAAAAAGAGAACAAAATAGTACTGTTGACAGGAAAGAGATGAAAAACTGATTTTGGATAAATAAGGTACATTATTTATTTTACATGTGTGATTGAATCAACATTTGATGCTCCAACAAGTGAAGGAAAGGTTTTGTTTTGGTGGCTGCCTAGCACTGGAAAGATCGCTGTATGAGGGAGAGGATGTCCACACATACCCTCAGTCACCTCATCTCTAAATACAAGAATATCAAACCCCTTTGGAGCAATTTCTAAAGCAATTTCTTTTTAGAAGTTATTGTTCTTCCCGATTCTGCATTGGTCAGACCATACCAAGAATATTGCACTTAGCTCTGAGCTTTGTATTTTAGGAAGGGATGGATAATCAAAATGATGAGGAGGCTGGAAGGAAATAATTGTGGGAATCAGTTGGAGACATTTGGTATCATCTGGAGACAAGAAGGCCGGGAAGATATGATAGCTGTCTTCAAGTTTCTGAAAGGCTATCATGTAGAACATGGGGCAGAATTGTTCCAACTTGTTCCAGAACATGCAACAAGAAACAATGGGTTTAAATTACAAGGAAGTAGATTTTGGTTGGACATCAAGGAATATTTTATAATGGTAAGAACTGTTCAACTGTAGAACAGATTGCCTTGGGATGAGGTGGACTCATCTTTGTAGGATGTGTTCAGCCATCTGGATGGCCATCTGTTGGGAAAGCAGTAGCACTGAATTCCTGTGCTTGGCAGGTGATCTAGATATTCTCCAAGATCTCATCCTGCCCTTAAATTTTATGATTCTATGAATCTTTCTTCAAAGTGAATAAGAACTGGGAAAAATAATAACATTTATCTCCTTAACTAGCATAAAATAATTTATGCTAATGTTTAAATGTTTACTGTATGGCTATCATTAGATAATTTATACAATTATTTCTGTACATTTTGTTGGTTCTTTGAAATAAAGCTACCTTAAAAAGTCACATCAGCATTTTGATAGCAGTTCTTTGTCTCCTCTAAAAGTTAAATATTTTCTTGAATTGAGGCCATAAATAATTTAGGATGTTAAAACATAAAACTTCAAACAGGTCAAAAATGTAAAAACTCTACCCTACATGTTTGTAACGCTACATGTTTTTAATGCCAGGGTATTAGTAAGGAGGTAGCAAACACTGGTTCCTGCCTGAAACTTATTCCTGGTTAATATTACTTTTACTGGTTTTAATCAAATTTAAACCAAATCACATTTGTGGTATTGTGGGACTTTGTTGTTTTATTTATTTAAACAATATATATAGCTGCCCATCTCACAACAGTGACTCTGGGCAGCACACAGATTAAAAACAATGAAACATAATACAAAAAATAACCTAAATTCATCATCATCATCATCATCATCATCAACATACTGGCCCAAGTGCCAGAGAGAAGATTCAGATTTTCAATGCCTTGGAAAAGGCTGGAAGAATCAGGGCCATCATGATCTCTGGGGGGATGCAGGTATTACAACAGAGAAGGCACAGTTCCTAGGTCCCACAAGATGACATTTCCTAAGGGAAGTGACCTAGAACATGCCAACCCTGCCAGTTCTGGTGAGGTGAGTAGAAATGCCTAGAGACAGATGGGCCTTCAAGTAACCTGGCCCCATGCCACATTCTGCTTTTTAGGTGACAACAAGCACTTGTACCTAGAAGCCCACCAGGAGCCAGTACAGTTCACAGAGCAGAGGTATCATATAGGTGTATCATGAAGTGTCCAAGAATGCCTGCAACGCTGCATTTTGGATCAGCTGCAGCTTTCAAATGCTGTTCAAAGGCAGCTCCATGTAGTCCATGTTATATTCATCCAGCCATGAGGCGACTAAAGCATGAGTAGGGCTTCCTGGTTGAGGAATGGGTACAACTGGCACACAAGATGGACCTGTGAGAGGCCCTCTTAGTCCTGGCTGCCTGATCTTCAAGCAGGAGCTCTGAGTCCAGAAGGACTCCCAAGTTGCACACTAACTCTATCTGGGGGAGTGCTATGCCATTCAAAGATAAAGATGGAAAATCACTGGATCTGGGGGCCCTCAAAACCCACAGCCACTCAATCTTACCAGGGTTGAGCTGAAGCCTGTTTTTCCCCATCCAGAGCTTCACAGCCTCCAGACATTGGGACAGAACCTTGGCAGCATCACTTGCTTGGCCCAGGGTAGAGATATTCGTTTGGGTATCATCAGCATACTTATTATACCTCACCCTGTGTCGATAGATGACCTGCCCCAGTGGCTTCATATAGATGTTAAAAAGAAGTTGGGAGAGAGTGGAGCCCTGAGGACCCCTGAAAAACAGAGGTCTCAGGTTTGATCTCTCTCCACCAACCAGTACTGACTGGAACCAGCCCTGGAGGAAGGAGGAGAACTACTTTAACACTGTGCCTCTCACTCCCAACCCCCTGAGTGGTCCAGAAAGATACAATGATTAACTGCATTGAAAACTGCTGAGAAGTCCAGGAGGGCCAGGATGGATGCCATCCTATACCCACCAAAGGTCATCAACAAGTGTCATCAATGCTGTCAGAGCTGTAACCCAGTCTGAAACCCAACTAAACACTAAAGAATTGATCCCTTCTTTAATAATCTTCAGACAGGAAGAAGCATTCCTAAGGGCAACTTAAACGTATTGTAGTGGTTTTATTGTTCAAAACCAATCTGTGTATTCAAGTGAAAGAGTGACTAAAACAAAATGGAAAAAGTCCCTGCTTTTCTCTGAGGCATGCATTGTGCTACAGTCTATAATGTCTACAACTGAGACAGAAGCTTGCAAATTTCTAAAAAAAGGTTAGTATCTTTTTAAGGACAGAATTCATATCTGATGCATGTGTGTGTTGTGTTCGTGTGAATAAGCTGGTTCCCCTGCAAATCTGAAAACAGCAAATCCTTTTCTACTGAGACAAAATGTGCTACTTCGATGCCCCAAGTAATTTCCATAGACTTACTGAAATCGTTCAAACTGTTAGAGGTAGAGCAGATGCCAAAAAAGTATACTTTGAAATAACATATTCTGCTTATATGCATATATTTTGATGCCCATGAAAAAGTGCTGGTGGTTAGACCTACTGAAAGTTTTTTTTAACTGCCAGCCTCCCACCCACAGTGTTGCAGTGGGACACCCACTCCCTGTTTCCATATTCCACTCTAATATTCCACTCTTGGAAAACTGCTTGCTAGGACCACCTCAAGAGAAAAAACAACCCAAGCAATTTGGAAACTCTGCTGAATTTGAACGACGGAGTCCTGATGGCTCAGCAGTATTTCCTTCCAACGTTATACTGCACATGCCTCAGAATATGTACAGCTTCCAAATCCTTGCTGATAGTCTCCAATTTAGATTTATCTTCTCTGCACCACCTATGGATTTAACTTTTGTTGCCACTTCGGGTTGTCTCAGGCATCTAAATTTTTACAGTTCTTTAAAAAATACAAACCAGCTCTGCTTCAAGTAATTTAGACAGAAAGCCATTTTTCTTCTCTAGTGGCCTTTGTTGCAGAGTGTCCACACTGAGGAGTAAGAAACTGAGCTGTGAATCCCTGCATGTGGAGTCTGAGGTTTGAGAAGGTGCTGGGCAACCCAGAAATCAACAAGCCATTGATTTATTAGTATCAATTGTAGGTCAAAATAAACAAACTAGGTTATAGCCAGTCCATGTCAGCTTCGTATGTTATATTATCAGAAATCCATTCATTTGATTTCTGCATGACAGGATGATTTTAAGAAAAAGCTGCAGAAATGTGTATTTTCATATTTTGCCTATAAACACATTTTGAATGCATATTTCACTACTATATCCAGTCTTTGTCCACAGGTATTTTGGATGCACATCCATTGGTGTTGATGGGGTTTGTGTGTGTGAGGTCATCTGCCAGTTCGGGGTGCAGTATCATCAATATGCTGATGATACCCAGCAACATCTCAAACCTGAGTGGCACAGGTGAAGCTGTCCATGTCTTGACCCAGTGTCTGGAGGCTGTTCAGGTCTGGATGGGGCCGAACAAACTTTGGCCCAGACCTAACAAGACTGAATGGCTGCAGCTATTTAGCCTCCTGGGGCTGAGGATGTTACCATCATTGGTCTTGGATGGAGCTGCACTTCTCCATTCTAGATTGGTGTGCAACTTGGGGTCCTTCTGGACCCTCAGCTACTGCTTGAAGAGCAGGTGGCAGCTGTGGCTGGGAGAGCCTTTGCACAGGTACATCTTGTGGGCAAGTTGTGCCCTTTTCTCAATTGGGAGGCTCTTCAGACAGTTACTCATGTTCTGGTCACATCACACTTGGATTATTGCAATGTGCTGTACATGGGACTGCCCTGGAAGACTACCCTGAGGCTATAGCTGGCCCAACTTTAAGCCTTTGAAACCCATGTCAGTTTAGGACTCACTTCTTTATGAACCTATCTTGTGCTTAAGATGTGCTTGTGAGATAGTTTTGCTCATGGTGCTCAGAAAAGCATGGGAGAGGACACTGTGGAATGCACTTCCTTGAGAATTATGATCCGCTCCATTCTCTCCATTTCCAGAAAAAGTGTTAAAAGTCCACAAAGAGAATCTGAGATACAGCAGAGGATAGCCATAGGCTGTGTTCAGACCCATATATTTCAGAACATTTAAATTGTATTTTACAATTAACTCCTTCATAGGAGGTGTATCAGTCAGCAGCATGTCTCACATGCATGCACACACAAACACACACATACAAACACACGGAGATACTGATGAATTTGGCCACCGGTTGTGCTAGTTGGTTGTGCTAGCTGGGAATTCAATTTACAACATATCTGAAGGATGCTGAGCTGGGAAAGGCTTCTAAGAATAAAAAAGTGGTTAGGGAAATAAAAGTGAATAGATGCTAAATGAATATTTCTTAAGTACCTTTCCACTTGCTTCTCTTTTACACTTAAAACTGAGGTGAAAGGGGAAGGCTTTAGTATACTTTTTTTTTTAATCGTTCTTTAAAGATTTTTTCCCCAAAGGATTAAGCTACATCCTTCAAAAAATGGAAACTAGTAGTAACAGTCACAAAAAATGGCAACAGAGCCATATTCATGTATAAAGGTTCATAAATTAAACCTTTAGGCTAAGGGAGAATAGAAAGGAATGTATCAGGTCTGGATTAATACACTAATTTTGGTGTAGGCTGGAATACATTATATTAAGAGTGATATCTGTTCCGTACTGCAATGACAAGTTGCAAGAATTGTCACTGAAGAAGCAGAAAAAGCCACTTTGCTAATCTGTACATTAATTACATCAGTGCCCCCTATTCTGGAAATCTATCTAGTCTTGTCAGGTTAGAATATCTTGAACAGAGAGTTAGCCCAGAACCAAGAAGACCCAGTTTTGCATTTCTACAACATCATATAGCTCACAGGATGACTTTGGAATAGTCACTATTTCTCCATCTCACTCACCAACCCTGGTTGTAGTGAAAATTAAAATGAGCATAAAGATCATCTATGCCACGTGCTACTTAGAGGTGACAAAAAATAAGGTCAGATATTTGCACATCATCTCATTTCTTTATAAATATGCTGCTCCAAAGAGAACACAACTGACATAGGACAGTAATTAGTACCTGACCTTATTATCATCTGGATTATTTTGGTTTAGCCAATCTATGGTGCTGCTTCTAGCTAGCAAAGCTCTGTATTATAAAGGCAGAATAGTGAAGACCTTTGTCTGTTTTAGGTCAACCTTCTTGGACCTTCTGGAAGCATTTGGAATGCCCCAGTCACCATGACTGGTACCCATGGCACATGGGAATTTGGGGAGTTGTAAGTTTGTTCAGGCTGATCTTCAAGGGTTCAGTCCAACTAGGGTAGAGCAGCAAGCAACCTCTTTCTTATTCTAGTTGTGCTTATGATGTAGGTGAAGAGACAAGTGTTTGAGTGTACACAGAAACCCCTATGGCTGACAATCACACTGTAAATATGAAGACCAGAAATGTCTTTATCCAATGAGGAGAGGGGGGACTGCTCATTTTTGGATTGAATTCTTGAAGGTAATTCCTGTTCAAGACTGTGGTCTAACTTCACAACTGCAGTGCCAAATAGTTCTGTTCTTTGAAATATTCATAGTACTCCACTAAGATTAAGAGATTCATTTGATTTACAGGCTGCCTCTTGATAGGAGATAAATACATCCAGATGTAGCTGAATGCAATTCATAAACTGATGTTGCCCACAACATTCCTGGAAAGAAATCATGAACCATGTTCAAACAGAACTAAAAGAACTCTGACAATGTTTTCTCCCACTAGAGGTTAGACTAGAACTTTAAAACATTTTTGTTCTATGGTAGGTTAGGGAAGATTGCAGTAGATAGATCATACAGGTAATCCTCATTTAATGACCACAATTGGGACTGGCAACTCCATCACTAAGCAACACGGTTGTTAAACGAGACATCATGTAACCATGATGGGCTTATGACCTCACTTCTGCCACAGTCGTTAAGCAAATCACCTGCAGTTGTTAACTGAGACATCACGTGACCGCAACTTGCGATTTTACTGCTGGCTTCTCCATGACTCAAGTTGTCAGAAGCTGACTGTGAAGCATGGCAACGGCTGTAAATGCCTGCTGGTTGCAAAGCAGCTGAATCTCGATCACATTACTGTGGGGACATTGCAACGTCATAAATGTGAGAACCAGTCATAAAGTTACTTTTTCAGTGGGGTAATTTTGACCAGTCGCTAAACAGGGCAGTTGTTAAGTGAGGACTACATGTAGTTTATATATATTCCTTTCCTTTTTATAACATCCTCATTTGCAAAAAATGACCTCTTACTTTATGTTATCATATTATGAGTGAGTTGACTTTCCTTGGCCTGAGCCTTATTTTTGCCCATTTGCTTCTGGTATTTCAGTGCTATAGCCACCATTCACAGATTTATAACTGCCCAAGGCCTCCTTAGCCAGCACTATCAAGGTCTACCTGGATACACTGTGTAAAGTCAATATACTGCGAAGCTGAAGAATTGTCATTGACTATATCTAGCACATGTTATCATATCAGGTAAATACATATACAATCTTTGCCCCTCAGTATATAAAAGAAGAGTTCCTGCTTTCTCAGCCTGCCTCCACTAGCTTGTTTGGAATAAGGGCATGGCAAGATGAGGCAGAGGATGGGTGGGATCTCACGGATAGGCCACTGAATCAATGTTTACTTTTTTAATAATATTTTTATTAAAGTTTAGAGAGACAAAGATAAAAAAACCAATACAAACTAAGAAACATATAAAACAGTAAAAGAAAAAATAAAAGTGCAAAGAAAAAAATTAAAAGAGAAAGAAAGAAAGAAAGAAAGAAAGAAAGAAAGAAAGAAAGAAAGAAAGAAAGAAAGAAAAAGAAATATATAAAGAAATGACTTCCCCTTTCATCACAAGTGCAAACAATTTCAGTAACTTATCACCTTCTATGAATCAATGTTTCTGATACCTTCTGTGAGGTGCTTTTCTCAAAATTCTCTAAAAAAAAGCAAACACAAACCTAGGTAATCTTTTCACATTTGTAAAGAAGACTGGCCTAGCTAGATGGCAGTACTTAACCAGTGTTGGCTGAACTTGAAAAAACAAGCAGGGTCAGACCTGGTTAATCCATGGAAGGGAGGCTACCAGGAAATCCTTCACCTGTAGGCTAGACAGAAAAATTGGGGGAAAAAATCTAGAAGAAAACAAGGGCAAAACACTTCTGTATTGTTGCTAAGAAAGCTACCTGGATATTCCTGTCAATCACCAAAAATTGTGCTCAACATAAAGTAATTACCTTTAGGAATGACTAAACTCTGAGCTAGGATGCTTCATTTGGGAACTTTCCAAGGAAAGGCTTTTAGTGGGGTACTTCATATTTCTGTGGTGAAAAGTACTCTAAGCCTGGCTCCTGTGTTAAAAGTGTAGACCCCTGTCTTGAGGCAAAATGACTCATTAGAGTGAATGCATCAGCATGCTTTGCTGTCTAGGAATTCCTGGAGTTGCATCCTCTCCGCATTTGCAAGCTGCTGGCACGAGAAAAGCTGCTACAAACACTAGGTCCCCCCCCCCCCCAACTATTACAACCGTAAAACAACTGGAAATACTGCAGCAGACAAGGAGAGGGTTTTAATTCCTTTGTTTTGCTATGATGATTGGGATGGAAAAATCATCCTCCCTCACAGTTTCATGGGCATAAGTGTGACAACAAAAATTACCATTGGTGCTAAGCAGGGAGGGCACAGATCTTCATACCATGGAGAAGGAAGAAAGAGATAAACCTGCATAGTGCCATCCCAAATACAACTGAGTCCTTCCATTACATGGGCTTATAGCTAGGTGAAAAAAAAAAAGAGAGAGAAATATCATCATTAAAATATGAATGCTTGGAAGTTAACATCCAGGGGCATCTGGCCAAGCAGCTCTCCCTACAGGATTAAAAAATGTTTAGCCCAATGTATAATTAGGACCCTTAACACGATTATAAAGTTTTTCTTCCCTTTTCCCCATGTATTCTGCAGGATGCTGAGGCTGCTTTCACTGAAGTTCAATAATTTTTACAGCGTGAGTATTTTAAGGACAAGAAAGATGATTAATTCATCTATTAGCAATTCTTCACAATCTTAATTCTATTCTATATTCCAATTAGAATAATTGGAGACTACTTTGCTACACACCTCCGCTATGTCAGTCATTCTACACTGCCCAACCTAGGGCAGGCAAACACACACACCTGCACACACACACACACACACACACACACAGTACAACATTCTATCTCCAGATCAAAAGTAGCTGCGTTATGCTGTTGATTACAGCTTTCAGCTGTATAGTTTAAAAATAATGTTTAATAACAAGATGGCTGACAGCTCAAGGAAAATGTAGAGAATTTAAAAAAAACAAAAAAATTAAAACAGAAAAACAGAAAACAGAAGGAAAAAAAACCTTTCCCCTGAATTTTCCTCCTCCGTCTTGACTTCATACATTCTTTAAACCAAATCAACAAATTATCAAAAACAAAACAGCATTTTTCACAAAGAAGAAAGCTGATGAAAATTAAGAACAGAATACCTACACCAGACTGCTAAATCCCTCTGCACACAAGATGGCAACAAACAGCATGTTGTTGTTGTTGCTGCCATCCAGTGGTTGTCTGGATTTCTGCAGCCCACATATGGTAGCCAAGTTAAAGAATAAAAGTAAACACAAGGGATACAAGAAAAATAGAATGTAGCGAGAGCCAGTTTGGTGACTTTGGTGTAGTGGTTTAAGGCAATGGCTAGAATCTGAATTCTTATATTATACAGTACATGAAGCCAGCTGGGTGACCTTGGGCCAGTCACTCTCAGCCCTAGGAGGAACACAATGGCAAACTTCCAAAAATATTGTCAAGAAAACTGCATAGGTTTGTCCAGGCAGTCCCCAGAAGTTTGGACACACACAAAAGCAATAGCTGAAAAGTTCATTCCCTTCCCCCTCTTTTACAAACATTTTTCTTTTTGAAAAAACCACTCTTTCAAGACGACAATATCATGACTCTTTATCTTCCCTTAAAGGAGTTAAACAGCCTCCTATTCACAGATTCCACACATTCAATCATCATCATGTTAACAGATTTCAAACACATCCCTATCTCTACTAATCCTGCTGGAGAAGCCAAGTGTCAAGTTATTTATATTATGGGCTGTTATCAAGCCACTGGGTACAATTCATTGTTTCTCAATGAGTGATGACAAGTCTCCTTCCTGTACACTTATATTTAAAATTTGATAAATGTTTAACATCATTTCAGACAGAGCCCTGAGTAGTCAGAAAGGGGAAATAAACAGAACTTGCAATCCTTTATCAGTGTGACAAAACTGAGAAAATGCATAGTAACTTATTGGTAATGCCTGTATTGAAATATCAGCCAGAAATGTCTTGTATAATCTGGTGTCTCAATCTGCATGTTGTGGCACTAGTCACAACAGTCAGTACCCTTATATAATCTCTTAATAGGTTGTCAATCCATGTACTCACTAATTGCCTGATTCTGGTTTCAGGCTCTTCTCTTTATCTGACACGAATTGGTGTGACTCTCCCTCTATTCTGCCTGGCCTTCCATATTTAATTCTGTTTGTCTTGGACTCTTAGCTCAGATCCTAGTTTTGAATCTGTCTCCAGATGGATTTGGTTGCAGACGGAATCCAGGAAGGACCAATTGCGTTATAATTGGAACCTTCAACCCTCTGCCTACTGAACTGCCTACAGCACATTGTTAACAGTCTTGGAAGTAAAAGATTCTGGAAGAGATGACCCACATGAATATAAGTACTTCTAAATTAACACTGTGCTTGCATGAGTACTGGTAAATTATGAGATAAAGAGGTATGAGATTGCTTTACTTTGACTCATCCATAATCCTTAGCATTTAGTGACAATTTCTAACTCTCCCTCTTAGAAAAAGATCTACTTCATGATTGATGAAGTGTAATGATAATTATCTGGCTAGTCTATCTTTAATGACTTTTCAGCTCATTGAAAAATGGCCACAACTGGGTTCATGCATTGCATATGATGTGTTTGGTTTAGTTTAAGCTTCACATGAAATATAAACTTGGCTACTGTGGTTTATAAACTATGATTTATGACTTAGTGTTATGGTGTGAACCCTACCATACTGAGTACTTTTGTGTGACATGTTAAGCCACATTGAAGTTGAGCTTAATTGGTTCCAGATTGTGGTTAAATCTGGGTGCCTTATCCATAATCCAAATCTATAATTTGTTCTACTGTTCCTACCTTAACAACTGCTTTGTTGGTCATTCAGACCAGGATACAGGAGGTTACTTCTTGTTGAATTGTCTCTTCTAACCTCTCACCTAGAGTTGGTATCTCCACTGCTCCAGGTTCTTGTTTTTTACTCCTCATAGATAAGTATAATTTTCTCAAAATATAGATTTTCCCATACATTAGGCCACTAGGCATCTATTTGTGGGGGCGGGGGACCAGGATGTGCTGGCTGATTAGCCACCACAAAGACAATTGGAGGAAAAAAAGTCAACTAAGAGAAGGAACAGCAAATCAGAGCTGAAAGCAATTGGCTCTGTTATCTCATAACATACCCACAGGCAAGTATTTTCCCCATAACTTGCCCTATGGTTTCTTTAAGAAAGCACTGTTGAAACAAATCATGATTTAACATGATGAGTGAGCACAATAATTGAAGATCATTCCTGTCTCCAGTATCTAATTTCTTCCAACCCTAACTATATTTACTGTAAATGAAACCATGCTATTATCAAGACAGCCCCTGAGAGTTTTTGGAAATGGAGGAACATATCAGCTTAAGTAAGCAACAAAATAGCATAATTTCAAATTGCATAGCTGTGCAATTGATAATAACCCATGAAATCAATCACTGTCCCTTTTTAATTTAGCTGTTCAATTGTGTTTAACATAACACTGTTGTTTCAGTGTTTCTAATGCAATTTGATGTTTTGGTGCTTACATTGTGCATTGTTATTCTTATTTTAGCGGCTCATATGCCATTTCTGATAGGACAGAATGTAACTGACAGTCTTGTAGGAATGTAGCAATGTAGTAAAATGCTGGCTATGAGAAGAACAGCCTCAGGCTATGAAATGTTGTTTGCTGACTGCACTAGCCCTCCTTCTGGATGCTGGGAAACTTGGCCTTACATTTTTCCCACTTGTTTAACAGCTGAGCATAATATTTTCTTATTCTCTTTTCTTCCTATGGGCTAGCGGAAGTGACTGGACAAATGAATTATTTCTCCTCTTTCATGTCTCTTGCTAGGCCATGCCACAGCAATTGTGAAAGGTGGGATGGATAACGGAGATACAGGACCTAAAGAGAAGCTACTGGACTGAGAATGTATATCGCTCCGTATATAATAGCATTTTCTCTGTAATGAAACAGTAGGATGATCACATTTCCCAGTTTCATTACGCCATACTCCTATAACAAGACCCATAACTTAGAACACCATTATGGAACAAATGATTTATTTAGATGAGTTCAAATATCGTTTTTCTTTACGATCCACTATGTTCTAGCAAAACAGTCCAGACCTTGCTTTGCTGCTGATTTTCTGAAAGCAGTACCATGCTATAACAAGCTGCTTGAAAATGCATAAACTGAAAAATGAAACGGGAGCATGTGCCATTCCATGTAAAGAACAATTTGAGCAGCCTCATTTTTCTTAGAAATGAGCAGTGAATGTTTAAAATATGAAAGATGTTCGCCATCTCCCCCTATGTGGCCTGAATAATATTTTCTTTCAATATTTGGAAATAATTCTTCGAAGGAAAACATGACTTTGGAAGAGGAGTTCAATTCAGAACTGGCAGTTAAGGAAAACTTCAGAGTGAGGAACGGTAATTAAAACTACTGAGTTAAAGCACCATCTACCCATCTTTGAGCTGGCAGGAAATGATGCTGGCATGACATTTGCTATCCCTGTTGCCAATCCCTGTCCTTACCTCTGTTCCCAGTAGCTGCCAATCATCCGGCTTGCCTCCCGGCCAGTGGGTGACAAAGGGCATGTCCACACAGCACCCGTAAACTGCTCCTGTCCTGCACACAGGCCAGCTTGACTTTAAGCCAGTTTACAAAAATCCTGCTCAGACTGAGGTGTTTTGGCAGCAGCTTGCAAATTATTCTGTCTGGACCACAGGCTACCACATCCTCCCACTGGACAATTCCTCTGCCCTGTCCAACTTTCCGTTCCGGGAAAGTAATTGTCATTCACTTTTCTTCCTTTGGGCGGGGCATATACTTCAATGTGCATATATGTGTGTGTGTATATATGTGTGTGTAGGTAGGTGTGCATACATACACACACACTATACATATAGTGTATATACACATACACATATATACCTACATACGAAATTAAAACAAAAACAAATTGCAAATCTGCACGTGCATAGCAACTAGCTTTAAAATAAAAGATTCTTTTTGGAATTTTCCCGGTATAACACCTGCAGATCCTGTTACAGTAGGACCTTTTTACTCACGTAATGGCTATAACACTTGCCTAACACCCAGAATGTCCCTGATTTGGCAGAACTGCTTCTTTTTTTCTTCCAAAAAATATTTCCCTTCCCCTTTCCCTGAAACCTGGGTTGGGGATGCCTACTTTTTTCCTGGGCTTTTTTAAAGAAATAAGTCTGCTGGTACACCAGTTCGTAACTGGAAAAATGAAAATAACCAATGAAACTGTGCACTGGTGGACTTAGAGAAACAAACAATGGGCAAAAAGTAGGCAGCAGAGGGGGAAAAATATCAATTAAAAAAAACATTCTTGCTGGGTTTCAGGAAAGGGATGTTCTGCATGTAAGACCAGGGTTAGAACGGCTTATCTTTGTAAGGAACACCTGCTATAGCAGAATTTGCAGCAGGCGTTATTCAGGCACAGCAGGGAAGATGTGGTGAGGGGGCATTCCTGCCTCTGCAAAGCAGCCAATCAAAGTGCAGGGATTGGCCCAGAAGGATGTAAAGTGCATTGGGCACACCAGACAGGACCACGCAAGCTGACAGAAGTAGGAAAATACTACTCTAAAAAGGGAGCAAGAAAACTGGACCGGAGTTGCATTCATGGTGGGCAGAAGATGAGTCCAGGGCAACGTGGTCTGTTCCTGCCCTCCAAAATGGTTGCTGGCCCCACAGTGTGAATAAGCCCAAAGTCTAACAGATTTTTATACATCTTGGATGGTGCTCTTGGATAGTGTCAAAATGTTATTTTAAAGATAACGTAAGCATGTCTCACTCATTTGCTGGGAACAAGATGAAGGCAACATCACGGGATATGGCCGGAAGCATATTTTGCCAGAGCACATTTCTGCTGGGGTGAAGTTGGGGACGTGGCCTTAGAAAGACAAGGATAATGGGAAGATGGAACAGGCCCTTCTCCCTGGCAGCATCCAAATGTATTTTTTATCTTGCTTGTGCAGCTGATCCTACTCCCTGATTTTGTAATGATTGTCTAGGTATTAATTTGGCTTGCTGTTTTCTTTGTCTACCTTCTCTGGGGCTTTGTCTTTAAAAGCAAGTTATAAATAAAATAAAAAAAGAAAAGCAGTCCTCTCTTTTTCATCAGCAGCTTCTTTAATGGCAATAATCTTTTCCCTAGTTCTTTTCTCAGTGCAACACTCCTTATTATGCTCTGGAGCCTACTCACTTGGTGACCTTGGCTGACTTTCTTTTCCACACCAAGAAAAGTAAAAAACTAGGAGATGATTTGCCTAGTCAAGTTAATTTCCTACTTTGATTCCAACATTAATTTCTTTTTACTATCTACATAAAATAATTCTACTAGGTCTTGACTTACACATTACAATACAAATTAAACACTAAAAAGGACCAAAGAGGAAAAATAAATGCTCCACCATCCTTCATTAAGAAAAATATGATAAAATATTGAACAATAGGAAATCTGTGGTACTCCAGATCTGCCACCTGAGGCAGCTGTCGCTGTCTCCTAATGTCTAGTCTTTGAAGTGGATTGCTCCTTCCCAATTATTCTTGTGAAAGCAAAGCATCTAATTATGTGAATTCAGTGCTCACGCTTACCTAGGACATAGACAACGTGAAATGCTGTTTCATGAGTTGCTTTGACCTTGATCAAAGTTCCTTTAAAAAATCACATTTCTGCTCTTATTGAATTGCCTTCTGGCCAAATTTATTGGAAATGAAATCTCTCTACTCTTAGGAGAGCATGATTCCAAGCAAGTGGGAGCACTCATACACTCTGTAAGCACAACTATAAATATGACACAGACCTACAGGGAGAACATGTACAAAAGCCACGTCCCACTATCAGCATGCTGTGTAACTAAGCAGGATAGAGACATAAATTAACTTAAAAAATGGCAAATGTTTGGGATAATAAACCGAATAATGGGAGAAGCTTGGAATTACATACTAGCTTTCTTGGACCACTGTTGATCCTTGACACCAACTTTATTCTTTCTTTCATTTCCCCCCCCCCACAAAGGTATATATCCACCTCCAATTTTCAGTTCTGAATTAGGGAGAGAGAAGCAGGATGGTGGAAGTGAAGCTGATGCTGAAGGGTGATGAAGACCGGGCACAATCTTTTAACAATGGAAACAATATTGTTCCACATTATAAAATGTTCTTTACTGTTTTCGTTTTAGGATAATAAAAATAATGATGTTGGAAAGAAAGATATTATATTGCTGGATAGAAATCTGCCTAAAATCATCTCCCCCCTCTGCTATAAGTCAGGAAAATAATTGCTGTTCCACAGGTAACAAATTTAAAATTTGACATTTTCCATACCTTTTCCCTCACATACGCCAGTTCTAGCCAGACCTGGGCCTGAGAAAGATATGCTATAACAAGCAGACGCTTTGAAGGCACATGCTGTAGCAGCCCCGTCCTGACATTTGCTAAGCTTCAGAGTCCCTCAAGCGCCTGGGAGCTCAGCCATTGACGTCACTGAACAATAGGCAAAATATTTCCTCCTCCTCCTCCTCCTCCTCCTCCTCCTCCTCCTCCTCTGTAGCCTGAATTGTAAACACCAAGCCTGCACACAGCAAGCTGAACATTTGGGGAGAGGTGGGAGAAAGAGAATGTGAGAAGCTCTCAAGTGATCTTGCCTGAAAATCAGCAGCTGCTAATGTTTCTGCACAACCAGCTTTCCTACCTCCTCCGTGTGTGTGTGTGTGTGTGTGTGTGCGCGCGCGCACGCGCGTGCATGCTAATGTAAGATTGTTGGCACTGGCTTGCTTTCAGAGCACAAAGTAGCAGTGTTCCAAGGGAAAATCTGATGATCCAAATACTTTAAAAAACCCTTCCCTGTCTTCCACCTAGGTAAGCACACAGTCCTAGGGAAATGATCTTCCTGTTCAACACTGTATGCGAGAAAATTGTGATGGAAGCTGGAATAGGGGAACAAAAGGGCAGAGAGTAAGAGGGGAAGGAGAATAAGAGGGACGGAAAAGAAGGGAAGGATCTGTCTCCCTCTCTTTTCCAGTTTAGTAGACTGATGGGCAAAACTGAACCTGCTGCATTGATTAAGACAGCCTCCTAGAGATATTGGACTTCAGAGCTTCCACCCATATTTTCTAGACAAGATAACCTAACATTTAGCCTAACATTTAGAGTTTCAGACTTTCCTGCATTATATTTGCAAATTTCAGTGCAGTGGCAAGGGGAAGGGCAATCACTGGGAGCAGAAATTGGTTTCTGAATGGTGCAAAAAGAATTTTTATTGCATTGGCTGAAGTGAAGAGGGGGTGTGGCAGGAAACACCTAGACACTGCAGGCATCAGAATTAAAATACTGTGTTTATTTTTTAAAAAAAACTCTTCAGTATACATATTGATAGTTTTCATCTTCCACATCAAAACTCCTATGACTTTTGGCACTGAAAAACAGAGACTGTAAATATATATTGTCCCTGTTAAGATTATCAAACCTCTGGACCCTACACCCTTGTGTTGATTTGTTTGTGTGATAATGTATTCACATGTTCATAAATTGGACTTTTCGTTGCTCTGAAAGCACAGTTAACTATGAAATGACAGTGTAATTAAAAACTCATTCAAGGCTCCCACAAGGAATTTCCTCATATTCTCATTGTGCTACTTGAGCTCTAGATTGAGTGTTTTCAATGCAAACATCTACATGCCAATGATCCTATGCATATCTTTTAGGGGTAACTGAGGAAAGGCAGTATGTAGTATCATCCATACAGCTGCCCCCACTGCCTTCAGCATATATGTGGAAACAAACTGACTGATGAAATAGAAACTTTTGGTCCTTAAAAAAAGTCCTATATAGACTATTCCTGGGAAAATTGAATGTCACTTTGAATTGTAGATTCAGAATTTTCCATGGGTGTCCAACTCTCTCTCAGAAGCTAAGAAAAAGTGTGCTGGCTGTTGTCTCAATCTGGGTAATCAGAGAGAGATCCAGATCCAGGAGCACCAGAAAACTCTGTGCATGTTCTTATTGGAGGAGATTAAACCCATCCAGAAAATTATTTCCTTGGAATACAATGAATTATAAACAACCCTCTCAGTACTGGTTGATGTTGGAGGACATATCTATCCTGTAGTTCAAGGACTGGTGATTTGGTGCCTGTTATCACCTACTGGAATTTTGAGAACACCTTGTAGATGTTGCTTCAAATTGGGGCCACATTGATCATGCCCACTCACAAAATATTTGGTCAAATACCATGACCATAGAGTAAAGCTACCATGTCTGGGCTGCAAAAATCTAGACCAGTGTTTCTCAACCTTGGCAACTTTAAGATCTATGGACTTCAAATGCTGGCTGGGGAATTCTGGGAGTTGAAGTCCACATATCTTAAAGTTGCCAAGGTTGAGAAACACTAATCTAAACAATCACTCAATGGCAAAGAGAACAGATTCTAACTTACTGCTGCCATGTAGGTAAAGTAAAATCTGGTAAGCCTACCCAAAGAAAAACTGGCGAGGTTGCTTTTCACACTTCTCTTCCCTTTTCTCTATCATCTGAGATTCCTTTTGGACTCTTTTCTGTGCAGGTGAGCAAAATTCCAAACAAAGTGTATTGAAGTTATAGCTACTTTAAATGTTTAGGTATCTATAGGGTATATGTTGAGCCCAGATACATTTTGGAAATAAAAGATGATGCTGGAGTTTGGCACTTTGCTACACAGGAGGGCAGATTTCCATTTCAACACCAAAGTGAGTGCCAGATTTCTTACCCCTATTTTAAATTTCAATGAATATGGTTCATAGTCATTTGGCTGTCCCTGGAAAACCTTGAAAACTGTAGTCCTGTGGATAAGCACTCAGCAATAAAAGAGATTACTTTGCATTCTCATCTATTTAAAATTTCCTTGAATTGTTGGGATTGATTGTTCACAATTAAAACCCTAAAAAACTTGTGGAATAGACATGGCTGTGCAGATCTAGCCTTAGTTTTAGTGTGAAGTGAAAATTAAACTACCATTTAGAGAAAGCCTGTATACAATTCTGGTGGGATCACACTGAAAATTCTAAGGCATATCAGAGCAAAGGGAAAGGAAGAGAACTTAGCAACATCAGGCTTATTTTTCTCTGAGCCAGAGATGAGGCAGAAAGAGGCAAAATCTGAGAGAAGAGATTTGTATCTGGATTCAGCCAGCTATTCATGCCTCTATTTGGTCAAATGACATGAGTGATAAAGCTTCATTTTATTCACAAGTTTTATTTTAAAGAATTGTATTGCTGATCCATATGTATAATTAACCAATTTACTTATCCCACAATTCAGTAACAAAATTTAAAAGTAACTGGTTAAACGTATTTCAAGAGGGAGGGGGAAAAAGGGAAAGCGAGAACATTTTCCTAGCGAGAAGAAATGGTTTTGCTTATAGTTTCTCATTCAAAATTCATTTTGGTTTAAATATTTCACAGATATATTGCTATAACAAATACAACCATTTTACCAAATCCGCAATGTCTGCCTGCATGAACAGTAACAAGTGCAACTAAGACCTGTTGCATTTGCAAAGCCCATGAACTTGGACAGGAACATTTGTTCCTATGATGATAAGAAAGTTTTAGAAATTGATTTTATGAAATGTAGTAAAAGCTGCACCATCCCTTTAACCAACTCACTTCTGCCAGGTTCATGAAAGACAGAACTGAACCAAGGAATTGCCTCAGCTCTCCAAACCAAAATGCAAATCACATCATTAGTTTATATATACAGGAGGATGAAATATAGTCTGGTAGTGAAGAAATATCACAATGGCTTTGAGAAAATAATGTTGGAATATATATTCTTTCTCATGCTTGAACAAAGAGGAAATCACCTCCTTTTTTCTTTAAGTCAGTGAAATAGGGAGATCTATTAATCATATTTTAAAATGGAGCTGGATTAATTCAACTAATGAAAACAAGTTTATGGAAGATAATTGTTATGAATTGTGGAGAAGTCTCCAAAATTACAGTAATAGGAAGGAGCCAAGAAAGCCTTGAAAGAGCATTTTAATATCAAATAACTTGGTAAAAATGGTACTATAGGTCAAAGTGAAATGTATACCTATATACATTGTAAGTATATATAATGTAGAGTGGTCACTTATGCATTGCCAACTAAGAGGAAATCTACTTTTCAGAAATGGGACAAAAGATGATATGGACTTAGATAATATTTGGATATACTAATTTATATGTATACATTCAAATTTACAAATAATTAGTAAAATGATTAAAATGTAATCATTTGCAGGATTTCTCTAACTCTCTTTATTCTTTCCAACCCAAAGGAACATTGGAAAGAAACTAGGTAAAAGGGTTGGGGGATCTGTCTGTCCATCAGCACAATAACTGTCTGAAAACTGAACAGAGTAGAACCAAATCTGAGATGAGAGGGAGAAGTTAGCAAAATAAAGACTGAGTTCAGAAAAAGTCAGATCTGGCTAGGGTCTGCATGGAAAAACATTTCTGAAAAACTTCCCTTGTGCATCCCATGAGAGAGACGGTTGGACAATGGTGTGGAACGATGTTGATGCTTCCATTCTAAGCTCTCCTCCCCCCTCCTTCTCATATGACCCAGAGCAGAGCTAGTATTACAGAGTTGGAAAGAATTCCAGAAGCTGTGTTCACCACGCTTATCCTACCTTTTTTTATTATAATTCAGCAGACAGAAAAAAGTCTGGATATTTCAAAACTTTGGTCCCTTAGTGGTGTGGTATTTGCTAATTCTTAATAAAAGTATTGCCATATCATCATCATCATCATCGACAGTCAGCTGCATTGATTAAGATGTACGTCTCCAAAGAAAACAGAAGTGTTCATCTTAAAACAAAAGAACAATTAATCCCATCTATCACGTAGGTTGACTTGTAAGAACGCTAATTTAAATAAGTTGGGAGAGGAAGAGATTGTCAGCAAAGTAATGAGAATTTCCTATTTAAAAACAGAGACATTCATTGGCCCTCAAATGTTCTGGTTTATAAACATAATTAAGGTTATCCCATGATGGTTTAAGCACTGCAACATGAAGAAATTGGAAACCAAGTTTGATGCCTTGACAGTTGTATCTGTCCTGTGATTAGTAATGCCGCAAAGTGTGCTGCTTAGTTCTTATCCACTGCCCCCCCCCCCGCCATGAACAAATGTTTTCCATTGTTTTTAAAGCCCAGTTTAAGGGGATGAATATGATGTGGCTGGGATCAGAAAAAAACTTGCATACTGTATATTGTCCTGATTTACTACAGTTTTTCTTCATTTAGCCTCAGTGAATAACTTGAATACCCATGAAATATTATACGTTCCTTTGAAACAAGGTTTATTAAGAACAACTAGCCACCGTATAATTCTATCTAGATTTCAAATTAAGTTTTGTTTACTTTTTTATTTTTATTTTTAAAATTTTATCGACTTTCCTCATTTACATTCCTATTCATCATCCCGTAGTATTCGAAAAAAGATATAATTTCTCCCTGTGGACTGTTGTGAAATATGTACTTCTTAAAAAAAGAATCATGTATAGTAATAGTAAGTCAGGACTGAGATAAAAAGATAAGAGTAATTGTATGATTTTATATAGTTGTTCATAAATACATTTAATGTTATTTATTGGCATGCCAACCTTCAAAACTGAGTTTTCCCATGACAGGTTACAACAAATAATACCAGGTACACTTTTCAATCAATTAAATATACAAAAAAGCACAGTAATTAATATACTTGTAGAAAACTGTATAAAGAACTGGTAACTCCTGCTCCTTTCTCCTCATATATAGATCCATCCTCCCTTATTAGTATTTCATTATCTCTAAAATATAGGTTTTCCAGTTCCATGTTCAGCTTGATTCAGGAATGTCAACAGGTCAACGCCAATATGAGTTTGATAATTATTTTTTTTTAACATATGATTTGTGCATTTTTGAGTAGCATGGCAGGCATCATAATTTAAAAGGGGGACATGGCCAGGACAATAACGTTAATGAACCAGGACAATCTTTAAGTTTGGTTTAATTTAATTAAAAGGTACTTTAAAATTGTTACTCTCCATATATGTACTACTTTTCTCCCTTTATCACTTTATAAATTACAATATAGTAACAGCTTTTGGAGACAGTCTATAGGTATTATCAAATGCTGAAGTGACAGGTTTGCACCCTGATATATAGGCTTTGAAGCAGTATTGTACTCAGTGGAGTTCTGCTAGCACTGGAAGAAAGTAATAGGGAGATGTCTTTTATTAGGGCTACAATATCTGGGCAGCAGAAATGCAATCATTAGATGACAGCAGTGAGGTAGAGTTTTCTGGGCTCTTGCAGATTCAAGCATTCCCTTTAGAGAAGTGCTCAACTGGAAGATTGAGGAACCACCTTAAATAGTGTAATAGCTGCAGCTGGAGAAGATAGATTACTATATTGTTTTCAGGAAAGCAGATCTAGATAGATCTCATAGCGCAGCACCTAGCAGATCTTGAAAACTAAGCAGGGTCAGAACCAGTTACTACTTGGACCATCAGGACATCCTAGGACTTTGGCTAGTGTGGAAAGTTGAAAATCATCACAGAAGAAGGCAATGGAAAACTGTTTCCATTTTATAGCCAAGAAAACTACAAGGAGATTACCATGAAATCACCCAAAATCAACCACAATTTGAGAGTTTACCTCTTAATATAGTTGATATAAATACTTCAGTTTCTTTTTTTTTTTTTATAATAAGCTATGCTTATACATTTGCTTTTACATCTTTTCAGGGGCAATTGCATTACTAAAATGGGTAGGCTTCAATAATCTCAGATATTTTTGAAAAATTGTTTCTTTCATTGCTCTGTTGCCTACAGGACCTCCTGCTTTGCTTCATGTTGTATTGAAAACAAACTGGAAAGTCCACAAGGATGATTGGTCATAGGGAGGGAGGGTGGAATAGTGTGGACCCAGGCCAATTAAGGGCTACTGTAAGTCTTACTGGGGATCAGAATAAAATCTGCTACCCCAAACCTCAACCAATTCCTAATTTGCTTCCAGGAAGCTTCCACATAATATAATTCAGCCATTTCTGGATTGCTGGTGATTGAGCAAACCTAGAAGATATCAGTTGCTTCTTATGTCTCCTATTTCAGCTGCCGTACCATTGCAAAATATTCAGGCAATGGAGGGGCCTTAGCTATCCTCCGCACCTTTGAAAAGAGAGTATTTCAGGAAAGGAGGAATTAAGTAATTAAAGAGTAATACAAAGAATGAGCCTGTGATTCCTAGGAACTTAGACAAAGCTATTGGAAGACTGGTTAAGTATTAAGGTGCTACATCTTTCGAATATCATATGCTAATATTCCTATTTTTCACCTGGCCTTGTAACAATTAGTATAATTGCAACTCTCAGTACTAGCTGACAAGTTAGCTAACTAATTAACTTAAAGAACTGGTTGCCAAGTACTGCCTCATGTTTGCACATCAATGCCAGTTTGATCCCGGTGCTCAATTATTAGCTCATTCTGGCACATCTTTTTTGATACATTTGTGCCTGGCATTTTGTTGAAGTATTAATGAGGACTAGCTTAGTTCAAAGAAATGTAAATATTTAATGCTTCATAGGTGAAAGTGACAAGAAAAAAACATCAAAATATCTTGTAGCTCTTAGACTTTAGCTTGTCTTTTTGCACCAAAGAAGCTACATAACAATAATTTTATCCCTTGTATAGAATCAGCCTGAATAGAGAGGAAGCTGGATAAAGAGTAGAACAGCTTCCTCTGGTCTGTTCCCCTTGAGTTATGTCAGAGCATATTTCACCAGCTTGTTGAGGCCCAATCCACAGGTGCCAGATAATCTATAAAAGTTATCTTCTATAGATTATCATATATATGTGGGGGGCAATTATTTTTATAGCATCCCAGCCATTTTGTGGTAGTTACTTGACTTCCACTAACTGGCTTTTTAAAAATACTTAATGTTAAAAAATCAATAGTGGACTGATTGGCTTAGCTACCCCATTCATTTTCTGCTCCTATTTCATTCTGAAATCCCATATCAGAAACAATTCTGCATTTCTAGCATCTCATCTCTGTGTATAATGGCTGGAAGGAAGTTAAAGGGTGATATGGAGCAGAGTTTTTCAAATTGGACTCCTGCAAGAAATTGAAATACACCATAGCCTAACACTTGGTAGGTAGCAGTGAAGACCTTGGAAAATATATTTAGATGCCATAAATATGCCTACAAAGATCAGAATTGTGCAGGCAGTGGTTTTCTTTGTGACACTATACGCAAAGGAAAGTTGGACTTTGAAGAAGCAGGGTAGAAACTGTATTGACACTTCTGAACTTCAGTGTTAGATAAGACTCCTAAGAATACCACAGACAGCCAAAACCCACCAAACAAATGGATCATAGAACAAATCAATCCAGATGACCAGGCTTAAATTATCATATTTTGGACATATTATGAGAAAATCCAGCTCTCTTGAGAAGTCCAGAATGCTGAGGAAGGTGGAAGACAAGAGAAGAGGATGATCTGCAGCAAGGTGAATGGATTCAATTACACTGGTAATAGGGGCATCGTTGGGACACCTGAAGGGCCAGGTTGGGGCAGATCATGCTGGACTATATGGTCACTAAGACTTGACCCTGACTTGGTGGCATATAACCAAAACTGATACAAAAATGACTAAGCTTCTAGTTTTGCATGATATACAGTCATTTGAATCTATATTTGGCCATCTTCTCCTTTTTCTCGAGGAGGACCTTATGTCTTTAAAGACTCAAGGAAATACACATTTATGAGTTTTAATTGGAAAGGCCTTTTTTGGGCTTGATTGAGAAGGAGCTCCAAGTCTCAGGAAATTCCTGGGATTATTTAAGGGCTAATCTAAATATAAATAATATGTGCTCCAATGGAATTAATTGAGCTCAAGGCAAACCTTCTGTCTTAAGAACTTCAGGGCTTCCTAGCCAGCCTCAGCAAGAGCAAGCTTGGGAAGACCCGCTGTCTTGGGCCCTGGCCTGGGTGGGTTTCTGTGGCTGCATTGGCCCTTGGGTGTGGTTAATATAGGGCTCAGACCATTGATTATGTTTGCAGTGTTGATTCTTAGCTTAGTTCTAAAAAAGCATCCTTAAAGACTAAATATTCTCATCAGAAGTTTCTTTATAATGGCATTAGAGGAGGAGAGACCAATTTCTGAAGGGCCTTTTGCTACATTGCTTCATTTTCAAAACCTGCAGCAAGTGAAAAGGACATACTGTACAGGCATCCTTAAGAACTCTGTTAAAAAAAACATATCTCGCCTGGGTAACAGCTCATTAATGTGCTCTCTCCACTCACACCCTCTCCATCTATTTGCAGTAAAAGGAAGAGCCTTTCTTTAATCTGAAATCTTCGCAAATTCTTTCTTGGAAGGTGACCCTTTGGCAAGCATTGGAAGCATTCTTTACCCAAACCCCTCCACCTGTCTTTCATAACTCTTACCGATGTGACCTGTTCATAGTTGGTGTACTTGGGTGACATTGTTGCCAAATGGTGCTGCCCAGGGTGCTGAACTTAAAGGTGCTTCATCCATAGTGGTTGGTGCAGCAGTGCAAAGCCAGTAGTACCACTTCTTACAAGTGCCTTTTAAAAGATACAAAGACACACATCCCTTTTTAAAGTTGCAAATTTACCATAAGAATGGGGAGAGGAGACAATTAATAGCAACAGAGGGGCCAGCTAGTCATAACTATATATAATTTGGCCTCTACAATACTACCAAGTGGAATAACAACTAGACGTGGGGCTAGGAGACTGGATTTGGGCAGGATTCCTCCACTCAATAAAATAGCCCTGCCAGCCAGGAGAAGTCAAACAGCTATAAAAATACACCATAATGTGTTGTTATATTAGCAAAACTTCAAATTAATAAAAAACACAAAATCCAGCATATCTTGACAGTATCCTCAATGCAACGAGAAATGGTCAGATAACTATTCATATTTCCAAATACGTACAGACATTTGAATTTAATTTTCCAGTGAAAATTAAGAGGAAATTAGGCTTGCTGAAGGAGATGAATTGCAGGCAGAACCCCTTCCTTTAGAATCATGTACTGGACTCAGCATGCCTCTGAGACTGACACTAGGGTGAAGTTCATACATACACAGTTATTCTTTCAGATATACTTTGTTCATATCAATTAGGATTTTCAAAGTCTACAGCAATACTTTGCTTTGAGCCATAGAATAAATTGGAAACTAATGCAGATCTAGATGGAAGTGCTAATTCTTTCTAACAGTTTTTTGCAGCCTAGTGCCCTCCTTTTCTGTTGGCAACAAATACAAATCCATTGGAATATATATTGTAATATTTTAGTAAGCCAGAACAAGCCTATTCCCCACAGACTCAAAGAGAACTTAGGCTTTCTACATCTGTGATTACATAAGCACATTTTTCTTCTTTCTGTTGAATCGTTGCCCATTCTCGAATGCTGCTATATAGACATATAACAGAATGAATGTTTCCTGTGTTTTTAACTGTACAAGAAGCAAGAAATCACCAAGCAGGGCACAGTGATCTCAGCATTTTCACTCTGTCTTACATGTTTAATTGAGACAACCTGATGATTACAGCTTCATAGCTGCCATCTTATAACTTAAGAACATTATTCCATGCCCTGCACTCTGGGATGATAAAAAACAGATCTTGGTCTTCTTCTGAGTGACATCCTTTTGGTACTCGAGGAGCAGACTTACCTTTTCTCAACCCAAATTCAGTTTCCCTCATTCTCTCCTTGAAAATCTAGCTTTCATTTCCCTGATCATTCTCCTTGCCCTTCACTGCATTCATTTTAATTTATCTGTCTCCTTCTTAAAATGTGCACAGAACTAGACATAATACTTGAGGTGGGATCTGATCAATGTAGACAATAATCAACATCAGTGATTTGAAAATTATACTTAGACTGATCAATCTGAAATCACACTTGCCTTTTTAGCCACCATGTCACACTGGTGGCATGTTTAATTTGTATTTAACTAGAATTCCAATATCATTTTCACAAATGCTATTACCAAGTCAAATATTCCACATTCTATATTTGATCATTTGATTTGTCTCATAACTGAAGTTTTTTTCAAAGTACTTTAACTTTTTAAGATTGAAGTTTGTTTCTTTCTTCTACAATATTAGCTGTCTCATGCAGTTTAACATCATTTGGAAATTTGATAAGCATTCCTTCTATTTCTTAAACTGTTAATGAAATTATTGAAGAATTCAGATCCTCTTGCATTCTATCTGGCATTCTCATTTCAGTATGAGGAAGCATTGATGATTACTCTTTGAGTATAGTTTTTACATCAAGTGGAGATCAACCTGACAGACATGCTATCCAGCCTGTACGTATTGATTACGTGCCATCAAGTCATTTTTGACTCCTAGCAACCACATAGATAGATTTTCTCCATGACAATCTATCCCTAACCTGTTCTTTCAAGTCCCCAATGGTGCACTCATTGCCACTGGAACTGAGTCTGTCCATCTTGCTGCTGGTCATCCTCTTCTTCTCTTTCCTTCCAGCTTTCCCAGCATTAGGGCCTTTTCCAGAGAGCTGGGTCTTCACATAATGTGTCCAAAGCATGGTAATATTGAGCCTGGTCGTTTGTGCCTTGAGTGAAAACTCTGGGTTGATTTTTTTTTGATGATCCATTGGTTTGTTTTCTTGGCTGCCCACAGCATTCTCAGGAGTCTTCTCCAAAGCCTGTACTTAACTATCTTGCTAATCATAATCCCATGAGGAACTGAAGTCAAGATACATTATTTCCACATAATTTCCACAGTCTACTAAACATATTATCCAGTCAAAACATGAAATTAGTCTTAAAACACTTGTTCTTGACAAATTCATGCTTACTTCTAGTAATCATCACATTATTTTCAAGATATTTAGAGATCGATTGCTTTATTATTGGCACTAAAAATTTCTGAGATATCTGTGGTTGACTGTTCCCCAGATCCAATCCTCCAACCCCTTTTTTATGACAGGAAGACTTCCTATACTTACACCTAACTGTGGAATATATGTACCTCATTTTTTCTGCCATGTTCTCATTCTTTCATCTGATCCACAGGCTTCCCTGAAGTATTGGTGTCAAGGCAGCATTTTCTCAAAACAGATTTTGCCATTAATACAGATTTTGTTTCAGTGACCATTCTGACGGTAGTGGATGCAGGCAAGTAACATCTAAGACATACGGTTAGCCTGGAACTTATTAGCCACTTCAGAATACTGATTGCCTCCTTCTCTCCAGACCCTAAGCATTGTCTTCCAGGGGCGTTCTGCTTTGGAGAGTGGGAGAGTCTGTCTGTTTCAGATGGGGTGCTTCCCTTGTATCCAGCAAATCTCTGAATTGATACAGATCTCTGGTTCAGTCTGAACAGCAGCTGACCAGTGGTGGCAATGGAGGGGCTGCATAGTGAACTGCATGTAAGAGAGCCATCTTTTTCTGTTGCTCCACAGCATAGCTCTCCTTATGTTGCCAAGCTGTTATTTGGATTGCTTTTGAAAAGCTTCAGTGCTTTTCTGAAATAGCACTAAACCCATGTCCAAAACACTTGTGCAATTCCATAGTGAATTTTGACAAATTGCTAAACTTACCAGGAAAGTTTTCCTGTTAACCTGAGATGTTTTCTGGGCGGGGAGGGAAACAAAGCCAGGGGTATCCACCAATCTGTGCCTTTAATGTGCTATGCATACTGTAAGTAAGAACAGCATCATTTGCTGACACCATGTCTGTGGCAGGACAGGGATCACCAGTGAAGGCAGCAAATTTTATGCCAGCATAGTTTTTGGGTAGCTCAGAAACTGATGGATAGCATTTAACTCAGCCATGAGGAACAGCCCAGGAGTAACATTTGCCCTCCTCCAGTCATATGTAATTCTTCATGTACATCTGGAAAACCATCTGGAAAACAGTGGCGGAACATTTGTTCAGCCTAATTCAGCCAAATTTTCTTTAAAGCAATTCTCTTCAATTTCAGTATATTTGAAGACTGTAGTTTTGTTTTGTTTTGGAAAAATATAATATATGCTGTTCAAGTTATTCCTCTGAGGCCTGAATTGATCCATGCAAGCAATGCTAAAAGGAAATATGACAATCACATTGACTTTCATCAGTCAGTTACATCCAACAGAAAGCCTTAACCCAAAGATGTGATTTAGAAGCAGACAACTGAAAAGTCAGACTTTATTTTTTTCAGTGGCATTCATTCCTGGGTAAATGTGTGTAGGATTGCAGCTTGGGAATCTGAATTTTAAAATGCTAAACTCAGTAGGATGTGATGGCAATTAAGGGAGTCAATTGATAGAATAGAGTGATAGAACACATCCTATTGTGAGAGTATGAAATGAGAAAAAAACATCTATCAGCTCTGTTGATGAGGCATCAAATTCTGGATGCTATAAAAATATACTTCACCAACCAAAGGCACCCTTTTTGCAGCCTTTGTGGATTTCAAATCAGCTTTTAATCTGATTCCAAGGGAGAGGCTATGGCAAAAACTTCAGGAATCCTCAATAGATAAAAGATTGCTCCTTCTTATCCAGACTCTTTATTCTAATACTTCATTGAGAGATATGTTCCCCTTGGGGGCACCTTTCTAGAGCTGTTTCCACCAAAAGAGGGGTAAGGCAAGGGTGTATTCTAGCCCTCTTCCTTTTTAATTTGTCCATCAATTCAATAATTCAGTATCTCTCACCTTCTAATCACCACTCTCCAATGTTATCAGATTGTGCCATTCCAGCCTTGCCATGTGCAGACAATGTAGTAATTTTGTCTGTCTCCCAGGTGGGAATGAGAAGGGCATTGAAGGCATTGGCTTCCTTTTGCCAAAAAAACAAACAAACACACCCAACTTGCAGTAAATGATCAAAAAACTAAAGTGCTGGTGTTTGCATGACACAACAGTAGGTTACATAAACGGCAAATTAATGGGACCCCATTAGAGCAGGTATGTACTTATAAATATCTTGGGGTGCAGTTCTAGGCTTCCTTATCTTGGAGTGCACATTTCTCTTATTGGGCAAGTATGACCCAACGGAGCTCCACAGCTGTCTTAAGATGCTTCTATTCAAAGGGACACGTTTTATTCCTGCAGCTTGCAAGGTTTTTCTTGCTAAGGTCATCTCTCAGCTTCTTTATGGGGTTCCAATTTGCATTTTCACAAAGTTTACTATCCTGGAAGCGGTCCAGTCCAAATTTATAAGAGCAATACTCGCAGTTCCAAGATGCATCAAGAATGCTGTTTTATGCTTAGAGACAGGTTTAGTTTCTGTGGGTGCCAGAGCCTGGTTCTCTCTCTTTAATTTCTGGTTGAAATTGATTTTTTCTCCCGTGGGTCTGGCTCCACTGGTTCTCAGAGACTGTTTTAAATCAATCTGGCTAACAAAAGCTAATAGCAAACTCCAGTCCTTAGGACTCTCTTCAGAAAGCCTCTGTCCATTAGGGCTTGAAAATGCCAGGAGTCATCTTAAACAATGTATCTGGGTAATTGATTTTCAAACCAGTCTAAACCTAGTATCCAGCCCTACAGTTTATGGATTCTTCTCAAACAGGCATGTGCCATCATCTTCTCTCTCTTCAATTCTAATTCTGAAATTTCGTTGGGCTTTCATCTTGGCCAGGTTGGATGCACTATCCTCTGCAATTCTGTGCAGGCGGTATAAAAACATCCTTTTTCAGCAGTGCTTATATCCATGTGGAGATGGCTCTGTGGAATCCCTAAGCCAGATGCTCCTTTGTTGCTCTCTTGTTGCTCTCTCTATAAGGAAACAAGGAAGACATATATTTATCCTATTTTAAAGAACTACCCTGGTAGAGAGCACAATGTCTATCTGTCATTGCTTCTATCTGACCAGGACCCAGACATATCTTTCCAGGTTGCCTGATTTTGTGATATCATTTGTTCTATCCATCCTACCTATGGTTGAAGTTTAGCACACATTTTGGTGATTGCCACCGCTATTTATACTACTATAATAATGTATTTTATGTAATTTTATTGCATTGTTTAAAAGTTTTATAATAATTACAGGTCTATGTATTTTATTGTTGTGCTTTCTGGCCCAAAGGCCGTAATAAAGGTTTGAGTTAATTTGATGGTATGAAAGTACAGCAAATTCTTTAATTCATTCTAAGGATGAGTTGCACTTGTCAGTCATGGGTATTATGCACCTCAATAGGGATGAAGGGGGAGCATTTCCAGTCTTCCTGTAGGAGAAAAGGGACCCTGGATCAGCCCTGAATACTTCTGTAGACTACACTGAAAAGCCGCCTGTGTGTCACTGAACCATTCAGTGTTGTACCAAATTAAGGCCTCTCTTTGTTTTTACTGACTTCCTCTCCCCCTCACCCCTGTTCTGAGAAGTGAATCTCAGCTGGATAAAGGGACAAGTATGAGCTCCATCTGGAGATAAAAGTGAAGCATGTTATATAGTTTCGCAGGCAGTGGAAAGAATGTGGTTCTCTGTACTATGTGTGTGCGGGTGTGCATGGAGGGGTAATCTTTCCTTCTCTGCTGTGAAAAGCAGAGGGGGAAAGGGCACTGCGCTGCCCACACACTCTATAGCCACTTCATTCTGCAGAAAGCGTCCTCAGACTTTGCAGCTAAGCAAGTCTTTCTTGCTCACTAAACCAAACCAAAGAAAAGGTTTAGTCTTGTCCATTGCCTCAGAACCATAGATTAGGGAAGGGATGAGCACCATAGAAAAATACTGGGATGAAACTTTTTTGGAATGAATAGTCCTGGCAATTCTCTGCTATTCTACCATGAGGAAGTTCCAAAAGTCTAATCTGCTGCTCCCTGTCCTCCAAAATAAAGCCACAAATGTGTTGTTTTTTTAGGCATTGTTGAAGTCTGGTCTCTATAGTTCTTGTGCTGATGCTTGCTTGTTTCCTTCCTTCCTCATCCATTGCCCAAAAGACGTCTTTTGAGGGCTAAGCAACCACATAATCAATTTTTCTATCTGGACATCTCTGGGCTTTTAAGTTTTCATATTATTATGGCTGGAATTCAACTTCAGCTTTATTTTAGTACTGTCAGAATAAAAGGCATTCCTAACCGTAGCTATGTAAGTCACAAAGAAATGTTCTACTGAGTGGAAATGTCTATGCTATCAACCCAGTCTGTAAAATGGTCTTCTCCCACTGCGGCTCTCTAGATGGTTTGGAATGTTATTCCCATTGTCCAAGCCATCATGGACAATTATCATGATGACTGGCAATGGTAGGAATTGTAGTCCAATACATCTGGAAAAAGGGATGTCAGTAACTGAACTGCTGCAGCTGAGGTCTATCATGATTTTTTTTTCTAATGATACACCATAATATGAGGAGATGCATTGCTTCAAATACTGGGTTCAGGGACAAGTTCAAGATCTCCATCATGAATGCCTGGAACCTGGAGCAGAAATCAGAAGCCTTTGTAGATCAGTGAGACTAGTGCTATATGACTTCTACATGAAGTTCCTCATGTAAAACTAGCAACTGCATTCTATACTTTTTATAACAGGTAGATGGACCTGGAGAATTTTCAGCATGATTGTTTAGCAGCAGGAAGCAAAAAGTGGGCAGAACAATTGAGACATCAATGCCAGACACAGCAGATACTTAATTTTTCCAAGTCACTCTCAAGGCTCTGGACAGCATATTGGTTTTCAGCCTCAGCCTCAACCTCCTTTGGTTTTCAAAATTATCTTCAAACCTGCAGTTTTCTTTTCTTGTTTGGTTCTTCAGTAGTAAAGTTGGACATTTGTTACCACAGTGGGACTTCAATGGGCACTGGTGGTTCAATAATAAGGGAAGAGAATTGAAGCCTCAACAATAGTTTCTTAAATCAACGTATTTCTTAAAAAGAAAAAAAAAATGACATATATTGGCAACTAACATGGTTTTTATTTAGAAAAAAAGAGAAATAAATGGCTCTTCACAGACATCAAATTAATTCATATTACTCTTTGGATTTTAGGTCACTCTCCCACGCAAGCCACATATTTTCCCAGATATGGGAAACTTGTATATCCTGGGAAAGACAAAGGGTGATCAAAGTTGTTTCATTGGTGGGGTTTTTTTGGTTTCTTCATTGAGATGTCTGGGAGCAATTTGCACAAATTCTGTCATTTATCAGCCAGATTTTGCTTATGAAGAACCAGCTGCTGTGTCAGAAGGAGAAGGAGAAGAAACAGAGGATGAGGAATTGCCATCTCCCCTCTCCGCTTCTTCCCTCCCATATCCATCTTCTGATAGAGCATGCCACCACAGAACATCAGCAAGGCTAAACATCATCATAAGGAAAACCAAAGAATAAAAATATTGTTGACCACTTATCATTTTAGTAGATTATAGCAGCAAGCTGGAAAGGGTAAAATAAATTAGGGGTCTTTTGATTGCCATTAACCCCTATTTATGGAAGGGGCATCATTATTTTACCAGGACATTATTTTTTGAATAAAACTCTGCAGGTTTACATTATATCCATTTTCTTTTGCTATTTCAAAAGCACTCGGTGTCAGCATAAGCTGTCCACTTTGGAGTTTTGTTTCCATTAAAATATTAACAGGACTATTTCTGTAAAATAATGCTGCAAAAGGCTTTGATATCTTTATTGCCCCAAAATATAATTTGTGTCACTTTACAAATGTCAGTATTCTACACGGAATGGATTAAGCGCCATTACTAAAGTAGCCTCTAGGATTAAATACCTTGCCATATAGCCAATTATATTCAAACTTATCCTTTCAGATCTGAGTTATAAGTGTTTGAAAGGCTAAGCCCACTGCACGCCCAAATAACTGTACAAAATCTTACTCATGGTGCCCACAAAGCTTTCATGTGGTTCTCTTCATTAAAACACTGGAGCAAATATAGTTCTGTTTGATGGCAGTGCAACCCACTGTGGTGATGTGAACTAAGGAAAACACATTGATTGCAAAACCCTGAAATCATATCCCTTAGAATACCCATCATATTTTCCATTCTTTCTTGTTTTAGGTGAACCTCATAGGTTGTTAACCATGAGGTGGGAGAGGATTAAATTAAACATTACAATGACACTGAGAGACCAGACAAACTTTTGCCACCATCTACAAAGTATGTAATATCCAGTACCAGTTGCTTTCACATCTGAATAAATCTTACAAGCCTACCTTTTCTTTCCTGGCACTAAACAAACAGATTAAAAAAATAAATTAAACAACTAGTTGCTTTCCTTTTGTCACACCCAAAATAGGTTGCCTGAAAAAGCCACAGAACAGGCCCCCCCCTTTTTTTTTACACTACATTATAGCTACAACTCACCTCCCTCACAATCTTAGATGTTGATTGATGGTCTGTGCAGCTGCATCTAATGCTTAGCAAACTGCACCCACAGCATGCTCAGATGTACTTGTGTCTCCAAATCTTAATCTTAGGGGTCCAGCCAGCAGAATTTTAGTAGCAGTCTAGAATTGCACCCAACCAAGTAACCACCAGATCCTGTTGCCCTCACAAGATGTGGCAGGAAAGTCTCTCTGTAGATTTTTTAAAACAAAAAGAAACCTCAGTACTTAATATACTGGAAGATACTTTGCCCTTCATTCCTTTAAAGGAAAGAAACATGATCCTTCTAAAGGAAAGGATCCACTCACATTCAGTCTGAAGGAAAGAACATATAATTTTGCCTCAGACGGGGGACCTAAGCCTGTCTAGTGACTACATTATCATCATCATCATCATCATCATCATCATCATCATCATCATCATCATCATGAAAATCAACAATATTTAAAATTAAGGCATGGGGATAGGAGAATGAAGACAGCTAAGTAGGTTGATACAATAAATACTATTTTACTGTATATGAACCATTGACCTTTATGTGGAAAAGCAGAATCCAGAAAAATCAATAAAATACAGTTAGAAAATTAAAACATATCTATAAAGACCATGGAGAATTCCAAATATTGATTCTGAAGGATAAATCTAGATGAAGAAAAAAAATATCTGGGTGAATTATTGTTAAAGTCAAATCTAAATCACGTTATCTTTAGCAAATGGTTAGTTCCTTAGCTGTGTTAAGAGTGACAAATTTATTAGCTCCTTGAAATGAAAATGCTATACTGCATAAAAATAGATGGTCTGTCTGCAAAGTCTTTGAACAAGGGGTAGCCAATGCTTTCTTTGTTCGTCATGAAGAAGTCATAGAGACTCCGATAACAATTTCATTTAACATGGATTCAAGATATGTGTTTATCATCATTTCCATTCTAAAAATGAAACAATGGAGCAAATTTTTATGGTCTAGATTTGATGTTAAGTTTAAGGATTGAATTTAACTCATATTGATACTATATTGATATTATATGGACCTTATTTCTTCTATTTTCTTTTTTTCTTTATGTTTACTTATGATAATCGCTATAGTTTTTTCAAAGTGGTACAGTTACAAGTGCATTTTGTTGTTGTTGCAGTTGTTCACTACATTTCACCAACAAAAATTTAAAGAATTCAAAATAATTTGATATGCGAGAGCAACAGAAAAAGAAGATGGGTAGCTGAGCAAGCAGGACAAAGAAGGCTGCGTCTAAGGAAATTGTCCTTTTTATTGTTGTTGTTTAAATCAGTGTTTCTCAACCTTGGCAACTTTAAGATGTGTGGACTTCAACTCCCAGAATTCCCAAGCCAGCATGCTGGTTGGGGAATTCTGGGAGTTGAAGTCCACACATCTTAAAGTTGCCAAGGTTGAGAAACACTGGTAAGAAAAAATACTGGCAGAACAATTACAATTCCTTGTCAAGGTACTAATAAGATAGGGTTCATTAAAAGCAAAAAAGGGAAAGAGATGTTGCAGTCATATCTAATACACTGATGTAACTCAAGGGAGAAAATATGCTTGCTGGATTTTTGCAGACAAAGCCAAGTACAGTATTTGCTCCTTTCTTGGATTCCCATTATAGTTCCCTCTCCTAGCCAAGAAGCAGCTTCCAGCCCCTTTTTCTCCAGGCCAGTTACAAGGGCAAGAAGAGTAGAGCAGTGTGGAGCCAGGAGATAAAGTGGCTGAGTCCACACATGGAGCTAATTGATAATGTGGTTTGTTTGGTTTTGGCTTTGCATGTTGTATGAATGTCACCACTGTGATTTGCAAATCCCAGTTTACAGCTCAATCAGTTGCATAATCTCAGGAAGTTGTGATGATTCACTATATCAAAGTTATACAAACCATGGCTCAGTATAATTCTGAATCCAGCCAGAGGAGGAGCCATGGTCCCCTCTGATATGATAGGCAAGGATTGGTGGGGAGGGCAATATCTGTCTGACCAATGAAAATGCTGCCAGAGAAAATGAGAAGTCAGAGGAAGGGTAGCTTTCCTTTGAGAAACAAACTGGAGGACCAGGATGTGAGTAGTCAGAGGTGACTCTGACCCCAATCTGCTCCCCCTAACATCTGTTTTCTGATTTTCAATTTGTTTTATGGGATGACAATCACACGTGAACTGCTCTGTGTCTACTCAGTGCAAAAGGACTCTGAAAAAAGCTATGCTTCAAGCATTCTCTAAGGTGGAGGCCAGATGATACAAGAATTTTCCAATGGCTCCATTGATCGTATGCATCATCTCATCTGCAATATACAGATAATGTGCTTTCTCGTTGAGAAATATATTTTCTTTTCAACAACACTTAGCTGCAGGTTATTTGTTATTGTAAAGTCAGCCTTCATCTCTAACCTGTGCTTCTGTTGCATTTTTTATTCTATGTTAATGCATTTTTCTTATTTATTAATTTATTTATTGTCATCTACAACCTGCTCCAATTCATACAAACTCTGGGCTGTGAACAACATAATTCAACTATACAGAATAATTAAAAACGTCCAGACCCAATGTTATTATATTTATGTCATTATGAACGTGCATTTTTTTCAGCTTTCCTGAGTAGCTCATGGGCACTGGACGGCTAGGATACAAATCAGTAGACATACATTTCAGCTGCAGAAGACTGGGTTAAGTTGGTGGTGGTGGTGATGTTATGCCTTCAAGTCAGTCTTGACTCATGGCGGCTGCCTGAATAAATCCCTGCAGTTTTCTTGACAAGATTTCAGAAGTGGTTTGCCCTTGCCTGCTTCCTAGGGCTGAGACGGAGTGACTGGCCCAAGGGCACCCAGCTGGCTTCATGCTTTAGGCAGGACTAGAACTCATAGTCTCCTGATTTCTAGCCTGGTGCCTTATCCACTGCACCAAACTGGCTCTCAACTAAGTGTTCCTTAGTACATCTTATGTGTACAATATGTAAAGGTAAACATGTATTAAAAGCAAGGATTCACAATAGCATAACTGTAGATTCAGTTTTCGAACTGAAGGAACAAAAGACATACCAGCTAATCATATAATGGTAGATTCATATAATGGTAGAAGGGACCAAACCCCACACTCACTAACATTGATGATGTTACCTAGTTGGGTAATGAAATGTCTGCAAGCAAACAACCAAGATGAGAAAGCATCAAGGACTCCACAATGGTAGATTCAACCTATGAACCTCTAACCCTTCAGGTATTGCTAAACTACAGTTCTTGAATGCCTCCCCTGTAGATAGGGTGGCTATGGCTACTGGGAGTTACTGTTCAGCAACAACAGAAGTTCTCCATCTCTGGCCCAGTCACATCTTATCTGCTCTCTAGCTCTTGATCTGTAGCTACAGTACCTTGTGAAGATCACGGAAAATTCACACCTTCAACCACCCATTGTAAAAGCAGCAGTACAGCCTCTTCCTAGTAAGGACGTACTGTGTTCATACAATTCTCCATCCAAAGGCAGCAACAGTGAGAGAAAACATGGGGAAGGCAAGACAGATAGCCTGAAGTCAATATTTAACTAGAGGGATCAATCTATCCATTTCAGTGTCTTTCCATGTCTTAATGCTTTGAATCTTATCCTATTTCCATATCAGCTGCAATTTCTTTCTTTTAAAACATCTGCATTAAAGAAACATTGTACAATTTATCATGTGCATTTCTTCTAATATATGCAATTCTATACACCATTGTGATTATGATCTCTATTTCAGCAATATTTAAATTGCTTAAATATTCAGCAATATTTAAATGTGTATTTTTCTAATATATGTATTTTTGTGTTCTATTTTTAATTGTAATATTGTGCTTAAATTTGGGAATGTGAGTAAAGAAGAATGACAGAATTTTAGTTACTTTATTGATCTGAACAATGCAAATTAAGTAGATTTCTGATGAAACACTGTTTTCTGTCCCATCTTTCATTTGAAATATGGTATTGTTGCCCGTCAGTTCCACTGCAATACCAGGAAGAAACTGCTGTTAGTTCTTTCTTCTTCCTTATCTTCCATCAGTTTGAACAACATGTACTGTACTTTGATTTACATGGACTTAGGCAGGAAAAAAACCCCAAAGTTAAAAACTTGTAAAAACTGTAAACAGATACTTTCCCCCTATTCAGCAATGAAAATGTGTACCATATTGTAAGAAGACTGGATAATTGGAATGCTGAATTCCATATAAAACTGTAGATTAGAATTTGGAGAAGATTTGTGATTGCATTTATAATCTGCTTTTCAGTTTTTGGGGGGTTTTTTAGTAGCAAAGTGTGTCCTGAACAACAAACTCAGACCCTAACAAACCTTCATTTATACAGTATACATTGGACATAGAATAGGGCTGTTCTTATCACTAGCACTACTTGAAGCTCATTGTTATAGTTCTATTCACTGAGAAAAATCTTTTTCTGAGAATTCAACACCTGCATTAGTTTGCTTTGAATCTATTGTTATATATTATTTCTGGAAGCTCTATGAACTTAAGTGTTGCAATAATTTAGAAAATAATCCCCTCGATGTCTTCTAATCCTGTAACAATTCCTTTTCATGGTAAGACGATTCATTAAAAATCTACAAACTTATGTTTTATTACTTCTGTTTTATTCTAACCTGGAATTTTAAAACAAGAATCGCATACCTTTTGGCCTCTGAGACTGATTATGCTTAATGCCTTTGAATCAATCCTGACTCCTGGTAACTATATGGACAAGTCCACACAGTCGTCTTGGCAACATTTTGGGAAATTTATTTATTTATTTATTTAATAGGCCACCCAACTCCCAAATGACTCTAGGTGGCTTACCACTAAGAATCAGTATATCTGATTCTTAGTCGTAAGCCACCAAGTTGTGTGTGTGTGAGAGAGAGAGAGAAAGAGAGAGAGAGTCTGCATGCATACATATATAAAAGATACAACTGACCTGAGGACTGAAGTTTTCAAAACAAGACCGAAACAAAACAAAACAGGCAAAAGGACATTCCACCATCACCTCTCTCCAAGGCCTGGGTCTTGGATAGGTTCTTCAATAGTTTCAGTAGGGTGGGAAATAGTTTGTCATTGCCTGATTCCTAGAGTGAGAAACAATAGCCGGACCAAAGTAATCCAGTGGGTTCCTATGCGTCAGCCTCACTAGGTAGACCAGAGCTGGAAATCAACTTCACGGGAAGGCTAAAACTACTTTTTTTGAGGTTGGCTATAATAACAGAATCTTGCAAGGCTGTTTGTGCTGTACCTCCTCTGCCTTCTTATATTCTAGGGCATTGTTTCTCAACCTTAGCAACTTTAAGGCATGTGGACGTCAACTCCCAGAATTCCCCAGCCAGCATGGCTGGCTAGGGAATTCTGGGAGTTGACGTCCACATATCTTAAAGTTGCTAAAGTTGAGAAACACTGCTGTAGTAAATCAGGGAGGCATCTACTCGAGCTCCTTGCCAATGTTACCTTGTTCCTCTGAACTTAAAAAATGGTTCAGCCTCTTTTGCCTAGGTAACCGTTCTTCCATATTTCCATGAGGGTCATCTTCCTTAGCTTCTACCCTGGGTCTAAAGCAGGATTAGAATTCATAATCTCCTCACTTTTAATCTAGCACCTTTAACCACTGCACCAAACTAAACCTTCAGTATTGTTATACGGTATATATATATATTGGAAAAAGAGTGGGCAGATTCAAAACCCGCAGGACTTACCCCCTGGAAAGACGTCGCATAAAAAAGGAAAAGGCTGAACTTGTTTTTTAGCATCCCAGAATGCAGACTACTGAATAATGATCAAGTTTCAGGCAGGTGGATTTTGCTTCACTGTTAGGAAAATTTTCGAGTGATAGGAGAAGTATGCCTGGGGAATTTCTTTGCTGGATATGTTGAAGCAGAATCCAAGTAGTTATTCGCCAGGGATGTTTATTCTTACTTCTGCACTGAGGAGGATGTTAGACCCAGGGGCCAAAATGACCCCTTCATTCTCTATAATTCTACTTTATTTTCTTATTTGAAGTCTAAGATCAAAGAATTGAATCCAGGGGCTCACAGTGAACATGTGTTGGAAGCAGTTCTTCGGTTTAAGAAACAAGTCTCTCTGTAAGCATATGATCAGCTGAGGAATTTGTGTCAAGTGCCAGAACTGAGCTCAGAGTCAAAGCAGAATGTTCTGTCATATAAACATCCAACTCTGTTTTTCCCTCAGGCTTTTTTTTTTTTTTTTGGAATCTCAGCAGTTTAATTTCAGTGCAGGAAAGGAGAAAATTTGGTTCTTTTTACAAAGTGTTGAGATACCTAGACAGGACTGCAAAATCATGTGGGTTTATTTGTGTTTTCCATTCAGTTCTGAATGGAAAAATTGTGAAAAAGCTAACAGAAGGAAGCATTGCATTGTTACGTCCATGTTCTGTCAGGAAATACACACCTTTGCTGATTGTCACTGAAGAAATAGTTAATATCGATATCTCAATGAAGATTGCGATTGAAGTTAAGGTTAGTGTTTCATATGTCTTACTCTGCTTCTAAGCAAGGATATGTTTCAGGGCAAAGGATTTTATAGTATAAATGGCTTATGAGAAGGTTCCAAACATTTCTTTTTATAAGGTCTTTGATCCAAAAATTGACCATTTCAAAATAGACTGGAAGCACTGTGTGTGGTAGGCAGAACAAGCGCCAAAAGTTTAATTGCTGACAGATATATACATTTCCTGGCCAAACAGACTGTTTCCATGCATTTCCTCGTGCATTTTCCATTCAGAATAATTGGGGACCATTATTCTGCAATTTCGTCTCAGCTGATCATATCTTTCCTAGTTTGATTATACTATATGGTTATTATTACATGGCAGTCACAAACCTTGCAGATTCTATTGCAAATAATAAGGAGAGAGTGGACAGAAGGAGAATCAGCTCAACTTATTTAATTGGTTTCCAATCAAGCAACAGGGATAATTAGAAGAGGAACTGGATAGGGGCACTTTTATTTTGACCATTTGGCCATATCTGAATCCCTGGCTTTGTTTGCTTGTTTTGTTTTATTTGCAAAATAAAAGTAACCACAATGTAGTAATAAAAATACATATATCAAGTCTGATAATGTACAGATATTAACAGGCCAGATGATTTAAACTGTCAAACCTCAAATGTATTATGAAATTAAAGGAGGAAGGAAGGAAGGAAGTTCAGCCTGGAATCTTATCATATTAGCATAATAACTTAGAAATTTGGCCACACTGCTGAAAAATCCACTTTATCTCTTTCTCAAAAAAAGAAAGAAATGATCTTCAAACAAACATCATATCCATTACACATTAGCAATCCATTTCTGTGCATCAGATATGGGTTTATCATTCTAACGTTTAGTCATTCTTTTAGCTTTCCCCTACCCCCATTCAAGATATTCATAACTCTTCATGTCTTGATTACTTCCAGATCTTGGAGTATATAGAAGAGTACATGCATTTTTAGGAGCAATCACCCTAAATGTTGGAAATCTTCAAAATTTCAAAGTACAACATGACAAGAGTAGGAGAAGCCCAAACCATATGAGTTAGTTACTTTTCTGGACAATCTTGGTTGAAATGCATCACAACTTTCCATTTTCACCCTGAAGCTCCTGCCCACAGGTCTCTAAAATAATGCTGGTATTCTGAATACTGTCCATTTAGTTAAATTAGAATTGTACCATGCAAAAGGTTCATAGAGCATACAGTTAGCAATGAAAATACAAAGTCAGAACAAAACAAGCTCAGGGATTCAAAATATGAAATTTACTTTGTATAGGGGAATTTGACAATTCAGAAGGATTTGATCTGATAGCAATTCTATTTGCTAATTGTGGAAATGTATTTATTTATTTATTTGATTGATATACTGACTTTCCTTGATGAGCTTAAGATGGTTTACAAAATATCCCCTCCTCCATGCTTTCCCACACCAACAACCTATGAGGTAGGTTAGGCTGAGAGGGCCAGTGAATTTCCATGGGTGAGGATAAACTTGAACCTGTGTCTTGCCAGTCCTAAACAATACTTTAACCAATGCACCACACTGACTATCACAAGTTAGTCTTTTATCATGGATTCTATAATGAGGGACTATAATTCAGCATCAGTAGCAGGTGATATGAATGGCTTGCATCTGAGTCTTTCAATAGCCTTTGCCATTCAGTATACAGTATATATGATGGGGCAAGATCAGGGTTATTGTCTTTGACCAGCAACTTGGAGATGGAGCCAAAAAGAATCGACCCAGACTTATTCAGGGAGAGGGGAGGAGAAAGACAAGGGAAGAGATGAGAAGAAATTGGGCCCCTTCCCCCCAAATTAATTCCCAAGGATCTTCCAGACACAGTTCGCTTTGCACCTCCCTGGCTTTGAAGACATGAAAGACCTTCACTCATCTAACCTGGAGTGACATTTTGGGAGCTGAGGAAAGGAGCAAAGTGGCAAACTAAAAATAATGTTAATAAAAACGAAATTAGCACAGCTTACAGTCTGAGTTGCCCCTCATGGTCCAGTCAGGCTTGACAGGAGAATCACTCTTGTCTTGCCCTGCACTTTGCCTTTGACAAAGACTTCTGCTGGTCCACCTCTCCTTTTCCCTCACTAGGCCCAATATAGCTGAGGACTATATTTTATGGCAGCATGTCTGGTGAGACAGGCGCTTTGCTGGGAAACTGCAATAGCTCGTGGGTGGAATAGGGGGATCCTTGTAGCCCCTGGTGGCTTCTAAGTGAAGATGTCAAATTGAACCTTGTGTTGCATGTTGAACAGTCCTGGGCAACAAATCCTGCACAGCGCTAAAGGGCAAAACCAGGGACTGAATCACACTCTCTCCCTTCATTTTCCTTCCATGGTTTATTAGTGCAAGATGTATAAATAATATGACTAAACAGAAGGCAGTTTACTAGATTCTGATCTGAAAGGGATGCTGTGAATTTTAAAATAAAGACATATTAAGGACATATTAAATCAAGGGCTGCACTTTGATTTAGTGGACTTGATTTTGAAATTTGGACTAAGCCCCCCCCCATTTATTTAACCAAATATATTCAGTTAGCAAACACATATAAACAATAAACCAATTAATTATGTTATATAATTAATTGGTTTATTGTTGTACTCAAATGCTTGCAGGTGAAGGGAGGTATGTCTCCCATAAACATTTTTAATGCTAATGATCCATGATGATATCACTTCTCTACTTTATAAAAAATGAAATCATTCAGGAAAGAAATGTGGCTATTCCATCAAAGGGAAGGCATCGCTCATAAATCCATAGCTTCCAAATATTTTTAGTAGAATAAGAAGCGCAAATTCTCCTCCTCATCTTCTCATACTCTTTACCTCTTTATTCTTGTATACTCCCTCATTGCATTTTTTTCTTTGACTCTGCTCTGGAGACAAGAATACTTCTTCATTGCAGATGACCCAAACTTTTCATCTTCCTTCTCACTGCAGCCAGGCTAGTTTGGACCCTTCTATAACATGGGAATAGAAGATATTATCCCCCCAAAAAGGCAAGTATATGGAAAGTTCCTATAAGTCAGCATAGGCAAAAGAAATTCTCCTGTTTGTATTTGGAAGTGTGTCCTGTTTTGAATTAAAGGCATTTTGAGAACTGGAAGCGTGGCAATCAACATGAGAGCAAATTACTGGTATATGACAGATAAGAAACATTTAATTTCCATTCCACAACACTTTAAAAATGAATGATGTTGTGTTCCTTGGGGAGTCATTTTGTTTTCAACAGGACAGTCTAATGAAAGTTTGCTCAAGAGAGTGGTGACAATAACAAAATGAAGAAAAACAGGCATTAAAATATGTATTAAACAAGAGGCAAAATGATGATGAAGCATGTTAGAAGGGAGATAACAATTATGTTGGCAAAATGGGGAGCAGATAAAGGGCAGAAAAGAAAGAATTGGATGGGATACCCAGCAGAGGAAACTTCTCAGAAAGAATCCTTTAACAGCCCTGCTGAACTGATCATTAAACAGGCAGACACTCTGCCAACTGAGCTTGACTCTTGGAGACCTTATGGACGAGTCCGTGTAGTTTTCTTGGCAATAATGCAGGCGTGGTTTGCCATTCCCTTCTTCCAGGATGTTTTGTTTTGTTTTTTAACTTCCCACTGTAACCTACAGCTCTGGAATTTCCTGGCGATCTCCCCTCTAAGTACTAACTAGGGCTAACCTTGCTTAGGTTGTTTTTTTTAATTCAAGATTAGCCAATGTTGGCTAGGTGGTCGCCTCTAGCTGGATGAACTGAACATCATTAACAGTAAACTAACAAGAGTCCAACTTTTTGACATTCGTATGAAACATATAGTTTCAAAGTGACTAGAGAAAAAAAGAAACTGTAAAGAATACTCATCTGGTATGGGTTTTTTCCCCCTTCCTCCAGTATCTATGGATTCATATAGCTCTTATTTCTATTGCCTTTAAAATTAATCTACAGTTTCTGTCTTTGTTATCTTCTTACCCTCTGCAACTGAGTCCAACTGCAAAGGTGAAGCTTGCCCGTAATGAACACATCAAAATTCACTTTAGGAGTGTGCAAAGTTGTGATTCTTAAAAAAAACATGACTTTCAATAATTGTTTTCAGTAGTGGACCCATGATAACCATTCTGTGACATTAATCAAGAAAGGAAATGGGAAAAAAACAGATTCACACATCATGGTAAGCCACTTTTAATTAAAGCGAACCATAGAGGCTGCACTTGCACACAATGCTAAGTATAAACACTGGTGACTGGGTTCACACTAAACCAAAGTTAGCTAGTTAGGTAACATCAAATCAGGTATCATTCCAAGTGACTATATGGACAAATAGTCATGTCTTAACTGAAGGAAAATTAAGTCAACCAATCATATTTTGGCTCAGCATAGTCTGTGAACCCAGTGGGTATCTCTAGGACTGAGGCAGCTTATAAGCATCATTAATTAATTAATTACATTAATTCCCACATCTGTAGTTAACTATGCAGCCGCCACACCAATGTGGTCCCTCTCACCAGCAACCATATCTGAATGTGAACATAAAAGTACAAATTATACAAACTAAGACCAAAACAAATTATATGAAGACAAATGCTTCAATTTGCCTCCTCCACAAAATATAGTTAATATATTCTCCTCAAGCTTCAATTAAATGCATGATGTGTAATGTTGTCCATACATATTTCAAGGAAAAATTGAAACATTGGGCATTTAATGTGTTCCTTGTGGGCCTGCAACAGTCAATTGACTGGTTTTAAAAACTCTTTCAATGGATTCATATCAAAGGTGCTCTAGATTAATCATAAAATATCCTTTACAAAAGAATACATTTTCTCCTTTTCTCTTTTAGAACTGAGTATTTCTTTTCTTTAATAATGCCCATGACAAACATCTGCATATCTAAAATAAAAGTAGTAGGCATTTCTAACTTCAAAATTGTTGCCATGTACAAGTTACAGTATGTGAATGTGCAGAATTTAGTCATTCCCAAATTCAATCCATTTATCAGATAATCAAAACTGATAAATAAATCAGTAAGTACAACATCACTGGTATATTGTAATATTTTTTAAAACATATTTTTTCATCACTCATTGGCAATGGCTTTAAGAATATGTTTCTTTATGAGACATACTGGACTGGGTAAATTTAGTTTGAACATCATATCCTAAAAGGGGGGGAAAAAAGCAGAGAGTAGGATGTTTGGCCTGAGTAGCCAACTCATGAGAGACCTTCAAATCTTGATCAATCTGCCAAATTCAAGATGTTTTTAGTGAGAGAAGCTAGATACTAGCACTTTACATTTCCAGTAGTAAAGTTTGCAGGAAAGGGTGATCCACAAAGGCATATATGATCCACAATTTAACTTTTAGATACTCTATTACAAATATTTTTGTATGATAGAATACCTACAATAGTTCTGATTTTTAAAAAAAGACAGTAAAATAGCTCCAGATCCTAGGTGAACAAGTGGAACTTAAAAAAAAAAAATAGCAGCATGTTTACTTGGGAGCAAATCTATTCCTTATGCTGTGCTGCATAATTCTGATATTTCAATGGTGGGTTGTTTTTGTTTTTACCCAAGTAAATGACTCTAAGACTGTAGTCCCCAGGCCTTCATGTGCCAACTGCATTTGTGCCAAAAGTAAGTGAAGCCAGAATGAGCATAATAATGATATGTGGGGAAAACAGAAACAGATGAGTTCTGGAAAGAAGTTTTATCAAAGAAGAAACAAAGAAATGTGGCTTTCAGAAAGGGCTTTTTTGTTGTTGTTGTTGTCACGCTCATACATAATTCAGCCAAACAGAATATATTAGCTTTAAAACCTCAATAAATATTTAAGGAAAGATTATTGGCAGCAAGGAGAGGTTCACTTTTGGCAAAAGATGAACCATGCTTAAAATTTCAGGGAAGTCCTACACTAATCTTCTGTTCAAACCTGTGGCTCAGCTCGCTGGTTCCCATGGCCATATTGAGATATGACTTCCCCATGCATTTGGTGGACTGCTTTGCAAAAGTCTAAGAAAAAGGAAGCAATGTTTTATATGCTGTACAGATTTTATTTTATAATGCAATGAGCCCTGTTAAAAATTAAAATGGGATGCAAAACATAGAAAATGCTTCTCCTAACAAAACAAAAAAACAATAATCCCATATTTAACAACACCACAGATGTTAAATGTGGTGTTCAGTGTCATCCCATAAGGAACAAAAAGGGCAATCAATAAACACATCTAATCTTAAACTGAGAAAAAGAAGTAAAATTCCTTCAGCTCCACTCCCAGAGACTAGGCAGACAAGTTCATGATATTTTCTTGGCCACAGCATGGAAATAATGCCATTACCTTCTTCCAGGATGTTTTTAGACATCCCAGTCTAACCTATAGTCCTGGTATTTCTGGGTGATCTCCCATCCAAATATGAACCAGATAGGACCCTGCTTAGCTTTTTTGACATCAAACAAGGTCTGCTAAAGGTTCTTGCCTTAAATGGAGTGGTCTAGCACTTGGATCCAAAGCCAGAAGATATAAAATCATGATGGATTGTCATTCAAGTTATTATTTCTTAGCTAGCTTGCAGCTACTGCCACTCTCGTATGGCCAGGATGGCCATTATTCTGTAGTTTATTAAATGTCTTTCTCTCACGCTCTCTTTAAAAAAAGTTGTTAAGAAAAAAAATACTTCCAGAGCCTTTACACTGTAGAAGATGTAGGATGGCTTGAGCCAAATTATCTTTGAAATGTGTTGAATTTAATATTTGGAGAAAAATTGGTTGCTGTTTTTATGACTTGCTATTTTCTTGCAAATTAAGTTAATATGTTGCTTAAATTCTTTCTCGATGCAAATTCAGTTCAGCTTTATTATGCTTTCTTCCATCAAGCAGATAATTATTCCAATGGGAAAACATTGCCTCTACAACCAACTATTCCATTCTCCACAGTGACTAACTATTGTCACCACACTTGTGAGAACACACTTCCCTACACATGTCTGAAATTGTAAGTAACTGGTGTGGGAGAATTTTCTCTTTCTCCTTTCTATTTCTGACCCAGTAGTTGTATTTTGCTGAGGACAGGCTGCTGCTAGTCTGGAGAGCTGGCTCAGAAAATAGCCTCTTTTTCTAAAGTCATAGGACCACAACAGAAGTAATTTTAGTCTAGGCCAGTGTTTCCCAACCTTGGCAGCTTGAAAATGTGTGGACTTCAACTTCCAGAATTCCCCAGCCAGCATGGCTGGCTGGGGAATTCTGGGAGTTGAAGTCCACACATCTTCAAGCTGCCGAAGTTGAGAAACACTAGTCTAGGCCTTTTAAAGGTACTCAGGTGGGTAACTGGAATAGTGGAGACTTTCTCCAGAAAAGAGACTAAACTAAAAGGTGAGCTTTAAGGTAAAATGCCAAAGGAGAAAAAGAGCTGAAGGGATGGAGAGAAGGAGATAAGGAGATAAGGTAGCAATGAATCCAATATGGCTTTGCTATGATTCTTCCATATTCAGCTAAATGAAGCCCTTAACCACATTCAGCCATTAATGCATTTCCTTTCCAGACCTTTCCCATCAATAGAGGGAATTAGGGAGGAACAGAAAGGAATCTATCTCCACTCCACACTTAGATTCTTATAATGCCTTTTTAAAATGTGCTTTGTGTGAACTAAGGACAAGGGAAAACCCTGTGACCAGTCTCTCAGTGTGGAAACATATAATAAAATGCATTTTGAAGGATGAGCGAGAAAAGTTACTCCACCGCCTTTCAAGTGTTATTTTTTAGTCTAAATTAAGATCAATCTACAGAAACAGTAATGGCTTTTGAATGGGATGAAACAAAGCTGCATATGGCTGAAGTTATTGTACTTTGTAGAGCTTTGAATATTTGCTTTTACTGGCTGCCCTTTTTATGATGCCACTTCTGAATCCAGGAAGCACATGGAACTTCCTTTCCATCTGGCTACTGAACAGGAAACATTTAGAAATCTGAACCACATGGACGCTCGGGTTGAGTGGCAAACAAACTTTTATGTTCATCAGGACTGTCTGATTGCTTTGCCTATCCTGGCTGACCTTTTTCTTTTTTAAAGATCAGTATGGGTATCTCATGGGAGAGGAATTATTAATCATATTCCATTCTCTGCTTAAGCATATTAATTTCAGCATACCAAATCCCCATCTCACTATTCCCTGGGAGTAAGCAAGGTTATGCCAAGTACAGAAAAGGAGTAATAAATAGTAAATCAAAGAAATTAAGGACATAATATAAGGGGAAAAAATTAAAAAGAAAATACAGCATACACCCAGGACCTTTCATTATACATACTTTTCGATCCTTGCAAGCCAACTTTACTTTTATCATGTCCATATTTCTTTTCATTTTCATATGTTGCCTTTTGTCCTTTAAATTCCTCACCACTCACTTTTTGAAGATCTCACCAACTCTTTCAACCAACTCTTTTCTCAATCTTCCCTTTCATACTATTCATCCTTCTTTCATATATTTGTTTCAATCCTTGTTTATCCAATCTATATGATCAAACCATCTCAATATAATTCTTTTGTTCTGGTCACTCACTTTTGTATTCAACCCATATTCCTTCAGCACCCATTAATTCTTTATCCTTTCTCTACCACTTCTTAAGTACCCCATTCCCACTGCATTCAACTGTCAGGTTTCTCTGACATGCTATATAACAAAGTGGGCAGAAGCATGCTCTTACAGACAGCTACATATTTTTGCTATTTTCAACAAGCATTCATTCCTCAGAACAGAACACACGCTACCCATTACCTTTCTACCCCCTAAAATTTTTCCATCTACTTTCCCATCTTTAATAAACATTCCAGAAGATACACAGATTCAACCATTTCCTCTAGTTCTTCACAATGCACGTATTACAACTTAAGAACATGGATCATGCCAAAGCCCAACGTCATTTAACGTTTTGTTTCTGGCAGTGCCCAGATACCTTTGGGGTGCTTCCAAGGAGGAGATGGAGATGTACTCTCTCCTATAATTGTTCTTCTAGTATTTGGAGGCACGCTGCCCTCATCCCAGAATTATCATTGTAACTTTAAGAATAATATAGCTTGATAGACCTTTCCCCCACAAATTTATCCGTTCTTCCATTAAAGCAATCCATGTTACTGGCCATGTCTTGTGGTCATTAATTATGCACTATGTGAAGAAATGCTCCCTTTTGTCTGTTTCAACTCTTATCTAATCAACTTCATTTTAAATGGTCATATCACTTTGAGAGAGGGATAACTTTTTCTTGTCCCTTTTCTTTGTACCATGCATGATTTTATACACTTGAATCATGTCTCCCCTCAGTCACTTTTTTTCCAACTAAGAGCCTCAAACATTCTAGCCTTTTCTTACAGGGAAGGTGTTTGAGCCTCTTGATCATTTTGATCTCCTGTACTTTCCATTACATCTTTTCTCCAGCAGGCAAATACACAGTACTCCAGATGTGCACATATCATAGAATCCTATGGAGATATTATGGTGCTGGGATTTTGATTTTCTGTTGTTTTACTAATTATCCCTAAAATGGAATCTCCCTTTTTCAGAGCTGCTACATGGTGAATTGACACTATATCCCCAAGATCTTATTCTTACTTATAGACAGCTTGGATCCCATCAACACTTACATAAAGTTAGGGAAGTGTTTTTGGTTTTTGGTTTTTTTGCAGAATGTGCATCACTTTACACTTACTTAAACAGAACAACATTTGCCATTTGGTTAACCATTTGTCTAATTTAAGACATTATTTCTTCACAGTCCAATTTGTTTGTTTGTTTTTCATTCTGAATACAGTAGTTAAATATTATCTGCAAACTTGATCAGTAGCAGAAGCTTACCCCAGGTCACTGCAATCATTCTTTCTCTAGGAACTTGACGCTCTTAGGGGAGTTGAAGATGTGATTGCGGTAAATAAGATACTTTATTGCATATCCAAACAACCTTAGTTATAATGAAGATCAACCTTCATAAAAGCTGATAATCTAGTATTATATATGCCCAAGATTTAATGAGAGCCAGTTTGGTGTAGTGGTTAAGGCATCAGGGTAGAAACTGGAACACCCTGAGTTAAACCCAAAGTTAGCTGGATGACCTTGGGCCAGTCACTTTCTCTCAGCCCTAGGAAGAAGGCAAGGGCAACCCATTTCTGAAAAACCTTGCCAAGAAAACTGCAGGGACTTGTCCAGGCAGTTGCCAGGAGTCAAAAACTGATTCAAAGGCACACACAAGCTTTAATGCCAAATTTCTTTCTTCCACTCGTTCATCATGATGCAGTGGTTGTAGTCTGTTTATCATACTAACTGGTTGGTTGCACTTGTTCTGTGTTTACAAAGTGATTCTGCCTAATTCTAGGCTCCTTGTTTCCCATCTTATCAGCTCCATTTCTCATGGTCAGCTCACTCTTTACCCCTAAATCAAGATACTTTATGAATTAAAAAGCACTGGTCCTTGAGAGATGCCACTTCGTACTACTTTCCATTGGAAAAAAAAATGCCAATTTCTTTTTTTAAACCAGTCTATAAAATAGTCTATTTAACTATTTAGCAATTCATAAAAATCTTATCCCAATAACTTTACTTAAGAATCTCTGAGAAGAAACTGGATAGAAAGCTTTTTGAAAATCCAGCTACACAATACTAACAGGTTACTTCTATCCACAAGTCTGTTGACTTTTTCAAATAACTCTAAAAGGTTGGTGAGGCAGGATTTTGTGGAACGCCTGCTAATTTTCCTTCAGCAAGACTTATGCCTCTATGTGTCTAGTTATCTTTCCTTTGATTACCATTTCCACCAATCTGTTAAGCAATTTGCCTATAATTTACAGGAACTCCCCTAGGTCCCTTTTTCAAAATTGATGTCAACTTGGCTATCTTCCAGTCTTCTGGCACTGAGCGTGATTTGAGTGACAATTTATATATTTTTGCTAGGAAGTCAGCAATTTCACATCTGATTTCTTTAAGAACTCTTGGGTGGATGCCATCAGGGTCCAGTAATTCATTAGTGTAGTCACTTAAGATGTCCTAGAATATCTTCTCATCTTACCACAAATTGCTTTAATTGTTCTGATTCCCTCCCTGAGAAAGTCAATACCAGCTCAGGTATCTGTCCTATAGTTTCTGTAGTAAAGAGAGGCACACAGGATTTAATCAGTTTTTCTGAAATCTCCACATCCTCCTTAAGGATTCCTTTCACTTGTTTGCTGCCTAATGGCCCAACCAGTGCTATGGTTTGTTTCCTGCTTCAAGTATCCTTAAAGAATATCCTATTGTTCCCCTTTATGTTTTTTGCCTTATACGCCTCAAATTATTCATTTGTTGTTTTGTATTCCTTATCATCATTTTATACTTTTTCTAGTAAATGTTTTGCTTCTTGTTCATCTTGTTAGGACAGTCTTTCCATTTCTTGAAGGAAGATCTTTTAACTTTTACAGCTTCCTCAATACTACTAGAAAGCCATGCTGACATCTTCCTGGATTTGGTTGATTCTTTTTTACCTTATGGAATACACTGTAGCTGAGCCTCAATTATTGTGATTTAATATAACCTCCAGGCACTATAAAGAATTAGCCCACTTTCAACATTGATCTGATTCCTTCCCTACTCCTTCCCTATTTCCTGAAATATCTCCAGCCTTTCAAACCAGATGGTGTCTAACACCATCTATCTTTCCCTGAGGGATATGTTTAAAAATTGCTAAGTCTTTTTGATATTATATACCCACAGTCTGGTTCCATTTCAGTTCATGAAGCCCATCTCTCGTGCACAGATTCAGCTTGTCCTAAGCTGTTCTGCAATGCCTACCAAATCTAAACCCCTTTGCCTGCAAGCATCGTATCCATAAATTGAGACCTCTGAGTTCTACCTATCTAGCTGGTCCTGTATATTTCTGAGAATGGTACCTGTATACAGGCAGTCCTGTATTTCTATCTGCTACCTGGCAGTCTAAATTTGATTTCTAGGATGGGCTAACTACATTTCCCAATATCATATGTTCCAACATGGGCCACAACTGCTACTTCCTATGCAGTACTATCAAGCAGCTTATCTGGACAACTTGAGATATCCTCAAATTTCTCAGAACGTTAGCTTGGACCTTTGATACTTTAATTTTTCATATTTGGACTCCTTGTTGCATAATATCCCCGAGGTCTTGCTGCACGGTCCAGCGGAGGCTTTGGCTGCTGCCTGGAATAGGGCGGCAGCCGGGGCCTTGGACAGGATCGTGCCTGTGTGGCCTCTCTTGCCCATTCGAGTCCATCGCTCCCCATGATTTACAGAGGAGCTGAGGGTTCTGAAGAGGGTTAAGAGATGCCTGGAGCACCACTGGAAGAAGACAAGGACTGAACCGGACCAAACACAAGCTACAGCCGCGGTTAAGGCCTACCTTGTGGCAGTAAGAGCGGCGAAATGTCAGTATTTCTCCGCTCTTATTGCATCCACAGAATGCCACCCAGCAGCCCTGTTTAGAATCACCCAATCCCTGTTGGGGAGAGGGGGTTCAGAAAATCATCTACAGGGCTGTGCTGAGGAATTTTCTGAGCATCTGCAGGATAAAGTTGCTCGGATCCGTTCTAAGTTGGACACCGAGTGTGAGGCATGGTCTGGTGAGATGCCCGGGGAACATCTTTGCTGAATTATCTGGACCAGTTTGATCCTGTTGGCCCTGAGGAAGTGGATAGGATCCTCTGGACGGTAAATGCCACCACATGCCATTTAGATCCATGTCCCTCCTGGCTGGTGAGGGCAGCCAGGGATGGGACGTGTAGTTGGGTCCTGGCAATGCTTAATACATCCTTGAGAAAGGGGGTGTTCCCAGCGACATTTAAGGAGGCGCTGGTGCACCCCCTCCTCAAGAAACCATCATTGGACCTTACTGTTCTGGATAATTTTCGTCCAGTCTCCCACCTCCCCTTTATGGGAAAGGTGGTTAAGAAGGTGGTGGCACTGCAGCTCCAGAAGATTCTGGATGATACGGATTATCTGCACCCCTTTCAGTCAGGTTTCAGGCCCGGATATGGAACAGAAACAGCATTGGTCACACTTATGGATGATCTCTGGCAGGAACAGGATGGAAGTGGTGCATCCATCCTGGCTCTCCTTGACCTCTCAGTGGCTTTTGATACCATCGACCATGGTATCCTTCTGGACCGACTCAGGGAGTTGGGGGTGGGCGGCGTAGTCTTGCGTTGGTTCACCTCCTTCCTCCAGGGCTGGTTCCAGTCAGTATTGATAGGGGAGGAGAGATCGGGCCTGCAGGCCCTCCTTTATGGGGTGCCACAGAGTTCGGTACTCTCTCCTCTCCTTAACATCTACATGAAACTGCTGGGTGAGATCATCCATCTCCACGGGATGAGGTAGCATCAATATGCCGATGATACTCACTTACAGAATACATCTCCATCCCGGGGGAAGTAAATGATGCTGTGGCTGCCCTTTCCAGGTGCCTGGAGGCTGTGGGGGTCTGGATGGGGAACAATAGGCTTCAGCTGAACCCTGGCAAGATGGAGTGGCTGTGGGTTAATGGACCCTCGGTCCCTAGGAATTTGCCATCTTTGGTTCTGGATGGAGTTGCACTGTCCCAGACAGACCCAGTGCGTAACTTGGGGGTCCTCTTGGACTCACAAATCCTGCTCGAAGAGCACGTGGCAGTCATGGCCAGGAGGGCCTTTGCACAACTTCGTGTTGTCCACCAGTTATGCCCTTTCCTGGACCAAGAGGCCCTTTGAACAGCCACTCATGCCCTGGTCATCTCCCATATAGACTATTGTAATGTGCTCTACATGGGGCTACCCTTCAAGAGTATCTGGAAGCTTCAACTGGTCCAGAATGCAGCCACGCGGGCGATTTTAGGTGCATCAAGATCAGCACATATAACACCTTTGCTCCATGAGCTGCATTGGGTGCCAGTTTGCTTCCGGGTCCAATTCAAGGTGTTGGTTATCAGAGCCCTACATGGGATGGGTCCAGGGTACCTGAAGGACCATCTCATCCCCATTACATCAACCCGTCCTACCTGGTCATGCAGAGAGGGCATGCTACAGACCCCATCTGCAAGGGGTCGCCCGCGTGGCTGCATCTGACGGGGTCCAGGAGGCGAGCCTTCTCTGCAGCAGCCCCTGCCCTTTGGAACACACTTCCCCCAGAAGTGAGGTTGGCCCTCTTCCTTTTAGACTTCAGAAAAAAACTGAAGACCTGGTTTTGTCATCACGCATGGGGTGGGGATGGGAATAGTCAGTTTTGGGGTTGGCTGGTTCCCTAGTCTTACCTTTGACTGATATTATCTGGTCACAGGCTGAAATAATATCACCATCTCTTGGATTTTATTGTATTTAATAACTGTATTTCATATTTGTATTATTTATGTTTTTACTGATTTTAAATTGTTTTGTTGTGAACCGCCCAGAGTCCCTCCTTGTGGGGGAGTTGGGCGGTGATATAAATTTGACATATAAATAAAATAAATAAATAAATAATATGATCTGTCCAACTTTCAGCACAAATCGTTTGGATTTTCTGTCAACCTCATAGTATCATCTGCATGTAAAAGCGTATACATGTTCTTATCTCCAGCCAACACACCTTTAACAGCATCACAAGCCTTCCTTATATATTTATGCATGAATACAACTAAGGGAACATCATGCATCCTTGACTTAGTCCATGGTCAGTGCTGAACCATTCATTAAGGATTCTATTTATCCTCCCATATGCTTCATTTCTATCATAGGTTGCTGTTACTGCATTCAGCAATCAATCTTCAATTCCATGTTTTATATTTTATTTTATTATTTATTTGTCCTACTGCTTATGATCACTTTGGTCATGGACCAACTCAAAGTTGTTGATATTCCCAGTTATACTAGGAAAGATTAAAATAATAAATATAGCACAAAATAATAACAGCTCTAAGATATACCATGCCAAGGAGCTGTTACGCACACTGTTCCCAGGTTCGGCTTGGTCACTCACTCACACACTCACAGCCTGTTGAGGCACACGGATCTTGTCAGTCCCCCTTGCTTTCTACCTGGGTTTTCCAGATAGGTGTGGCTAGAGCAGACAAGACACACAGCCCTGGTCAACAACCGGGAAATAATTAGGGACACGCACAGATCACTTCCAACAGAACTCTGAGGCACAAGAGGTTCTTTGTAATACACGGAGACCCAGTGAATTTAAAGTAACAGCAAAACTTTACTGGTTGCAAGGTACATTTGCTCTTTCTCATACACACACACACACACACACACACACATGCTCATCCATACTTACCCACCTCCTTCCCAACTAGGCTGCCAGGCACTAGCTAGAGGGACGGAAGCCACCAAGTCTGGATCCAAAGATGACTCAGATGACTCAACGACTCAGACTCAGAGTGGGCGGGCTTTGGGACCCCTTTTATCCCCAAAAGTCCTTGCTTTGTTCGACTGTTGATGGGATTGGGGTGGGGTTTTCCATGTGCTCAGGCCCAACTTCTTTTGTCTGGTTCAGGTCCTTTGTTTCCTTAACGACTTGCTTCCTTCTTATCTACCTCCCCGAAGGGATCTCATAGACAAGATTCCTGGCTTTTGTCCTCTCTGCTTACGTGCCTGCTTCATCTTTAGGTTATGGCAGCTTCAGTCTAGTCTCACAGAGCAACATCAAAAAATCCATATCAGACAGAACAAAACAAAACAAAATTCCCCAAAGGCTGCCTGGAACAGCCCAGTGTTAATGACTTTTCTAAATCCCAACAGTGTTGGTGCCAGTCTAATATCAGGGGGGATGCTGTTCTAAAGAAGGCGCCAGCAATAGAGGCGGCCCACCTCCCACATTTCATAATTCAAAATTGTTTCATTATATGCTTTCTTTAAATCAAGAAATATACAATGAAGTTTCTCACATTCATATATTTCTCAATGACTAAAGAGCAAAAAACAGGACTTCTTTATAACCACCACCCCGGCCTGGCACAGAGCTGCACTGAACTTCCCAAATGTCATTCTCTGTCCCCCCTTGTAAGTCAGAACTCTGCCAGAACCTTCCTGTAAGGAATGAAGCTGTTGAGGCAGAAACCAGCATTCCTAGACAAAACATAACTGTCATGTCAACACTGAACAGATGCTTCCCAAACTCAAGATCAGGAAGAAAATACTGTAGCTAGATTTCTCAAAAAGGTAGGAAGACAAAGTGTAACATTTAAACCCAAGAGCCCAGGTTTTGATTGCTGCAAATTGCAGTAGATAGATTACTCTTGGTGATAAAGAAACTACAGGTAGTCTTCGACTTACAACCACAGTGGGGACCGGAACTTCCGTTGCTAAGCAATGTGGTTGTTAAGTGAGTCGCACCCAATTTTACAACCTTTTTTTGCCACAGTTGTTAAGTGAATCATACGGTCATTAAGGAATCCAGCTTCCCCCCTTGACTGTATTTATTTATTTATTTGATTTCTATAACTGCCCATCTCAACAAGTGATTCTCAGCAACTTTGCTTGTTGGAAGCCCACTAGGAAGTTGCAAATGGCAATCGCGTGACCCCAGGACACTGCAACTGTTCTTGCTAAGCACCTCAATTTTGATCAAGTGACCGCAGGGACACTACAATGGTCGTAAGTGCAAGGACCAGTCGTAAGTCACTTTTTTCAGCACTGTTGTAACTTTGAATGGTCATTAAATGAATAGTCATAAGTCGAGGTATCTAGCTGAGTCATATTTGTGAGACTTTTTGCAAATAATCTATCCAGAACAAGGGATCAATGCCTTGTTGAGAACTGAGTTTACCTGTCTGAAAGAAAGCAAATGTTTACAGATGTAGAGGACATAGAGCATGGCCTTGAAGGAGAGGAGGAAGACCTGCTACCAAGGCAATGGTTAGATAAGCAGGGCTTGAGCTTGGGCCAAGAAATGAATTTAAAAAAACATCTTAGACAAGCCCCTCCCTAGTTCTCATGAATATAAAGTGGGGGGGGGGGGAAGCACATTCAGGCTTGCAAGAAACTGTTACTATAGCTGTTACAGTAGTCCAGTAGACCTATACAGCATTGGTTTCTTAGTTTGGTTCACCTTGGAAGGCTGATACCTAGGCACATTTAACATCCAATATCTTGTCTGTATGTGAACTTCATGTTGTAGGTGTAGATATAGTTGTTTCACTTAAATCATGATAGTGCCCTTAGGAAAAGGAAGGGACTGTTAATTGCTCCTCACATATTGCATTAATCCCGCAAAGGCAGTTACAGTACTGCTCTATAGATTACACATTTATCTATCAAACTACCCCTCTGTCAGAGGGGTTTGGGGAGGGATGTCAAAAAACAATACCAATTTGGGAGCAGTTTTGTTTGTGTAGTTAAATACAAGCTACTTCTTCAACGTAAAGTTAGAGTCCCATTGACTCAGGTTCTCTTCAAATATTTGAATCATCTGCACAATAACACTCTGGCTATAGCTCTTGAAATTCTTGAAATTTTCTGAATCTTAAGAATGTTATTTACTGGTCATATTTTACATATCTGATTAATTTCCTGGCTTGGATGTTTAGATTTTCGAGTGGGTTGAACACTGATGGATTTAGGGTTCAGATTTCACAGCTGCACATCACTTGGGCAAAAAATGGGTTTCTAATCCAGTCCATTCAAGATAATAATAATAATAATAATAATAATAATAATAATAATAATAATTAAACACAAGACAATAAAGATAATAAAATCATTTTTGTTAGGCTTTTGTTGAACTCTATACAGATAAATAAAGGATACATAGTTGAAACAAGCCTTTTTAAAGAAAATGCATAGGCAAAATATGTGAAGGATTTCCACAAGACAGACATGTGGGTGGGAACTGAGTCGATAGTATTTGAAAAAAAAATTGAGTTAGCATTATTTCCAGAGAATGACTACTTAAGTTGAAATTTATTCTATTCAATTTTTCTTTATCTCATCTATTCTCCCTATTTTTATTTTTATTGCACATTATACCCATACTCGTATGAAAGTAAAAGTTGTGATGAGCAATTTTATGAACACCTCCCCCCCAATTTATTTAGAGCACAGGAAGTTGGAGACGGAGACTGAATGTGAGGTGTCATCTTTTTAAAAAAAAATAGTTACTTCGCCAGCATCTGTGAAGTATCTAAATAATAAAACATGGAGCTAAATGAAGCTAGTGATCAACAGCTGGAGACTTGGCTGAATCAATCACATTAATATGTGAAATTTATCCACTCACAGATTTCCTCTGATTCATCTCTCTCTCTCTCCCTCTCCCCCCCCCCCCCCCGGGCTACCAGATCTGGAGTGTAAAAATCTGGACAACCATAATAGCAAAGAAATATAGAAAAAGCAAACTCTGGTGGTCATCAGGATTTTTGCAGCCCTGAAGTGGTAGCCCTAGTCTGTATGTGGTTCTCCATTCTGCATTCACCACAGAGTAGCCAATCTATGGCCACAGGACTGCATGCCCCCCAATCCCGTTTGTGACTTTTGGAGCCCATTTTACTTCAGCCAACATTTGTCTTTCTTCCAATCATTTTCCTTTCCTTTCCTTTCCATCATCTGCTGTCTTTAGATGCCAAGTCAGCTTGTAGTAGTAGCACTGTTGCCTTCAAGAGCAACTAAGATTTTATTGCCAACCATGGGAGGAAAAGAATATCCACTGAGTTCTAAGGAATGCCTTTTATCAACTATCATTGTTGTGAATGACACATAATTACCATCTATGCTATGGAATGGCTGGAAGATGCCTCATAGGCTCTCTTAGTTTAAGCACTCTTACTTGCATTGCTTAATTTTAAGGACATTTATACAACTAGTTTGTTTTCAAATGCAATATAGGATTTGGGTAGTTATAGCACAATCCAAACAAATGTGGGTGTCATGACTTACATACAGACATTGGGACACAAGTACATATTAGCATTTGCTTGATGACATCCTTGTGGTTTTCTGTGGACACCAATAGTAGCTGACAGGCTTAAATTCAGTGCTTTCAAAATATCTGTCTCTCTGCTGAATCTACATACTTTAAAGCCCACAGCTCTGACACAAGCTGCATTTTCATAATCACCTATGTCAGAATTGGTATATCAGCAAAGAAGAGCATGGATATTATTGCTAAAGCAGAGCACTGCTCATAATTCTTCTGCAGTTTCAGAGAATAAATTACTTTTCATTTATTACCTGGTTCTGAGTTTTTGCAGAATCAAGGGATATGCAGCTGGCTCTTCTCTCATCCCCATGGTGTTGCCGCTAGTAGCATATGCTCTGCTTTAGTAAAATATAAGTAATGCATCCAAGAAACATTTGCATTCTAAAAAAGTTGTTTGTCCTACATCACTCATCTGAGTGTGTTCCAAGTTCCAGTGCCATCAGGAATCCAAATTAAAGCATCTTAGGTAGATGGCATCTCTTGCTTAACACATCTAGTAGAAGGGGAACTCAGCACGTCTCTGGTGACTGCTTCCATTGTTAAACTGCTCTGATCATTAGAATGTTTTTTTTTTCTAACATTCAGCTACAATTTGCCTTCTTATATGTTAAGACCATTACTCTATGTTCTGCATCTGGAATGATGAAGAGCAGGCTTTCTTCTGTGTGGTGTCCTGATTCAAGTATTTGAGAATGGTTCCCATCAGTCATTTCTCAAAACTGAACATGTTCGGTCACCTCGTTTTTGCTTCATGAGGCCTACTTTCGGTCCCCGGATCCTTTTCACTGCCTTCTTTGCATCTGTTACAGTTTTTCTGAATCCCTCTTAAATGACGGAGTCCAGACCTGAAGGGGAGGTCTGACCATTGCAGAATATAATGGAGCTATTATTTCCTATGATTCAAACACTTTACTACTATCAATGCAGCCTAAAACTGTATTTGCCTTTTTGAGAGCCATGCCATCAATAAGGGCTAATTTTATAAACTTTTGAAAAGTGCTCATAAGTGGCTCCCCAGTTGTTCAGATATGTTTTTTCAGTCCTTAAAGGTCCTAATTGAATTTCAGTCCTATACATTTCTGGTTTTGCTTTTCTAAACAAGAACATTGTGACATCAGGCTATATCTATTTTATATTTTAAAAAATGAACAAAACCCCTGCCCCAAAACCATTCTACAAAGGGCTCAAAAATCCCACCTGCCATCTCCAAATATTTCAATAGACATCTTCACTCTCTTGACATTTGATTTTTTTTTTTTTTTTTTAAGTGTAGCTCCTGGCCACAGAAAGGCTGCCAAATTCTGCTTTGCATCCATTCTTCAGAAGGCTGTGTTTGAAGGTGCACCCAAATGCTAGAACTGCCAGAAAGACTCACCAAACTAGTAATGATGTCAATGATGAGTCAGTTACTATCCCATTCGTTTAGAACAGAACTGTGGCCATTGACTAGGGAACCTGGTGATAGCTGTACTCTGTACTCTCATTCTTTTCCCAACTAGTTCCAGTGACAGAAGTGTTCGTATTGGAACTCTGCATTTCCTAGAACAGGTAACGCTGGGATATTTTTCCCAACTTTCCATCAATTATCTTCAGAGGCAATGATGATTCATTGGGATGGGTCAAAGGTATACAAGCATATTCAGAGCCAACAACATGGCTGGATAGTTCACAGCATCATAACATACCTTATGTTTTTGTCTGTCAAAGACTGTGTCTAAACATTCACATATAAGCTGCTTTAGTTGTGCTTACAGAAAGTGAATTAGCCTTGCTGCTTTCAGAAAGCATGAAAAATTACATCCCAGCTCAGACCCCTTATTATCTGGTAAATCTCTCTAATCAACTTTGCTCAGAAGGTATGAGACTTACAAGGACTTTCTGAAAAGAGCACAGGGCATAGTGTCCTTAAAATAGGAATCCATCAGCAGCTGACCAGCTTAATCAACTGGGAACTGGCCCAACACCTGTTTGGCAGTAGCGGAGATCATGGTTATATGTATACATACCTAACCCGTCATCTCCCCCTGCTGACTTCCAAGTGATGGCATCGCACAATGATTCTGGAAACTATTTTGAGCATGGAGGCTTTTAATAGGGTAGTAAAGGCCTCAGTTCAGACAAGGCTGTAGGAAAGTTGAGATATCAGCAAGATATTCCCAACACGGAGGTAATGTAACATTTCTCAGGTCTCCAGGAAGTTAGGTTGTGAAGCTTTCATCTACAGAATTAGGATACACGGTTTGAGTCATAATATCCTATATCAACTCTCACTGTCTCCAGACCAGGCTGGGAAAGCTACTACATTTCAAATGTTGGAGAAATATTAAGCAGAAGGCAGCTTTATGATCCTCTTATAGAATTATTCCATATTTTTGGAGTGGAAATTGGCTGCTGTAGCAGAGATAATAGACGCTCACAATGGATGACTGAGACTTTCACCTAGCTTTACTTTAGGTTCTTTATAAAATATAGAAGGAATGCATTCTGGACAAACGTAGGGTAACAATGGGTCAGGTCACAATGGCTGGTGATAGAATGGGTACTGTTCAATTTGAAAAAAGGAATCTTTAAATCCAGTCTTATAGCTTCCCTGTATTATCTTTCTGGAGACCAGAAGAAATTTACATTGTGGTAGAGTACAAACTTTGCATTACATTCAGATGATCCCAGGCTCAGTCCCTGGCATCTTCAGTGATATAGTGCAACCCACAGGAAAGATCTGGCCTGGACCTGTCAAGTAGACAATTTAGTCTATCACCAGCCATTGTGACCTGACTGAGTTAAATAGACAAATAGTCCAGACTAGTACAAGGCAACTTTCTACATATCCACTGTGAGAGAAACACTTATAAAAGATAAGCAGTTGATCACACATTTATGGTTATGGTACTGAATGTTAATTGAGGACTGCACTGGAACTTGCAGATTAATATAAGTTCAAGTAGCTGGACATGGTTTGACATAACAATCAATGTGTATTTTATATACAGATGTATTTCATTTCCACCTCTCTATTGGTCCAAAGACTTATAAAAGAGATTGACTAGATGTGGAGGAATTAGAAAAGTGTGCACTCCAGCCTTTCTCAGTCACTTGTCCGCCAAACACATTGGGACAAGACTCCTTTAAGACCCACCCAGCATGGCCTCTTTCATTAAAATTAATATTGTTACTTGTCTTCAGTCCTACTAGTGGGAAGAGTGAAGGAACTGCCAAAGGTAGCAAAATGTTGGAGTAGAGCAATGATAGTTCCCCAGCTCTTCCTTGGGAGTCCACTCCCTTGTCTGTATGACACAACCTGTCATGTATTCTGTAAACCAGCTGCCCTCCAGGGTGGGGCAGCCCCCCAACCCATGGCAGTATTGATGGAAGACTCAACTGCCTATCCAGACCATTTTTATACCTGGAATGGAGGGGACACATCCATTTGTCTTTTGAATGAGGCAGAAAAATAGTTGGGCCAGCCCAACTTGCTCAATTACTCTTTTTCCTTACCAAAAAGCTTGCTGATATACATTGACCTTTTAAAATTCACCTTGAGTTCAAAGAACAGGTTTCATTATGTGTGTTTGTTTGACAGTTGATATATGCTGTGTGGCTGCCTGGAAGTCATTCATTAACATTAAAATATATGGTTATCTCGTTCATTCATTTCAGGAAATCCTTCTATTTGGACACAGTCTCCAGAGGTGGTCAAAGCTGGGCGTGGATAACCAGCTGGCTGATCTTGAAAAGGTTTTTTTGTACTTGCCAGTCATTGCTCACATGAGAACTTCTTGGGGGCAGGGAGGGAAGTTCTAAAAATATCAGTTTCTATTCTATGCACATAGCTTCACCAACAACATCCTTTCCTGTGTGTGGAATGGATCTCTCAAAAGGCAGAACGAAACATACATGAGGTCTGTGTACTTCACTTTCTCTTGACCCATTTTAATAGCACAGGCCTTACATGCAGAATAACCTTGGCATCTTCACTCTGAAGAATGCAACTGTATCTGATGTAAGACCCTAGGCCTAGTACTATGTAGAGTAAGTTTGTATTTTTTTTTCCTTACTGGTTTTCATCTGGTTTGATGAAAGTTAATTTGTTTTAGAAATTCTTTCCATTTTTTTTTAATTTTAAGAATTTCATAAAAATGTTCATAGATGGACATGAAGTTCTTCCACTTATCCAGCTAGAAGGTGGCCAAGGGCTGTCTGGGACAGTCCTGTCTTTCATTGTTCAGTCCTCTCTCCAAGGGACTGCATCTTCCCCAGCTTCGATTCCAAGAGAAGGCCCCATGAGGGAACTCCTATGGAATTTTTCAGAAGCAATGCTATTATCATTCCTAAAGATAATTATTGTCCCTGATAACTCATTGGAGAACTTCTTCTCTGAGAAAAACCACCTAATTACCCAGATTTTCTGTTAACAAATCTAGTGGAAAATTTCAAAAAAGGTAACTAAGCCCAGTTCTATGCTTGTTCTGCAGACCAAACTATCAATTAGTTACTCACCTTTACTACTGCGACATATTAAAAAATAGCACGGACTCTCAGTCTGGATTGGGATCCTGGGTGGGGGTGGTCTAGGCAGGTTTGCTGCCTTCAGTCCTGATCAAAAAGGGCCAATTGTACTCCAATCTAGAAAAAATAAAACCAATCTTCCCTCTTCGCATATTATAAATTCTCAATCCAGACTCAGGGCCCCATTTCTACAAAAACTGAAATTACACTAAAACAATCCTTTGTTTTAGTGTAAGGACCTAGCTAATTAATACCATGTGCAATTTTGTTCTGAGGTGCTTGAATGCTTGTTCTAGTTAGAGAAGGCCACACTGAGGCAGACAGACAAATCTCTCATTTATTTGCAAGTTGCATCGCTGTGTATGTTGAAATATGTACAGTCATCGTACCTGATGAAATTACCAGGCTTGGAGCTAATGCTTAGTACCACTTACTGGTTGGAACTGATACTGAAATATACCCAGTTTGCGGCAGCTCAGTTTGTATGGTTTGCACTGGTTCAGGATGGTGATTTGTTCTGACCCCATAGAGCATCAAGGCTCAGCTCATCACTTGATCATCTGCTTGGACTGAGTAAAACTCCTATTCATTTGAAGTTCAGGAGCAGAATCCCACTTCACTTCACAGCATCAAGGGCACTTCTATGAAGTTTTTATCTAAGGGAAGTGCCTCGTGAAAGATTTGCACAGCCCAATAGGATATATTTTGCAGTGTGTTCACACATCTCAAATATTAATTAGTGTATACCTTCTATGAACAATGATTAATGAGATATTTTTAGAGTTCCTCTTCCAAGAGTAGATTTCCAAACTCATCCTCCTAGAGTGGACTTCTAGGCATGGACTATGAGACCCATGTGATACATGGAGGCTGAGATAACACCTGTAGGAGTATTTCTGTTTTCAGTTGTCCCACATGGTATGATGGCAACCCTCTAAGAACCTTAGAGGATTAGTTGTGTGATCCCTCTATGAAACCATGATTCTAAACATTCAGAAGATTACCAGTGGATAGGTATATGGGGGCAACTACATACATATGGTTTGCTGTGGCTTACTTCTGGGATTTTCTTTTTTCTTTTGGCAACTTCTCAGTCTATTTTATAGTTCTGGGATTTCATGGTGGTCTCCTATCTAAACACTAATCAGTGCTGACCATGCTTGGTCAAGAAAATGGAAATGAATCAATTCAAATGATTTGTAAAAAAAACAAAAAAAACTTTAAAAAGCAAGGATTATCAGCAATGTAGTTGAGGTGTTGGACTGTCACTGAGGAGACCTGGGTTCAAGCCCACTCTCAGCTATGGAGGCTCACTGAGTCTGTCATTTTATCTCAGCCCAACTTACTTCACAGGGTTGTTATGGAGAAAAAGGGGAGAAGGGAGTGCTCTGCACACCCCCTTGGGCTCCTGAAGGAAAGGCAGGATATCAAACAAACAAACGAACCCTGTAAGACTGATAAAATTAAAGACAATCAGAGGAAAAAAAATGTAGGCATTTGATTCAGGAGTCCTTTACAAAACCCTTATATCATAGGTCTGACAGGGGCATCTTTTGAGATTTTCACTCTGTAAATTAAAATTTCCTGTTGGGAAAGATGGATTTAGTTTCCCACATTTTCAGGTTTCTAATTGCTCATTTATATTAGCTTCAGTTGGTTAAAAAAAAAAAAGGAAATTCAGAATTCAGTTCCTGTCTGCATATTTCTCAAGCTATTGCTTGACCCCTGGACAATTCTTGTTTTGGGAGAACCAGTTTTAATAGATACACTTTACTGTTGCAAGAGACAGAAGGAAAATATTGGGCCTTTGATATAATTTTGATTGTTTTACACATGAAAGGCTGATGTTATGGGATAAAAAGCCAGCAAAAAATAAAGACTAGTTTTAAAATAGCCAGTTAATCTGATTTTTAGGTAAACACATAATATTATTACTTTGGACTAGCTCATTTCTGATTAAGCAGCTTTAAAAACCTTTTAGAAATTAATACTGAGTTTGAGTATCATAGAGCAGTTTATTTACAGTGCTGCTTAAAAGTTTATGAACCCTTTACAATGTTCAATATTTCTGCATAAATATGTCCTGAAACATGATCTGTTCTCCACACAAGTCCTAAAACTAGGTAAAGAGAACCCAATTAAACAGATGAGTCCAAAACATTATACTTGTTCATTTATTTACTGAGGAAAATGATCCAAAGTGTTGGTGTTTAGCAAAAATATGAGAATCTCTAGGGTTTTCAGTTCATTTGAATGGGAAATTAGAGTCAGGTGGAATGGGTTGATCATCAGGTGTGAGTGTGGGAACATACTGATAGGAGTTCCGTATGAGTAGTTATTAGGTTGCTGAAGTTCCTGCACCCTTTCCCTTTCAGCTCAAGAAATCTTATTACTTTCAGTTTGAGGCAGCTGCCAAAAGCTTAACAGAAACAAATATAAACTGAATCCTTGAAGACAGTGTGGCTCTTTATGCAGAAACCATTTGGTGGTTTCATGGAGGCTCTGGAGCAGGTCCATGATGAGGGTGTGCTCTTGGATTCACAGTTCTAGCTGGATCAGGAGATGGAGGCTGTGGCCAGGGGCTGCCTAGCTTCAGCTGGTGCAACAGCTGCAGACATTCTTGGGGTGGGATACTTCAACAAAGGTAATTCATCCCCTTGTCCCCTCTGGACTGGATTACTGCAGTTCACTGTACCTGGGGCTGCCCCTGAAGACTTCTGAGAAACTGCAGTTGGTACAGAAGGCATGCTGACACATGAGAACCAGATCAGCAGCATGACACCTATATTGCAAGTACTGCATTGTTTGCCAGTAGATTTCCAGGTACAATTCAAGATGCTGGTAATAATTTACAATGCCCTAGAAACAACCTTCAGGATCATCTCCTCCAGATAGAATCCACCCTGTAATGGGCGGTGAGAATAACCTGGGAGACAGGAGGAAGAGCCACAGCCTAGACAATGGTCAGACAAGAGATATCTCAGCCCACAGAAGGAATGGAGGTGGAGAAAGCATCTCAGAAGGGACCCTGCCTAGTTCTCTGGAGAATAAAGGCAGGGGAAGGGAGAAGTGTTTTCCAGCTTGCAAGCTTCTGTTACTGTTTCCTTACAATAAAGGTAGTATTAGTACTCACTGTTTTGGTTTCCTTCCTTCAAGGTAGTCCAGACATACCCATTCTGCTTGCTCAGTTCAGGAGGGGATGTGGGGAACTTCTCCCTCATGAGGTTAGGATTACAGGAGCCAAGACGTTAGCTGTGACCACCACTAAGGAGGTCTATCTGGAACAAACTTCCCCATGAGATTTGGATGGCTCCCACACTGGTCATCTTCAGGAGAACAGCAAAGACAAAGCTTTTCCAGAAGCCTTTTGGAGAGTGAAGATGACTTGTTTGGAAGGGCATTGAATCTTATGTTAACTTTTTCTCAGTTTTTAATTCTGTTGAATTTTGTTGATATTAATGATGCTTTCATATTGGGCTTATTGCTGGTTTTATGTTAATTTTTATTATTATTGTGTAGGATCTAAAGTTTGACAAGTAGGCAGTGCATGCAGCAACTATTGCTAAATAAAGAAATCCATCTGCATGATTCGAGAAACCTGAATAGTATTTCTTAGTACAAATGCTAAATATTAAATTCCTCAAAGCAAAACATGTGCAACTGTTCCCATTAAAGTATCCCCAGATGTCTTTCCAGCCTCCGCTTGACCATTCAAGAGACAAATGGGGAGCCATAATGTTTGACTGCATTCTTCATGTTGTGTTTAACACAAGAGCTAATCAAAGAATGTGGCATCTATTCTTCTTTGGGAATTCTTTCACTTGAGCAGTTTAAGGTAGAAGCAAGAATTTTCCCCTCTTGGGCAAGACGTTTGAGAGCAGGACCTATGTGCAATGCCAAATGCAGTTGAGTGGCTGTATGTTGTACATCTGGACTCATTTCAAGGTGATTTCAAACCTGATAGCTCACCTAAGCCGGCAGAAAGGTAGAGGGAAGTAGCTCTGCTAATTTTCTCAAAGGCCACCAAGAGATCTATAAGAAACAGGGAAGGGCTTGTTTGATGCCTGCAATCAGTAACAAGCTCAATGAGTAAAGCTACTAGATCCGGACTGGAAAACTCTGGATGCTCACTAGGTGGCACCAGGGAGTTTGGTTTTTCAGCATCTTTTTTGTGCCATCTCACGGTCATAAGTTTTCCATCCCAATCATAATAGCAAAACAAAGGAATTAAAATCCTCTCGTCTGCTGCAGTATTTCCAGTTGTTTTACTGTTGCAATAGATGGGGGGGAAAACTAGCATTTATAGCAGCTTTCCTCACGCCAGCAGCTTGCAGATGCAAAGGGAACCCAGTTCTCATAGCCCTATAAAAAAGGGCCAATAAGCAAACCCAATTCTATGGTGGGCAGTAGTAGAGATCACCAGTGATGAGAATTCCTGTATAACAGCTTCCTTAATATAGCAGTTCACATGCCAGGAATCAGAATTTTAACTTTATCTTCTATGTAATATGCTAGTTTTCTGCAGCAAAAAGTGACAAATGTATAATCAGACAATCTCTCACATGGAACTGAAGTTAAATAGTGCAAGAAAAAAAATATCATGTAATTTGCTGTTTGACTAAATCAATCCTAGGAGCAGTATTTACGTGAATAATAAAAATTGCAATGCATGCCTTTCTGTCACAGGGGAACTTCAAACAGTTATGTCACAAAATACAGGCCCTAAAATTTAAAATATAACTCAGAAACCTCAGTTGTCTAGCAATTATGACTACAGTATAGATTTATATACTGTACTTATAAGTTCTGGGCCATATTTGATTAATTTCTGTTTTTATTAGTTACAAATTAAGAAAAAAAAGTTCAAAATTAATTATCTTGATTCTTTCAATATAGCGTGCCTTCAGCTCAAAACAACAGAACAATATCTAAATATTTTGCAACTCAAACTAGATTTCTTTCCTTACTGAGAACAATAAAAGCTCCAGTTATCTTTTCTAGACCCCAGTTCTCCAGCCTCTACAGAGAAGCCACAGAAAAAACCTCATTTACGTACAAGTTCACCACAGCAAACCACGTGTGCAGCAAGGTGGAAATAACAGGCTTCTAAAATGTGCCTATTACATAAACAGTTAGCAAACTTGGCCTACAAACAAGTCAGTGAAAGTTTAATGGAAAGGTGAGGAGACAAAGCAATTTATGAACTATAAACTGCATCTGATGGGTTTGCAAAATTTCTTTTAAAAAACAATTTATTTTCCAAGGACACAAAGGCATGAAGCAACGATGATATCATGAGCATTTTTCACACTGGATTCTGTTAATTTCCATGAGAACATTGTGCATTCCAGTTCAACAAAATAGAACTTGCTTTTGTTGTTTTATATTCAGGAATTGCTTGAGTATTTATTAACTTTTTAGTAAACCAATATATTTTGATTAAGTATTCTGCAATGAAAAGTATATGGACAATGTGTTAAAACAGCAAATCTGTATGCCCTTTTAATTGCAATCAAGGACTGGTAATCTGCCTTAAACCACAGATATATGAAGATACAGCATGACACATTTTCAAGAGAAATACTTCTGCTGCTCTTCTGGTTGATCAAAAGCAGGAAATAATAGAAATCTCATGAGATTGTCTGTCTCAAAATATTTCCAAGCCAGTATCATATGATTATATGCATGCAGTTAAACCACCAAACTCTTTGGGGATCTTCCCATTGCTAGTGTGAATATGGAAGAACACCACAGGTTGTACACATGTTGTTATGGTCAGTAGGCTGATTGCTCAACAGGACATCAAACTGTTCCATATAAAAGGGTGCCATTTGTAACTTTTAGATGTTTGGTGCTGCCTTGCAAATGTATTCACAAAAAATACTCTTCTCACCCCAACAATTGGTTGACTACAACAATTATATAAACACGTAGCCTTTTTATTATATTGACTGACTACCAATCTGTTTCTGGACATAATTCAAAAAGCCTGAAACAGACTGGCTATTCTTTTCCATATAACTTAGCCACCTTCTTACAAATAAGCTTTTTCAAGAACTTAGAGCTGTCTTCCATGGCAGTTCCATTAAGTTCTTTTTCTGGTAATCTTAATTCTAAAGGTAAACCCTTTTTATTTAGACAGGACTCATTGTATTTGCTAAGTACCTCTATGTAGAACTGTATGTGCTAAGGAGCTATGTGTTTATCTACAGTGATGGCCATGTGATTTATGGCCATCCATTGCATTACCTATTTACTTCTCTAATTTTATCATTGTACTTGTATATTTATCTAGAATTTATTTGGGAATTTACTCCTAAGTAGACACAATGGGATTTATAACTGAGTACACACTAATAGGAACGAGCAGGACATAAATGAAAGCACAAGCACGCACTTGCACCAAAAGATGTGTTACAGTACACATTTGTAAACCGTGAAATTGGACATGCTGAATCTCTGTACATTTCCACAGTTATGAAATATGAAATGTGGTTTGCTTTAACAAAAAAAAAAAGGGAAAAAATGAAACAAAAAACAGTTCCTGAAGGTTTATTACTGGCTGGCTTTTTAGTCTCTTTCAGCTTGTTTATGTCAGCTGCCAATTTGCGTCACTGGGTTGGTTTTGTGGTTGTGTCTATGGCCCACTGGACACCCTGGTTCATGAAATAGTTCAGCATGTTAAGATCAGCTAGAATGACCTGGTGTCCTTTTGCAAAATATGCCACATAGGAGATTAACAGATGTCTAAATATAACATGGCTGATGATGTAGAGTACAGATAGAGAGACTAATGTAACACTGAATCCCTCTGCTTTCAAAGGTATGTTTCATTGCGCAAGGTGTTTTTAAGAAGCATATCTGCACAAAATATTCAAATGCCATCAAATCTTTAATTTAAGTGCTGCATTTGTGCTGGAGGTGGAGTGCACTGAGGTGTAGTATATGACAGTCTCAACAGGACAATCATCACCCAGCTTAAACATTTACATCTAAACTAGTAGTCCCACTTACTAAGTAAGTCCCACTTACTAAGCCATGCTGGGATATAAATCTAAGTTAGCCACTGGGATGCTTTAAGGCTATGGTGTAGATTTGGATGGATTTGGAGGTGTGGATTTGGATAGAGAACCTATTTCAATCCAAGAGCCAGCCTGGCTTCAGACAAACATAGAGGTGGTATAATCAAGGAAAGAGACCTTAGTCAAAAGCTTGACTGTTTGATGTCCTTTTTACCAAGGGAATGATAACACCATTTTGCCTACTCCACTGGTATTTCCTGGTGCTGCTGGCCATGGCCACTACACCCGGCAGTGCTAATCACTTGCAGCGCTAGTTAAAGATGGTGCTCATTCTTAGAGCTTCCAGTGAGGATCATGATGAACTAGATGTCTCCAAAGGAGCGGGGATGACATTGTGATGGAGAACAGCAGTCAGACGGTGAATGCTGGCTGGCAAAGCCTCTCTGAATAAAGGAGATCACCCACTTGCACTCCTGACAGCTGCTCCTCATGAGTAAACTGTAGGAACTGAAGTTTTTGCAGTCGGCTCATGAGTCGAGTGGCTGGGAGTAGAGGGATTCCATCTGTGCTCATAGCCATAATGTAGCCTGTATGGACACAAAGTTCAGCCAAGCCTCATTTCTTAATCACTTTTGGATCTAATTAATTTACAGCTAAAGAGAGATTTTCTGAGCAGCAGGATAAGATTCCACTTGGTGAGTCATCATTTATTCTGGATTATAAAGGAGTAAAGAAAAAGAAAGGTTTTAAAGACTTAAGAACTTCTGGCAACTTTTAAGCCTAATTTTAATCTTTTGTAGTTTTTAATTTATATATTTTTTCTAGGATTTTATAGTTTTTTTTTATTTGTGATGCTACCTACAGTCACTTGTATAGTGAGATGAGCAGCTTATATAAATTTGAAAGATAAATAAATAAATAAAATAAAATAAAATAAAATAAAATAAGCTTAACGATGTAATAAAGTTTAAAATAAAGGGGTCAGTTATTTTGAAAGATTAGTTTTTAATGAAAGTGCTTTTGAATAAATTGGAATTAAAGTAGGCAAACAAATCAGACCTTCATGGGAATGTTTCTTGTTTATTATTAAAGAGTGCAGACAATTGGTGGATTTTACAAAACATAAGATAAGGGTAATATGAGTCAGACTGTGATGCTGACCATAACTATGGAGATGTGGATTGTGATGTTGACTGTAACTACAGGATGCCAGTAGAGGCGAAAGTATTGAAGGCACAGGAAGACAAAAGGGGAAAAAATGTGGGGAGCTTGCCTTTACTTTTTCCCTTCGCTGAGACACTTTCAGTTTTGGATTATAATATCATAACGGCAACTACTTGAAAAGCAGCAAGACTGGAAGGGAGGAGAGGTCCACTAGAGCAGCCTGCAGAGAGAGGAATTACACCACATTTGCTTCAGAAAACATTTGAGCAACTGGGCAGTAAGTTAGCTGAATAGCTGGATACTAAATTGACAGCTTTTGAAAAAAGAATGGATGAAAGATTTGTAAAGATGAAAGAGGAAATGAAAGAAGTTAAGATGACGGAAAGCTTTGCAAAACAAGTGTCTGGAGATGTAAAACAATGACAAAGTGGAAATTTTGAAGATAAGACAGAAGTTATAGACAGAGAGTTGGAAAGAGAACTAGATAATCTGGCTCTATCGGAATTGAGAGAAGGAATTTTGATTGAGACTTAGAGCAATTCCAGAGGTTTCTGATGAAGATATTAGAGAAAAGTCTTGGCAAAGTTTTTGGATGGAGGAGAGGAGGATACAGAGGCAGAAACTGATAACATTTATAGAATAAATTCAATATTTTCCAGAACAAGAAATGTCCCAAGGGATGTTTTGGTGCACTTTGTCAGGAAGAAGACAAGGAATCAAGTTTTGCAGCAGCATTTTAATACAAGATTGAAGATAGATAATACAGATATAATTGTCCTTAAAGAAATTCCTATCAGAATTTTACATAAGAGAAAAGGTATGTGGGGGGGGGGAGGGAAGTTTACTGAAAGATTAAAGAAGAAAAAGATCCCATTTTGATGGGACAAACTGGAAGGTGTGATTTTTACTTTCAAACAGCAGAGGTTTCGATTGAATTCTGTCCAGAAGGTGAGAGAATTTTTAGAAAAATTCAAAGATGAGTTGGAAGAGGTTCAAATGGAGGTATTTGAGGAGACTACACAAAATTTGTATCCAACAGATACAACAGGAAACTGAAAGGGATGATATTGAACTAAGCGCTACAGGTATTGACTTTTCTAAATTTTTGGCTTGATTGTGGATTACAAATGCTGAACATGGAATATAAATGGAGCAAATGCTCCTCAAAAGAGAAAATAATCACTATTTGAAAAAATTAAAACAAGATATAATTTGCCTACAAGTGACACATGTCATAAAAAAGGACATAAAATATTTGATTTATGAAAATTTGGGTGAAGAATTTATTTCAGCTGGACAAAAAAGAAAATAAATGAAGTTGTGTTGTATATTAATCCCCAACTAAAACCGGAACTTGTACTGACTGATGAGCATGGTAGATCTGTTAAGGTGAAAGTTAATTTGCATGGGACTAAGACTTTGGTACTGGGAATTTACACACCAAATGAGGATGAAGTATTGTTCTATAAATGCGCTCTACATGGGGCTACCCTTGAAGAATATCAGGAAACTCCAGCTGGTCCAGAATGCGGCCGCACGAGCAATTTTTGGGGCCCGAAGAAGGACCCATATAATACCTCTGCTCCGTGAGCTGCACTGGGTACCAGTTTAATTCCGGGTCCAATTCAAGGTGTTGGTTATCACCTTTAAAGCCCTACATGGCATGGGGCCAGGCTACCTAAAGGACCGCCTCGCCCCCACGATCTCTACCCGTCCCACCCGATCTCACAGAGAGGGCATGCTTCGGATCCCCACGGTAAAAGAACTTCGATTAGCGGGGTCCAGAAGGCGGGCCTTCTCTGCTGTGGCCCCCACCCTTTGGAACATCTTGCCCCCGGAGGTGAGACAGGCCCCCTCACTCCAGGCCTTTCGGAGGGACTTGAAGACATGGCTCTGCCATCTGGCCTGGGGCAGGGAGGGAGGATATCAGAAGTGGGGTTGGCTGGCCCCTTAGTGGTATGCTGTGCCCCCAGTGGTCTCTTGGATTTTTTAGTTTTTTATTTTTTAATGTTTGGTTTTATAACTTTTAATGGTATTTATGTTTTTTAGTGTGTTGTTAGCTGCCCAAAGTCCCCCATTGTGGGGAGATGGGCGAGGACAAATTAAATAAATAAATAAATAAATAAATAAATAAATAAATGAATGAATAAAATGCTTACAGAGAGACTAATAGGTTTTTCTTATGAAAATTGATGTTTGATGAGGGATTGGAATGGAGTGATCTCCCTACAACTGGATAGAACTTCTGAGAAAAACATTAAAATCACTCAAGGTAAATATCCAAACTTTTTTTTTTTTTAATTTGTTGGACAATTTAGGGCTGGTTGATATATGGAAACAGAAAAATGGCAATTCAAGAGAGATACTCATTTTTCAGAAATACAAAGATCCTTTTCAAGAATCGATATGATTTGGATATCAAAGAACTTGGCTACTAAAATTTCAAAAGTAGAGATACTACCAAAGACTTTTTCGGATCATAATCCTATGAGTTTGATTTATAAAAGAAAATCTAGTTCTTTTAGATGGAGACTAAATGAAATGTTGTTACAGAAAGAAGCAACAGTGGAGGACTGCAAAAAGAAATTAAAAGAATTTTTTAAATATAATTTAGGTAAAGGCATTGTTTTAAGAATGGTTTGGGATGCAAGTAAAGCTTTTATTAGAGGTTATTTTAGACAACATAGTTGTGAACTCAGAAAGAAGAGGCAAGAGAAAACACAAGCTATTTTGGATGAGATAAAGAAAAAAGAAGAATTAAAGAAATCCCCAGAGAAGTATTTCTCAACAGATTAAGTTATTACAATGACAGTTATCTATGTTAATAGTAAGAGAAATGGAAATTAAAATTAATTATGTAAAACAAAAAAAATTGAGTTTGCAAATAAACCAGGGAAGTGGCTAGCATATAAATTACCAAAAGAAAATTATGAAAAGAAATGATACTGAAATTACAAGAGGGAGATACTGTGTTAATGGACAATGCAGCCATACAAAAAGCATTGTATCAATATTATTCCAACTTATACAAAGGAAGTAATATCTTTTTAGAGAAAATAGATGAGTATCTAAAGAAACAAAATTTACCAAGGATTACAGAGGAACAGAGACAAATTATGAATGGACCTGTGAGGGAAGTTTCTGAAGCTATAAAAAAGATTAAACCAGGAAAGACGCCTGGACCAGATGGATTATCAGATTTTTATTATACATACTTAGAGGGTGAAATTTTACAACCTCTACAAAACATGATGAACTCTATCCTACAGGGAGGAAAGATGCCAGAGAGCTGGAAAGTGGCCACAATAGCATTAATAAAGAGGAACAAGATTCAACTTTAACAAGAAATTATAGACTGATATCATGATTGAATATTGACTACAAGTTGTTCACAATGATACTAGCTGATAGACTGAAAGTAATTTTTCAAGAATTTGTTTATGAGGATCAATGTGGGTTTTTACCTAAAAGATAGCTATAGAGCAATGTTAGAAATGTGTTGGACATTTTGGAATAACAAGCTGCATTGATTTTCTTAGATGCAGAGAAGGCCTTCGACAATTTGAACTGGGCCTTCCTGTTCAAAGTTTTGGAAGATATGTATTTTGGAGAGAATTTTATAAAATGGGTAAGATCAATTTATACTTCACAGAAAGCACAAATAATTGTTAATGGAGATCTAGCAAAACCCTGTGAGTTACAACAAGGAACAAGACAGGAAAGCCCATTGTCCCCTCTTTTGTTTATTTTGGTTTTGAAATACTGAATAGAGACATAAGACAAATGGGAGGATTGTGGGAGTAAAGATTAAAAAAAGAGACTTATAAGTTAAGAGCTTTTGCACATGAGTTGGTGTTGGTTTTGGAAGAACCTTTAAAGGGAATTGAAATAATAGGCAAATTAAAAAAATTGGTGCATTAGCAGGTTTTAAGATTAATAAACAGAAGATGAACACGTTAACAAAAAATATGAAAATACAAGATCAGACAGAATTGATGAATAAAATGAATATTAAAATTGAGAAGAAAGTAAAATATTTGGGTATCACTATGACAAATATGAATTGTATGTTTTTTTTCAAAATAACTATGTTAAGACATGGAGTGAAGTTAAAAAAGGTATGTTAATATGGGAGAAACTGTCATTGTTGAGGAGAATTTCTGTGATTAAGATGAATGTTTTGCCTAGAATGATGTTTTTATTTCAGACAATACCTGTTTTGACAATGTATGCACCATTTAAACAATGGCAGAAGGATATATCTAAATTTGTGTGGCAGGGGAAAAAACCATGAGTTAAATATAAGGTGTTACAAGATGCAGAGGAAAGGGGAAGATTGGGTTTACCTGATTTGAAATTGTATTTTTCAGCTTGCTGTTTGGTTTGGATGAAAGAATGGATGTTGCTGAGAAACCGAAGGCTCTTGGAGTTAGAAGAACACAACCTGAGATTTGGGTGGTATGGATATTTGTGGTATGACAAAGTTAAGATTAATGTAGATTTTAAAAATCATTATGTTAGACATGCCATACTGAGAGTATGGAATAGATACGGACCAGGTTGTGCCTGAAAACACCTTCGTGGCTCTCAGCACAAGAAGCATTTTATAGACGAGAAATAATAAGCAGACACAAATGGCTAACTTATCATGAGATACTATAATTTTCTCAAGGGGAATGTAAAATAAAATCAAGAGCACAATTGATGACAAAGGGATATACTTGTCAATGTTTTTCTTATTTACAATTATTAGAAAGATTTAAAGTAGACAAAAGAATTTATGGTGTAAGGCTGAGTCTGAAATAGAACTGTGTACAAATGATGAACATGTAATTGCTAAAATGTACAAACTCTTATTGAAATTTGAAACAGAAGAACAGGTGAAAGAATGTATGATAAAGTGGGATAAAAAATTTGGTTATAATATACAGATGAGACAATGGGAAATATGTGGTTGAAAGGATTGAAATTGACATTATGTTATAATCTTAAAGAGAATTTTTATAAAATGATGTATCATTGGTATATATCACCAGAGAAATTGTCTAGAATGTATAAAGGCACTTCAAATTTATGTTGGAAATGTGAACAACAAGAAGGGACATTTCACCATTTTTGGTGGACATGTAAAAAAGCTAGAAAAATTTGGATTCAAATTCACACATTGGTTCAGAGGATTTTAAAGATTAATATACAATTGAAACTGGAGGCTTTTCTTTTGGGACTGATGGACAAACAGTTGGAAAAAGTCATGGAAGTTTGTTTTTATACACAATAACTACAGCGAGATTATTGTATGCACAAAGATGGAAAGATTCAGTACTACTCACAATGGAGGAATGGTTGGTGAAGATGATGGAACTTGCTGAGATGGCTAAATTGACTTGTTTGATGAGAGAAAAGATAATGTCTACATTTATTGCTGACGGGAAACCCCTTATACACTTTTTACATGAAACAGAAAGAAATGAACTTATGATGTATGGCTTTGGAGATTAGAGAGAGTAGATTATAGAAAAAAGAATTATGTTGTAACCATAGAGCAAGAGGTAAATTTGTACTTATAACTGCTGTAAAGAAAATCAGAAGCTGCTTCTTTGTATCTTTTCTATTTTCTTTTTGCCTTTTTCCCCTCTTTCTTGTACTTTAAGCTCTTTTTATTTCTTTTTTCTTCTTTTCTTTCTCTCACTCTATATTAGTTTCTATTAGTTTTTATCTTCTTTCTTAAAATGTTTAATAAAGTTATATGAAGATGGTGCTCATTCCATATCAATCATTCCCCCCCCCCACTTCATTGTGTGCCCCTCCTCCACACCTGCTAGCTCACCTGACAGGCCACAGCGGCAGAAGAGGCATGCAAGGTGGAACTGGAGGGAATGTCCCCAAGGCTTCTTGCAATGTCCCCAAGGCTTCCGCTCAACCACATCTGTGACCTGTCAATCAGGCCATTGCTGAACATGAGTGTTGCGCTAAACCCAAAGTTCTCTTAACAGCCGATAAGAAGTATTTCCAACCTAAGTGACAGGGTTTGGGGAATAATCTGGTGAGCTGGCTGAAGAAGCTCCCCTCCCCCCGTACTGTTTCAGTTAAAACAAAAACAACACCCTCAAGTTTGACCTGGATAGTTGCTTCCAAGCTATTTCACAGTGCAATATGTGAAGTTTTAGAACTGTGATGTTTTAGAACATGTAAAGTCTCCTAAACACATTCTTATTTTTCCTCCTTAATATATCATGTATCTTAAATTCCCTACCTTGTTTTTCCTATCAACTCACAGATACATTCTCTGAGTTAAGGGTGTGTTGGAAGAGACACTAAAAATGCAAGATTTAAAATATATATGTGGTTTTTAGTGCATACCTGTAGATTCCAGGGATGCTTTGGGGTTTTTAGATGTGCATGTATGATAACTCTTTTTTTTAAAGATAGCTCCAAAGAAACTGCACTTGGAGAAATGAACAAATGGTAAGAAGGTCAACACTGCAGCTTCAACAATACTGACCTGTAATACTTGCAATTTTTCTTTCATGTTGATCCTTCTTGACCTCTCACTGGGTTGGCTCCATAAGTTGGGAATTGGAAGCACTCTGTTGCAATGGTTCCATATCTCCAATTCCCAGCTCACAGAGCCAGCCCAATAAGATGCCATGATCCAAAAGCCTCTGAGATATTGAGAAGGATCACCAAGGTGGCTTTCCTCATTTCCTTGTCAAAAAGGTCACCTACCATGGCGACCAAGATCATTGCTTTTTCAAAAAAATGTTTTGTTGAATCCAGCCCTAAACTAGATTGTGATGGAGCCAGAAAATCAGTTTCATCCAGCAGTTGCTGCAGTTGTCTGGCCAGCCTTTTAATAATTTTGCCCAGAAAGAAGATATCAGTGAGAGAACAATAGTTTAACTTCTAGATCCAGTTGGTCAGTAGGAAACTGGACTTGAGGACTGGAGTTCAGCCTGTGGTAGACGGGATTGTGCTGTCCCATGAAGAACAAATATGCAGCTGGGAATATTTCTGATGATCAGGCTGTCAGTGCAGTCCCAAATGCTACCTGGGGTAAGGAACCATTTGCATAATTACATCTAGTCACCCAGCTGTGACAATCTTGAGCAACTCTGATTTGACAAGAGCTATCCACGCTTTGGTTACATCTCATTTTGTAGAGGTGTACAAATGCAACTCCTTTGTCGCAGAGTACCCTTGAGAAGTAACCAAAATCTTCAACTGGTGCATGATATGGGGCACCGTGTAGCATAACTTGACTGTATTTCAAGTCAAGACACACAGTAACATTTTAAAAATGAACACAGCAGACAGAGCCTAATTTTAACTTGTAAACCAGCAATCTTAATGGCATAGGTATAAAACTTTTTTAAATGGCTCACTGAAATGACTGACTGTGATATTCAAAACAAGGAAGGACTCTTAAAAGCATTCCTGCTGTGCCTGTTTTGGAGCAAATTACTTGAACTCCCATGCTGGAGAGGAGGAGTGCACAGCTAAAATGAAATATATATTTTTGAAAAGCAATAAATGAAAACAATCATGAAATGTCAGAGGATGGTCTCGGGTGAAAAGTAGCTTGTTATTCGTAAAAGTGCTTTTTTATTGTTGCTCTAAATTTTAGCAGGTCTCACTGAAACTGGGGAAAGGAGAAAAGATTTCTTTTATTAAAAAGTATTTAAAAATAAGGCTTCAAAATGTTTTAGATATGGAAAGAGAATCAAGGTACAGCAATGGAGATTGCATACATTCTATTCTTTGAGTGTCTGAGATAACAGCACACGGGGCAATAAATGAGCAACATTTTAATTGCTATCCTGCTAGCTGCTTTCAGAATATTGTCTGAAAAGCAGATAGAAACCTGATTGAAAAAGTAGGATTTATGTTCCCTGTGGGAAGACAGAGTATCATCTATTGCACTGATGCTACAGGGGAGATCAGATACCCTGCTATAACAATGATAATTCACTGCATAAAAAATATGAATGTTTAGTAAATCCTCACTATAAAAGAATTATTGTCTTAATTCATTCAGGCCAGTAGTAACGCAGCACAGAGTCCAGTTGGAGATTAAGGGTGCAATGAGTATCCCTAACCTCCCACCCCAAATAAAAATAAACAATAAGCCAACCCGGGAATTCCTGCAGAACTGGCTGTAGCAGAGAGAGAAGGATGTTTTACTGATTCTTCATCACGATATTTTGAGACACCTCACTCCCCCAAGTTAATATCTTTATGGTAGATATGGCAGCTATTGTGACAGCATCCTTATTAAAAGAACAAGATAGATCGAGCCATTAAATACCTTGTATAAGAAGTAAGCAGGTTTACCTGAAGTTTGGCAGTGATTTATTGTGTTTGGATTAGATCTTTGAGTATTGTGATAATTTGTTAAGTTTCATTTTTCCAAAATTGTAACACAGAGGTATAAAATGTCAACACTTGGGCATGTATTTATTGTACTTCTACTAGTTGTCTTGAAACTAAAAAAAACTAAACTAAACTAGTGCATGTATTTCACCTACAAATGTCATAACAACAGCTGCATAATGTAACTATATTGCAGTCTTTCCTGAATGTGCCCCACGCACATACACGGTAAAGCAGTATTCATGTTTAGACCTCAGATACTTCAAGCCTTGAGTGAAAGACTAAGTGCCTTATTATGGACAACACCCTGTAACATGCTTAAGTTAGGTATATCTACCTTTACTGCCTAGTGTCACAGGTTGTAATTAAGCCAATTCAAACACTTTGTTGATATACACAGTGAAATCAATTCAACTAATTGCTCTTTTGATTTTATAATGATCTCTAGGACATCAGAAAATTCAGACAGGAAGTTTAGAACAGCTTCTCCCAATCTGGTGGCCTCTAGACGTATTGTGATTACAACGCTCAGAATTTCTAACCAAAAGACTATTCACCCAGCCACTATGGAAGATAAACTCCCAGTTAACCCAAGAATCACTAAAATCATTCTTGTAGTTGGACATATAATCCAGGCAGCGAATTTGGATTACATAAATCAAGAATTATACATCAGAAGGCAATATAATTCTGCTATCCTGCCTTGAGAAGTAGCAACACTTGTTGGATAAGAGCTTTGATTATGGGAAAATTTACTGCAGGTTTTCTCAAAACTAAACTAACCATTACTCTGCAAGATGAACAAGTCTCAACCTGGAAAATAAAGTGAGAATTGCAACATCCCATTGGATGTCCTGAAGCTCCGGAAGCAGTTCCTTCTACTTTTCTTGACTTTCACTCTGACCCTCTAGATCAGAGTAACTCAACCTTGGCAACTTTAAGATGTATGGACTTCAACTCCCAGAATTCCCCAACATGCTGGCTTGGGAATTCTGGGAGTTGTAGTCCACACATCTTAAAGTTGCCAAGGTTAAGAAATTCTGCTCTGAATTGTTGAGTGGATAAGTGGCAGAAAAGTTGGCATCACTGACTTCTCCACTTACGCTGGGGGAGAAGCACTTCCCTGAGCTCACCATCCTTCAGCACAAGGCCAAGTGATGGTACTACTGCTGCCGTAAGAAGAGCAGGCATGCTTTTCAAATCAAAGCTCCTTGCACATTTTGGTCTGGCCTTCCCTCTGACTAGCTGCCTGTCTCTAAATTCTCCTGTTTCCCTCCTAGTCATGGCTTGTTGGGTGTGGCTTTTAATATTATTGGGGGTGGGGGAGAAAAGCTATAAGTAGCTTCCTAGTATTAGGAGTGGAGAGTCTTAAAAGCAAAGCCAAATTGATGTATACTTACCACCTGCAGCAAAAACAGCAGCATTTAGTTGTAGTCCTCCTGATCTTCTTTGTCTCTCAGTAGCGGCAGCAGCAGAATGAGAACCAGAATAGCCCCAGTGAGCCAAACCCTCTGCTTCCCTGCCTGTTCTGTTCTTCCTGTTCCCCAGGTTTCCATCCTCATGATCATCACACCTAGCCTCGGCCAATAACAACGGGCAAAGGGTAGTACTCTTTTCTTCTTTTTTTTAACCCAAAACACAAGACAAAAGTCCATTAGTATTGCCCAGAGCTGCCCGGGGAATGTTGTTTCTATTGATTCTGTCATGCTCTTGATTTTCCTGCAATGAGTGCACATGTCACAACTGTATTATGATGGCTTTAGCTCTGAGGTTGAGAAAAATGTATAGTTCAGTAGAGCATGTGATCTCCATGTAGAAGATCCCTTGTTCACCCTCTAAAATCTACAGGTAGCAATAAGTAAGATCCTTGACTTTGGAGAGCCATTGCCAGTCAATGTAGGTGATACTGAGTTAGGTGGACCTATAGTTTAATTTAGTAATAGTTTCTTTTGGTCCAACAGTAACATGGGATTGGCCTCGCTTGTGTTACAGTCACAGCAAGGAAGCACTTTGAATGGAGCATAAATAGCTATATAAGTTCACTATAAACACTGTTGGCACAAATGTTTAAGCTACGTCTGAAAGCAGCAGCTATACATCTTCTGTTCCAGCCACGAGTGTTGAACCAATGTAATAGTAAGCATACAATAAAAGTCCAGCAGTAGGCATGTGGTTAGTGTGTTCACATTGCCAGCCAGCTGCTCCTAACTTCTGCAACCATTACTACTGTCCTACATTGCTATTTGGGTAGGTGGATTGAGGGTACATTGCATAAAATAAGCAGTTTCTGTATGCTGATGAAAAACATTGTGTTAATCACAATAGCTCAGTTTATAGAGAGTAACTGATACAATATTGATTTGCAAAATTAGTTATGGACAACTGTGCTACACAAAATACAAATAGCTGATTATTATGATTATGATTATGATTATTACTATTATTATAGATCCCAGTGTACGTTCACATTTTATCCAACAGTTGCGTTTGCTGTAACTTGGCATTTTCTTTGCAGACAATGTTCATCAAACAGCCATATATTTTCATAAATATCCAGTGGAAACATTCTAAGAGGCTGGATGGCCATCTGTCAGGGTGCTGAGGTAATGGACTCCCTCATTGGAGAGGGGGTTAAACTAGATAAGTGTTTCTCAACCACCAGCCAGCATGGCTGGCTGGGAAATCCTGGGAGTTGAAGTCCACACATCTTAAAGTTGCCAAGATTGAGAAACACTGAACTAGATGATTGCCAAGATACTTTCTAAGATGTATATTCTATAATAAGATAACCCTAGTAAGTAGGGTCTACCACCAGCCTAAATCTAAATTTGTCTGCCCTGAAGCCAATCCAGAGGCAAAATGGATGAACAGAAACTGTGGATAATGATCACGCTAGCAATCCCATTTTATTGAGGTGACCTACAAGCTTCCATCCCTCCTCCAAATGCTTCCTATTTAAAACAACCTACTAACCACAGTTATAAAGCTAAGTCGTAGATTTAGAGACAATTTGTGAAGCATGAAGAACTTGAAATGGAAATGAAACCTTTTCCCTTTGAGGGCTTCTTCTGTTCTTTTATGTCCTTTGAATAATCCCATCCACTTTCAATTAGTACTTCCTGTTTAAAAAAAAAAATCAGACATTTTTCTATCAGATCTGTGGTGGAAAACTGATCCATTCATCCTGTGCAAGGGAGGTCAAGATCTTTATCTTTCTTCAAAGATTTGGAAAGAGAATGCCTGTCGTGTGGGGGGAATAAACAGCTATGGAAGAACACAGAAACACATATGCACATAGGCTCACCCCCACACACATTTCTTAAAAAACAGCAATAGATGGCACACGTCTGTCTCCTGCACATTTGGCTTTAAAAAGCATATTTCTGCTAGTTATGAACAGATACATGCAATTTTCTCATTCTCATATGGGATCCAAAAGGTCTTGTCTGAGTGCCAAAAGCAGTTCTTTGTGAGCCTTGACTCTGTCTGTTATATTTATCTATTCTGCCTGGCGTACTTATGTGGCTTCCACAATGATACGTTATGACTGCAGTAATGAAAAAATATCATAATTGAATTCAAAACTGTTCTTGAGAGTCTAATATTTCTCTTCTGCACATCACATTCTCAATTTAAAAATTCTAAGGGCCGTGAAGTCCTTTTGCAATGCTAATGTCTGGATTTTGCAAACTTAGAGCGACTTCTCTAATTTGCCAAGGAGACTGAAATTGGCATTATACAAAAAGATACCACAAAGCTTCTTGGACTTCCAGATGATAACTGGAATTGCATGTTGTGTCAAATATTGGAAACTTTCTGCATAAACCGGCAAAATGTTTTAACACGGCAGCAGGAGAGTAGTGCTAATATGCTGAGGAATATTCAGCACTGAGGAAATTACTAATCTCTGAACAAACCTCAGATGCTATCCTGAAAGAGTTTAGTTGATGGAAAATATGAGCAAAAGAAGTGAAGAATACTTCATAACAATAGTGGTCTTTTGAAAATTCGCTTCTATCTTTGGTAAGAAAAATGCATGATCCTCACTATCTGTAAAGACAGACCAATTGTAGTTCAGGCAGAGTAAGTAGCATTAAAGCCTGGCTAACAAGAGGGAAAATAAAGCAAAGATGTTTATGATTTCTCTGAAAATATCTGATAGCCGTTACAGTATTAGTACATTAAGTAATCCTAGCCGTCTGATCAGTATGATCTGGATCAGCCATCCCTTCTATATTGCTGCATTATTTAATTACCAGTTAAATAAAATGCAAGGGATGGAATAAATCCCATTTTTTAAAGCAGGGTTTTCGCGGTAGGTTGCCAGATAATTTAAAAAGCTAAAGGACAAACCAGATATTGCATGTTTAAGCATACAAATTTCATACTTCTTTCGTGCCTCTTTATCACTCACTCCTAGCTACTTTAGTGCTAGAAGGGGAAGATTGTTAAGAAGGTCATCTGTGTTGTTTGAGCAAAAAAAAAAAAAAAGGTCCCAAACAATCCAAAACTTCCTAATTTATAACAGGTAGGCTATGCAACATCTCCTACTATGGCTTTTGTTATGAATAACCTCTTCCACAAGGCAAGACATTTCTGGGACAACTTAAGTACACAATAGCAGAAAAAAATATGACTTGGTAAATGGATATAAGGCGGTTTGTCTAACCATAGTTTATTGGATAAACCACAATTGGCTGGGTTCCTACAATGTGCACACCACAACCAAAGAGACCAAATAGTAGATGTGTTTCTGCAACATGTGAAACCAAACTGCTCCATTAGGGAGGATGTACACACTCCGCACTTCCCTACCTCAGTTCCTAGCTCTTTACTGAAGATTTGTAGTTTACGTAGATTGGAAAGTTCTGTTTATTTTCTTCATTCATGCATTTATTTATCATATGTAGTATGTATGTTTCCTGACTCTCCAAAATAAGTCTATTTTAGAACAAGGTGACATAGTCAATTATAAATCACAATTAAAGCGTAGGACCCAGTGGACTTAATTTGCTCACTGAATTACAATTCTGTATGTTGTGCGAATACAACCTATGAGTTGGTGCAATCTCTGAACCTTGACAGTGACTTGTAGATCAGCCTCTCTTCCCTGTGAAGACCTCCTGTTCCAAATAAGCCACCAACATTTGAATACGTCCAAGTATCAAATGTTGGTCATACAGCAGCAGCAGTTTCATTGGGCCCCAGGCTGTTAATATCTAATACTAGATTATGGAGAATATATACAAAGTCCATGAAAACAATAGCAAAGGAATGAATGAGCAACCCCTCCCGACCCCTTGTAACTACTGGACTCCTCTTAGATTCTATAGTGGAATGGAGAGCTCATCATTTTGACTCTGTGTTATTGGTGTTCAGCTGCCTACTTTTTATTATTTGTCAAATTTATATGGCCACCCATCTCACAAACAAGTGACTCTGGATCTCACACAACACAGCTAAAAAACAATTAATATATTCAAACAATTGTTGTTGTTAGTAAAAACTTTAAAACTATAAAAAAAAGCACAAATCTAAAAGAAAATAAATATTAGGCGAAGAGCAGATGTTAACAACAATGGGGCCACCTCAATATTTCACTAGTCCCCTTGGGTCCCCAGGCCTGATGGCACAATCAGGTTTTGAGGGACTTCTGGAAAATCAAAAGGGATGAAGCCAGCCTCACTTCGTGGGGAGAGGATATTCCAAAAACTTTATCTTCTCCATTCTTCTGGGAGCACTGGGTAGGTTCATAGTAATCACTAAGGCTCTCACTTCACCGTCCTGGCTGTAAATAATAGGTTGTGGCTGGGAGAAAAGAAATAATATTTTCTAGTTTCTCCTAAGGTTACAAAACTGGGAAGTAAGTGACTCAACATTTGCTGAACCATTCCTGCCAGCCTATCTCAACCTGGGACTCACCAGATAGGCTGAACTAAAAGCCCTATAATTCCAGTTAACAAGGCTGTCATCCAAGATATATAAAGAGCATCAGTTTAATCTATGCTGTCAACAAGTACTTGTAGATCTCTGGGTAATTTCCTATAAAACTTCAAGGCTTCTGGCCCAAATGTCTAATGATCACAACAACATAATAAAACAATTTGTTTCTATTTTCTGCTTCTCTAAATTAAGCTGCTGAAATAAAAGGAGCTACAAAGCGAAGGGGAACCAAATGTGTATTTTCATGTAAAAATCCAGTTCTGTTCTGGAAAAAAAAAATCCTGGGCAGATCATGTGCTCAAATCACCTTTCTCCTTAATTCTAAGTGCACACATTCTTGTAAACATCAACCTTACTGCCTTCACATACCATCCTTACAACACAATGGTTGGGAATTAGCAAATAAATAAGGTTGATTTGCAAGGATACCACAGCATGGAGTGGTATAATTTAGCTACATTTCCTTCTCCTTTCTTGTACCTAGTGAACTCCTTCTCTACCTGGTTGGCTTTCACACTGTGTGCTAGTTAATTCTTACTGTCGCTTGCTTTTATTTTTGTTCTCACAAATACTACATCCTATTCGTATCAGCATAATTCATATCAATTCATATCAATAGTACATCCTATTATATCAGGCAGAGAGGGCATGTTGCGGACCCCGTGAGTGAGAGAATGTCAGTTGGCAGGGCCCAGGAGAGAGCCTTCTCTGCCATTGCCCCTGCCATTTGGAATATTCTCCCCCAGAGATGCAGCGGGCCCCTACCCTCCAGGCTTTCCAAAAAGCTTTCCATTCCCAATGTGCATGGGGCGAGATGGGCTCTAACCATCCCTGGGGGTGGTTAGTGCCCTGATGATGCTCCCTTGAATTATTTGCCAACTCTCCATCTTTCTTGGAAGCTATTTATTATTAGGACTGTTTTATATTGTATTTTAATAAATTTTATCTTTATTGTAAACTGCCCAGAGTCATTTCAACATGGGCAGTGACAAATTTAATAAATAAATAAATAAATCCTATAAAATTTCAAACTGTGTTACAGAAGATTTACTTTCTCTATATTTCTTGTAAACTGAAGTTCTAACTTTGGAGCAGAGATTATGCCCTAGGTAACTAATTATAGCAGACCAACATTATCTTGTAGTCTGCCAAGAACTCTGCATATATTTCTTATAAACTGGGCTTCATATAAAGTATTTTTGTGTTTTTTTCATTAATTAAGTTTGATTTTGTTTATCTCTTGTGAGATTGATTTCTCTCCTGGAGGAAGGAGAAAGGGCTTAAACCTCTAGGCACATGCCTCTAAGCCAATGGTTCTTCAACTGACTCTATTACCTTTTTTCCCATCTCAAATTTTTTTTATTTATTTATTTATTTATTTATTTATTTATTTAATATATCACATTTATATAGCCACCCATCTTACATAGAGCAACTCTGGGTGGGGTACAACAATTAAATAAAATAACAATAGATAAAAACAAATCATTTATCAAATAATGTCATTACCTCCATAAAACAACAAAAAGAACAACCAGGCTTTTACACAAGCATCTTGGCAGCAGCAGTCCCAAACTGGATCCTTGACTCACAAACAAGCAATTACAAATTGCTTCATTACCCGCAGGATAGGTGCAAATTACCCCTAGTTTAAGAAACACTGCTCTAAGCTATGTAGTCGGAAGTTTGCATTATATAAATTATTTTCTCATTTTATCTTTTTATTGCTAATAAGGCAACACAGGCATACTCTCTAACACAACCCCAGGGTTTAGAGGAGACTGCCAGATAAGTCCTCTGCCTTGCCCTCCCAAAAGATAGATGGTGTCAGCAGGAACCACCATATCATTCACCCAAGGCAGAAAAGCAGGGCCAGGATATGCAGACCAGGCTTCCAGAAAAAGAGATTTGATAGGTTGTGCCCTGCCGCTACATTGATGTTTAACCACAACAGCAGCTGCCTGATACAAAGTGGCCTCCACACACAACAGCTATACTTGGTGGAAGAAGTGGGGTGCAGTCCAAGAGAAGAGGCCCTGTCCTCCTTCTCCCCAAGAGATCATTTGAGCTTCCTGGGCATCATAATGCTGGAGGCAAGATCTTTTGGAAATGGCAGAGGAATCTTGATTATTGTGAGATTACTATGACTAGTTTACATAAAGTGATTTGGGCTTAGTATGTTATGCAGACCAAGTCATTATGTTTTTCAAACCATAGTTTATTAGTACAATGAGTGAACCCAGACAATTCTAGCTTATTTGGAAAATCTCTGCCTGGGTAGTTAAAGTACTTTAATAATTTTGATATCCTGATGAGTCACTTTTTCCAAATGTCTTTTGCACAATATAAGTACATAAGCTTACTTCTTATAATGGGTGTGTGTGCGTGCATGTGCATGTGCATCTCTATTACATACTATGCAGTGGAATGTAGTTTTATTTGGGAGCTTAGATCACAGAACTTTCAGTGATTATAATTTAACCTTTTACCATCTGTTGTCCTCAGGATGTATTGGGACTGCAGTTCTCAGAAATGTATGATCATGCTGGTTGGGAGTTATAATCCTGGGAGTTATAATCCTGGGAGTTATAATCCCAACATATCTGGAGGATACCAAGTTGAAAAAAGCAGGGTTACTTAATGGCTGGTGTGGGTCTTCCGGGCTGTGTGGCCGTGGTCTTGAAGTTTTGTTTCCTAACGTTTCGCCAGCACCTGTGACCGGCATCTTCAGAGTGCAGGAGCACAGACAGGAGCAGTTCTCTCTGTGCCCAGGAGAACTGCTCCTGTCTGTGCTCCTGCACTCTGAAGATGCCGGTCACAGGTGCTGGCGAAACGTTAGGAAACAAAACTTCAAGACCACGGCCACACAGCCCGGAAGACCCACACCAGCCATCGTATGTCGGCCGTGAAAGCCTTCGACAATACAGGGTTACTTAAGTTACATGTAATGATGTTCATCCGCAGAGAGGTATGAGAGATATTCCCAATCTTGCAAAACTGCTGCAAATATAATGGATGAGTTGCCTGCAGACAGTGTCAGTGAATCTCCCTCCTTCTCTCTTAATTGTTTATGTCTTGAGCTTAAAAAAGAAAATATATATATATAAATTAGTGTAGCTTCATTGCCACCTAGAGGAAACTGCAAATACAAGAATACCTTTAGCAGTGTGATTTCATCTGAGTTTTTTGCATTTTCAAAACTAAATAGTAATTTTCAAAGTATATGCTGCATTTGTGCTATTTTAATCTAGAATAGCTTTTATTTCCCGAACACAGCAGAAATAAGAGCTAAAAAGGATTTTTTTAAAAAGTACTGAATGCCATCAGTTTCTGTAACACAAGTATAGGAGTCATACTTCTGGCAAAAGAGACGAGCAGTTTGCTTTAAAAGGTCACTACTGTCACATGATCACAACTTTGATTTTTCCTCTGTGCATGACATTTGCACATGCACATCACAGTGAGTGCCATTTCTTTGGCAGTCTCTGGTTTCTTGGAAACCCTTCTGACAAGGACAGCAGTGGTAGGAGAAGAGATGAATGAAAGAGAAGACCAACTGATTTAGAGGATGCTGGTGGTAATGGAATATGATTGAGGTAATAGAGCCAGAGATAGCAGTTGCAGCTAGACATACAATGAGGAATCACTAGGTGGAGGGGGGAAAATCTTTTTCATTTTCTTCTCTTACTGGCTTCCCAGGATTCTGGATACTGATAAGACCAGGTAATGGTTTCCATAAGGTTTTCAGAATATATTTTGTTTTATAATTATTTCTCTTGCTGCAGTGATAGATATCTATCAAAGCTGCTCCAAAATCTAGGATGAACAGGCATAGCTTCCTCCCCCTTTGAAGCCAATGTGGTAGGAATAGGATCACCAAGAACCAGGTTCAAATCTATTCTGAGTCATGGAATCGACAACCTCCTTCACAAAGGGATTGTTGTTGTGGGAGAAAACAATGAAGGGAAATCTCCATATAAGCTCCAGAAAGATGGGATAGCCATTCACCCATCAACCTACCCACTTACCTCTTTATACGACAGCTAGCTGTGCTGGACCTAGCTGACCTTGGATGCTCTAGAAAGGTAGCAGGGTCAAAGTAGTACTTGGATGGGAGATCATTTGGGAAACAATTCCATGCCAAGAAAACTGCATGGCTATGTCCATGTAAGGCATCCAAAGTTAAGTTTGACTTGAAAGCAAGATTACTTTTTTTATTACTTCATCAGTAGACTTCGGATATAGTATTACATGAGATAGTATAAGAGAGAAGAGAAACAGTGCCCTTTCACAGATATACTTCACTCTGTATACATAAATTCTGGGATTACTTACCTGATTTTGTTGCATATTCCAATGTATACTCTAGATTAGAAACTTTGTCTTATTCATAAACGTGTCCTGGAAAGTCTAAGAATGAATCTATGTTTTAATCACTCTGACTGCTGTATATGACAAAATGATGAAGTGATGATAAGGAGCTTCTGATTCACACCACTTTGTTGTGTAGCCCTAGTGGAAGAATGATGATGAGAAAAACTGAAGTCAGGGATCTATTTCAATCCTGCTGTGTTGCTTGAGATATTTGGATGCTGAGCCTAACTGGGCGTTGGGATGCATCCTGTAAGCATGCCTAGGATTTGATGCTATTTAAATGAAGTCCGCCTCCATTATCCAACAGCAGGAATGAGAGTGGGGAGGAGAAGAACAAGGTTTACTGTCATTTCCCCTGCGTCTAAGGGTTAAGTCTTTTATTTCCATAATCCATCAGTGGCTATCCTCACCCTTATTTTTATAATGCTATTCCCACAGTGTACTGCAACGTGACTGTACTGAGCTGGAAATAAGAATAAACCAGATTTAATTCCTTAATTAGTTTAAAGCCTACTGGACAGTGGTGATGCCTGAGCGTTGTAAACTACTTAGCTGCCCTTCTAAACGGTCTCATGTGTTAGGCTGAAGGAAATAAAGGTTAAAGGTATGAAAACAATATTCTTAAAAGATCGACATGCAAATATAATTGCTTATGAGTACCAAATGGTCTATGTCACCCATAATAAAAATTCAAGAATTATATTAAATAGACTAAATTATATTAAATCTGCTTATATATCAATTCTACATTATAGGCATTATCATGCAGTCTGCAAGTTTTTGAGTTTTCAAGAGCTTCTTTTGGGGGAAGAGATCTGAGAATTAAGGCAAAAAAGAAAAAAGAAAAAGAAGGTGGGGCAAACAGCTATGTTCAAATCATAGCTATTTACATATGAGTTGTGAAATTAGTTTTTTGACCTGCGCTTGGGATCTTGTATGGTGCAGTTATTATGTCTGATTGCATTTAAGATTTGTCCAAGGCCTGCTGGAGTGTATACATAAACCATAGTTAATTACCTATTTTTAGTGTATAAAATAATGCTGTTGTTTCCATCCTTCGATAAAACACACAGGCCTCGTGGAAAGAGGAAAACAAAATAACTTTAGATTTGCACAAGGTAAAAAAAAAAAAAAAACTAAAGGAAAAAAGGAAAACAGTCAAACCCAGCAGCTTTATTTGTTAATTAATCACACTCACATGGCTGCCCATCTCACAGAAAGTGACTCTGGGAGGTGTACAACAAGCAGCCAGTGGTTGAATCCTAGTTTCAGATCTGAGTTGTTCTGTGGTTGTTTATGTCAATGTCAAAATAAGAAACTGCTATAATGAAATGAAATGCAATATTTACAGTTTTAACTACATGTTGGACAACATCTAGAAGCCAAAAACTATTACACAATACTGGAAATTTGTGCTTCCTTTCTTTCAATACTGCACATATTGGACAGAATTATAAACTATTCCAAATGATGCCTTTCTCCAGCAAAAGCTTTGTACCCATTTTAACCATATTTTTAGGATTTGAATTCACATCAGTCAGCAAATCTTCCTCTGGAAACTTAACTTTCTTCTGCTTATTGACATCTTCTCCAAAATGAAAGAGTTTCTTTTCTGGGATAGAATTGTACCTGGTGAAAATCCTTATCTAAGTCACTTAAAGGCTTAAATTTACACTCCCTCTGCATTGCATCCCTATCTCATGTGCTGCAGGATTCAACAGGAGGACACAGGCTTGTGTAAATGGTATTGTTGAATATTGTAAGGTTCAGTTGTTTTGCTTGGCATGTAAGCACAAGAAAGCAAATAAAGGAGAGAAAAGCAGTAAGTAGATAGTCCATGTTATTGTTGAAATAGCTTAGGAAAAAGCAACAGCCTGAAAAGACAGCAGTGTAATTAAGCATTATCTTTATTTTTCTGTTTAAAAGGAGTAATTGTAATAACAGCATTTCAGGTTTTAAACACTGATGTAGGTCTTCCTAGAAATTCTGAACCCAATCCCTTCTATCTACTTCTTGCCACCCTACCTAAATTAACTGGATTATAGTTGATTAGCACAATCCTTTCTGGTGAAATTATATTAATGGTTGAACATTTTCAGTAAGTTCCCATGTATTTTGGAACAAGTAATTTACAAGATGGAGATATTCACTAAAACAGTGAATGAAGAGCATCAATGGTCACTTTTCTTTCCCTTTTTTCCCCCAGGGAGATCACCTAGTCTGACAGTGATGTAAATGAAAAGGGCCAATGAATGCTTTGTCAACTGTACAATCAGCATCAATCAGAGGAATTAAAGTCAATTTCAGCAGTGCTAAAAACTTTATTCATTTCATTGTTTTGCTGATTTAATGCCTATTTAATGTGCACTAAAAAAATAAAGGAATATAATTCTCCTCCCCTATAGCTAATGCCTGCTGCTGTTCTTTCCATATAAGCTTTCTGCATGGAAAATGTCTTTTTATGATCTTTTTTTTAATATATTTTTTTAGCCCACCTTTATAATTTTTTTATAAATAACTCAAGGCGGTGGACAAACCTACTACTCCTTCCTCCTATTTTCCCCACAACAACCACCTTGTGAGGTGAGTTGGACTGAGAGGGAGTGACCGGCCCAAAGTCACCCAGCTGACTTCCATGCCTAAGGCAGGACTACAACTCCCAGTCTCCTGCTTTCTAGCCTGATGCCTTAACCACTAGACCACACTGTCTCTCTTTAGACCAATCTGCCAATTATTAAAGCCATTAAGAAAAGGGGTCCCTGCCTACCTGCTTTATGTATATTTTCCAAAGACAGTAGAAATAGGACCGGGTTACCTGAGGGACCGTCTCACCCTCATTATATCGACCTGTCCCACCCACTCAAGCAGAGAGGGTGTGCTGCAGACCTCGTTGATGAAAGAATGTTGACTGGTGGGGCCCAGAAGGAAAGCCTTCTCTGCTGTGGCCCCTGCCCTATGGAATACCTTCCCCCCAAAGGTGAGGCAGGCCCCTAGTCTCCTGACCTTCCAGAAAGCAGTTAAGACCTGGCTCTGCCAACTTGCATGGGATGAAAAAAGGGGCAACCAACCCTGGGGGGACTAGTACCTTGAAGATTCTCCTGTATGTTAATATCTTTTCTACCAGCAGCACCTTGGAAGATATTATTATTTATGTATGTATTTGGTTTTTATTGTATTTTATATTATTTTTATTGTATTTTTATTAATATTTATTTGTTGTTCTTATTGTAAACCACCCAGAGTCACTTCCTCATGAGATGGGCAATGTCCAAATTTGAAATATAAATAAATAAATAAATCTCTTAACAATAAGCACCTATTGTAGTGCTGCTATTAAACCTTCTGCTGGGTATTTTGAAAGTATTTACCAATAATTACAAACTAACTTTTCTGACCTCGGATTACACAGTAAAGCCTGAAAGCCGGACTATGTTAAAAAAATCCAAATGAGAAAAAGATATTGTGAAGCCAAAGATATCACGAAGCCAAAGAAAGAAAGAAAGATGTCCACATTGGTCAAGGGGAAATTTGTGGCATCGTGATTGAAGAACAGATAATTCATACGCAACAGTCTTTGTCAGTCACGATGGTACTCAAAGCTAGTTCCTGCCTCTTCAATATATCAGATATTAAAAGACCAGATGGACTTCCTTCGAGGCCAGAAAGAAGAAATCTAAGCATTCTTCAGAGTCCAGAAAAGAGCATGTCTATGCTATTTTTTCCTGCAGCATCTTTGGAAAGCTAACCAGATAATTTGCTTTTCCTTATGGGCTGATGTCTGGAGGCTAATGTGGTCCCCTATAGGCTATTCTTCAGCAGTTGAGACTGTTCAACCTCCATACATGGAAGTGAAGGCGGTCCAAAGCTGGGTATAACACTGCTTGTCGGATAAGATACCGTGTGTCAGTAAGGGCAGTGAAGTGTCAGTACTTTTTCGCCTTTATTGCGTCTGCAGATAGCCAACTGGCTGGCCCCGACCTTGCTGGCCTTCTGGAAGGGCCTGAAAACGTGGCTTTGCCATCCAGCCTGGGGAACAGAGAGTGGTATGGAGCCCCTAAAGCCCACCTGGGGCTTTCCAGAAAGAACTGAAGACCTAGTTCTGCCAGGTTGCGTGGGGCATGAAGAGTTTCAATCAGCCCAGTTGGGGGGGCTGGCGCCCTGATGACGTTCCCCGAGCCTAATAATTTTTAGCTACCATCAATTATCTTGGAATATACTTACTATTTATTTAGGACTAATTGTTATATTGTATTTTTAATTAATATTTATCTTTCCTCTAAATCACCGAGTCATTTTCTAATGAGATGGGTGGTGACAAATTTTATTTGTGTGTGTGTGTGTGTACATATACATAATGGCTGTACTGTTCTTGAATGACTGGGCTCTCCTGGTGACTGTATTGTATGGCTTTTACTTGTTTAATTGTTTTTAATGTTTGTATTGTTTGTATGGCTGGAGGGTTGTTGTTTTTTTGGTACTATTTATGTTTTAATTGTAAGCCGCCCAGAGTTACGAATGTGAGATTGGCGGTTTTATAAATTTAATGAAGGAATAAATAAAAAGACGTGGATGGTGAGGGAAATTCTATGGTGTTTCATGCTCACTGTGCCTGCGAACCACCGCATGCCCAGTGTAGTGTGAGAAACTGGGGAGGCTGGAAAGTAATGGTAGGGAGATTAGATATAACAAAAGAGTCAGAAGGTGAGTCCTTTAGTAGCTTCTGTTCTAAATGGCAACTCACCCTAGGTGGCAAGAAACCTGGGAAGAAAAGTCAGTATTTTTCAAGTTTGGTAACTTTAAAGTGTTGAAGTCCACACGCCTTAAAGTTGCCAAGTTTGAACAACACTGTTTCAAGTCATTCAAAAAGACTCTGGCTTAATGAACTATAAATTAAGTTTATATTCCTTTATAATTTTTATAAAGTATGTTTATAAATGAAATTTATATTCTTTTTGCAGTTACCAAAATTCTGTATTTATTCCAAACTAGCATTAAAGATACTTTACTGAAATTCGTGTAATTCTTGCTTCTTTGATCTTGCCCAGCTATGTACAGCTTAACATGTAGTGTGTAAGGATCTTAGAATCTCAGTAACTTAATCTTAAGCATGCCTCTCATGATGAGGGAAGGCGCAGGATAGACCCTCCAGCAAAGGTATTATGAGGGCATCAACTGCTTTAGCTCTGTTGTCTTGGAAGCATGAAACAAAATCAAATCTTGGAACATTCCTGTTTACTGAATCTACAAATAGATCGATCACTTGAAGATACCACCTCTACATAATCTGCTGAAAAACCTCTGAATGTAGTGCCCTTTCCCCTGAGAGAGATCCTGTCTGCTGAGCTAATTTGCTCAGATGTTCAAGAAGCCCTTTAAATACTGTGCCAAGCTGGATGTGAAATGATATTCGGCCCAAGTCATAACTTGGCTGGGTGTCTTCTGGAAAGCACAGGATCAAAATAATCCCTTGATGATTGGCATATGCTTATTGCACATCTTAATTCTATAGCATCTGTGCTCTCCAGCTGTAATGAGAGCGCCCTCAGAGCTAACTGCACCACACAAAACTCCAGCTGGTTAATAGGGAGAAAAATCTCCAGTAGTGACATTTACCTTCAATCTCCAGGCTGCGCGCATGCACACCCCTCCCCAGTCAGAAATACTGATGACTACATTGGCACCCTCATAAACTCCCTCAAGGGCAAGCGTTAAGGAGCCTTTCACTCAGGATACTGTCAGATTTCACATCCAAGTTGGAACTAACCCTCATTTCAATTTCTCAGCTTGACTGGCATAAGACTCAACCCTTCTGCATCTACTAATGTGTGATTTTAAGATCACTTTCATGAAATGTTTGACTTTAAATTTTACTGTCCAGTTCTATTATTTAAATACAACATATTTTGATGCTGTGATGTTCTTCAATGCTTGCCATATTTTTATTCATGTTTGTTATATTGCTAGCCACTATGGGATGGTTGACTAACAGTGTGCATGATATAAATATGATAGACAGAAATGGCTTAGCTAGATTTGTATCATTATTGCAGAGAAGAATGAAACCTCAAAAATAAGAGTTAATTGTCCAGTGGAGTGCAAAGCCGTAAAGTAAGTTTATATTTTAGTCTTACGCTTTAGGCTTCTTCCTCCCATCCTTCCAAATTAACTGATCACTCAGTGACCTTGGACAGTTATATGTTTTCATAACAACCATCTGTAGCCTGGGAATCCTGCTTCATGAGCCTTAACCCTTACAAATACTGGAGCTTTTCCTCCGTCGATCAGAAAGGGAAATGAGCATAAGAGGCAATAGGATATCAAAATGGTAGAAGAACCATTATAGAGGCAAGGAATAGAACTGCATCTAAGCACATCGTGGCCAGCAGTGACTGGGAGGGAACAGAGTGATGAAAGCAGCATTGCTACATTGTGAAGTAAGCTGTGCCTCTTTTCTACAGGTATAGCAACATTGCACACTTGACCGAAAGGGTAGAACTTATGGCCTGACACCACAACACTGCTTTTGTTGTTCTGATGAAAAGTAGACAAGATCCTTCAGATGCTGCTGTTTATGGCTCCAATCATCATCTCTTAGAGTTGTGGAATTTATCAGAATCACCTCTTAGAGTTATAGAATCTATCAGAATCATCTTCAGAAATGACAGGGTTTCTTGAGGCATGCTAAAATATTAATGATTCTTTCCTGAGAGAGAAACGCCTTGTTAATGTTTGTGTCTGTTATGGTCCTGGAGCGGATAAATTTTTGGGATGGAATTAAGGAACTTTTCTCCCTGTTTATCGCAGAGGAATGGACCTGGAGGCGAGTGGCTAGGTACTGAACATTTCAGGATGCCTTGTCCATTGTTATTGTCCTGACTAGCGGGTTGTCTATAAAAACATACATTTATAGTCCCAGTCTGAAGATATGCCATGAAAAAGAAAAGGATGTTAGTTTAGAAAAGTAAATTACCTTCTCCCCAGATACCCTTTCCCAGGGAAAATAAACTGCCAGCTCAGTTATAAACCACTTAGAGACAAAGGAATGTTGATGCAGAGAATATAAGGGCTGGGAAGCAAGGATACAGATAACCCTTAAAAGACAGCAACATCCTAACAGATACCTTCTTAGACCACTTTGTTCAGCTCAAGAAAACCATTCTATTTGCCCATTACCTCAACACTGTAATGCTGGGAAAGATGGAAGGAAAGAGAAGACGACGACAACCAGCAGCAAGGTGGATGGACTCAATTACAGTGCTGATAGAAAACTGCAGAACCAGGTTAGGGACAGATTGTCATGGAGAAAATCTATGTGGTTCCTAAGAGTTGACACTGGCAATGGCACATAATCATTACATAATTCTCAACTCATAAACCATATGCCATAACCCAATAAAGGAAAATATACTGATAAAAATATGTTGCAATGTGCACAAGTCTACATAGAAAGGTTGAATCCTCACCCACTGTAGGCCTGTTGTTTGTCTTGTCTTTGGTACCATCATAAACCAATTTGTGTTTCAGTAGAATTATGTGCTGGTTTCTAGTTTTAAATAAACTCCTAAAAACTCTCTAAACACCCACTAGGACTGCCATTGCCTTGGTGAAGACGTAAGAGCTCAGGACAATCTGAATGGTAGTGTCCTCAACTGAAATTACTTCCAGTACAAACAGCAGGAACTTTCTGGATGGAGGCTTCACGTGTGCAACCATCAGTCATTTAGGCTGGCAAAATGCTAGCAGGATCTGCTTTTACAGTGCCTGCCTTTCTGCTTGGGAAGCCACAACAATTGTGCTGATTGACAAGGAAGCAAATGAAAAGGATTTTATGGAAACTGATACACTTTTGATGCAATTTCCAAGGTAAATCTTGCCGATTCTCTCAGAGAGCAGGTTGAAGATTTGTGTTGAATTGGCCTTCTTGTGGAAGAGTTAAACATTGTGTTCTGTTGACCAAGAAAACAGTACACACACACACAGAGAGAAACATGCGTGTGCACACATGCATACACACATGCAGGGTTTATCAGACCACACGGGTCAATCCCAATATGTTACTATACTTAGGAATATTCAAAGCTCATGTGTCAAACAATAAAGCAAGGGTTTGAAAGAAAATAGAAACCAATTCAAACATTCAAGCATTGTTCGCTGCCTAGAGTCACTTGGTTGAGATGGATGGCTATAGAAAATAAATACATAAATAGCTAAATAAATACAGTGGTGCAAAAAAGTATTTAGTCAGCCACCAATTGTGCAAGTTCTCCCACTTAAAAAGATGAGAGAGGCCTGTAATTTTCATCATAGGTATACCTCAACTATGAGAGACAAAATGGGGGAAAAAATCCAGAAAATCACATTGTCTGATTTTTAAAGAATTTATTTGCAAATCATGGTGGAAAATAAGTATTTGGTCAATATCAAAAGTTCATCTCAATACTTTGTTATATATCCTTTGTTGGCAATGACAGAGGTCAAACGTTTTCTGTAAGTCTTCACAAAGTTTTCACACAGTTGCTGGTATTTTGGCCCATTCCTCCATGCAGATCTCCTCTAGAGCAGTGATGTTTTGGGGCTGTCGCTGGGCAACACGGACTTTCAACTCCCTCCAAAGGTTTTCCATGGGGTTGAGATCTGGAGACTGGCTAGGCCACTCCAGGACCTTGAAATGCTTCTTATGAAGCCACTCCTTCGTTGCCCGGGCAGTGTGTTTGGGATCATTGTCACGCTGAAAGACCCAGCCACATTTCATCTTCAATGCCCTTGCTGATGGAAGGAGGTGTTCACTCAAAATCTCACGATACAGGGCCCCATTCATTCTTTCCTTTACACGGATCAGTCATCCTGGTCCCTTTGCAGAAAAACAGCCCCAAAGCATGATGTTTCCACCCCCATGCTTCACAGTAGGTATGGTGTTCTTTGGATGCAACTCAGCATTCTCTCTCCTCCAAACACGAGTTGAGTTTAGATCAAAACGGTCTCCTTTGGTTTCATCTGACCATATGACATTCTCCCAATCCTCTTCTGGATCATCCAAATGCTCTCTAGCAAACTTCAGACGGGCCCAGACATGTACTGGCTTAAGCAGGGGGACACGTCTGGCACTGCAGGATTTGAGTCCCTGGCGGCATAGTGTGTTACTGATGGTAGCCTTTGTTACTTTGGTCCCAGCTCTCTCCAGGTCATTCACTAGGTCCCCTCACCATTCTTGTGATCATTTTGACCCCACAGGGTGAGATCTTGCGTGGAGCCCCAGATCAAGGGAGATTATCAGTGGTCTTGTATATCTTCCATTTTCTAATTATTGCTCCCACAGTTGATTTCTTCACACCAAGCTGCTTGCCTATTGCAGATTCAGTCTTCCCAGCCTGGTGCAGGTCTACAATTTTGTTTCTGGTGTCCTTCGACAGCTCTTTGGTCTTGGCCATAGTGGAGTTTGGAGTGTGACTGTTTGAGGTTGTGGACAGGTGTCTTTTATACTGATAACAAGGTCAAACAGGTGCCATTACTACAGGTAACGAGTGGAGGACAGAGGAGCCTCTTAAAGAAGTAGTTACAGGTCTGTGAGAGCCAGACATCTTGCTTGTTTGTAGGTGACCAAATACTTATTTTCCACCATGATTTGCAAATAAATTCTTTAAAAATCAGACAATGTGATTTTCTGGATTTTTTTTCTCATTTTGTCTCTCATAGTTGAGGTATACCTATGATGAAAATTACAGGCCTCTCTCATCTTTTTAAGTGGGAGAACTTGCACAATTGGTGGCTGACTAAATACTTTTTTGCTGTAAATAAATAAAATTGTTTACAGGGTCTGGCTTTTGGTACACCATATATACCAGGGGTTGGATAGCATAGTGGTTAGAACGCCACCCTTTGATGCAGAAGACTGGGGTTTGAATCCTGGCTGGTATCTACCTTACCAGTAGAGGTCCTTGAGCAAAGACCCCCTAGTGCTTCACCTGCCTACCTCGGATATGAAGTGCAGGAGCAGTTAGACTTTGAGTAGAGCCCTTCACTCTGCTGGGATTTCTCTGAATCCAAAGAAATCCCTAGGTCTTACCATAGTTAAGGATGGGAAGGGGAAGTCCATGGCCCTATCACTGACATATTACTCTTATATGAGTACATCTATTCGGCCCCTAGGACCAGAAGAATCTACTAAATATCTGGGTCTTCAATTTACATGAAAATGCCGTTTAATACCAAAACATACTGTAAGTTAGACAACATACTTCAGGAAATTTCGAAAGCTCCCCTTAAGCCCGATCAATGGCTACAGTTGCTTAAAATCTACCTGGTCCCTAAATTAACATATGAATTAGTGCTAGGACACTCTCACCTTAACACCTTGAGAAAATTGAACTATTTGGTTCATTCTTATGTTTGGCGAATTGAACAATTTGGTTCATTTTACATTTGGCAATGGCTATGGTTGCCTAGCAATACTCCTCTTGGATATTTTCATAACTACTATAAATACTATTAAAGAAGGTCATTGGCATCCCTGTTTCTCAATGATGATTCCGCTCTTGCAGAAAGCTCATTTTGCTAAAATTGCCTCGCAATCTAATGCAATTTTTGAACCATCAAACAACAGGATGCCTTTTGTGTCCTTGGAAATATAGTTAATAAGCCTTTTAATATCAATTCTGTTGTAGTTACTACTAAGCAAGAAGTACAAGTTGAATGGAAGAAGGCGTTATTACAATCTGTTGATGGCCGAGAATGGGATGCTCCTGCTGTCGATCCGGCCAGCCACGAGTGGTTGTTAAATGCAACTAGAGTTTTTCCGTGCCTTTTTTTTTACATGGGATCCAGCTAAAAGGTGGTTTGCTGCCTACAAAATCAACAAGAACATGGGGCTTGAATTTGCAAGTAACAGATAAAACATGTAGAGGCGTCTGTAGGGCCCCTGAAATGCTACACATTTTACAGGTCTGTGGGGTTACTCACAATGCCAGGTGCACCTGGCATAACCGTATACAACAATGTAAGTCTATTTGGGTTGAGCCAATTATACTATCTGGCTCCTCTTTCATCAAACCCAACCTTGTTGAGAGAATCAACCAGTTCTGGGTTCTCAACATCTCAGTAGTTGCGGGATTTAGGTTGCAAGAAACTTGGGATTTGAAAATCGCAAAATATGGACTGCCTGCCTGTATGAATGACATCTTAGCATGGTATACAACCCCAATCACTGTTAAACTTGTGGTTATCTCTAATCGTGGTCTCTTTTTTGATTCTTCAGGTTGTGGACTTCGTGTGCTGGGCTTGACTCACCAAGACATTATAGATCTGTGTTTGCTGGCTATCAAGGGATACCTTAAGTGCTATGATCTGTATACATGCTGTACCAAGGTTGGTTCCTGGTCAATCTACTAGTTTGATGCTGCCTTTGACTTATGACCTGCTTTCTGTGGTGATTTTCCTGTGTGACTGATAGCATTAATTCACTTTAGAAGATTTATCTGCAAGCACCAGAATGGTGTCACATTTTCTGTTCTGTTTGTATTTCAAATCTAATAATAAATGATAAATAGCTTGTCTGTGTTTACACTGCCAATTAAAGTGTGGTTTAATTACTGAATAGTTCACAATTGGTTGGGTTCACAGAACATATCTATGCATTACAAATCAGGGTTTAAACAAAACCCTAAGCCACAAATCAGCAAGCCACATTTTAATGGGGGGAAGCCAAGCCTTTACATACTTAGTTAAGGAAAGAAATCTCCTTCAAGCAGTGTTTGACTCCTGTTGACTTTGTGGACACACCCGTGTAGTTCTCCTGGCAACAGTATATAGGTGTATTATGACTGCCTTCTTCCAGACTTTCTTTTTTTTTTTTTTTTGGCTTCTCACTCTCACTTACATTCCCGAACTTCTCCCATAGAAATACAAATCGAGACCACCCTGCTTACCTTTTTGACATCAGCCAAGTTCGGCAACACTCCTCCCTACTGCCTTGCTTTGAAGAGCTTACATTACATGCCTCTTCAAACGTACGTTTCAAAAAAAATAAACCCAGCACAAACTGAACCCAAGGCAAGCTACAAACGGTAGCTCTTCAAACGCCAAACCAGCACTCTTTTGCGGCCCCAAAAAGCCCAAAAGCGACCCAAGAGGCTAGAATACCCCACCCAAGTCTCCCAAGAGAACTTTTGAACCAAATTCTTCGCTCTTTTTCCAACTAGGCATACTAATTCATGCCACCTCACTCAACTTCTCTCTCTAACCCCGAAACAATGCTGTTATCCTTTACAAAAATATGCGATTGTGATTCCTCCCCCGCCCCGCCCCGCCCCGCCCCGCCCCCCTTTCTGTGATCTCTACGGTATTTTCCTTGGAGGCGAGAAGAAGAAAGTAGAGAACACGCGCGCCCACAAGCCGACGGCTGAGACTCTCTGAGACGCTGCGCGCGCTCCGCCAGCCAAGCTTTGCCTGGGGGTCACGTGTGTGTGCCGCTCCGCCCCGCCCCGACTCCGGCCCGGGCTCCTCCTGCTGCCGCTGAGGGGCTCGCTCGGTCCCTTCGCCCACCCTCCGCCGCGCCTCCGGGGGTAGGTACCCGACTTTGGGTTGCCGTTCTCGGGAGTGCGGCTGTGGCTTTGGGGGGGCGTGTTCCTTTTTCGCCTCTTCCAGATGAGGAGGGCGAGGGGCTGCGCGTAGAGAGAGCCCGGCGCCCGCGCTGGCGGAGGCATTTTGTTTCCTTCCTTAAACAACCCGAGGCAAATTATCCCGGCCGCCTCGTCCGTAAGCAAGTACGGTAAATGAAAGTGACCCACCCGCCCCGCTTTGCCCAATCTGGAAAATCTTGGCGGAGCGGGGTCGCGGCCGCGGGGTGGTCGGGCCCAAGTCTGTTTTCTGACTGGGCTCGGTCCCGGTTTGGTCAGGTCCCACGGATGGCTGGATCTGAGTCTGAAAATTGTTGTGGTTCTAGAGGGCGCAGAAGCTTTTCAGAAGAGCAGAAAGACGATGCCGTGGGGATTTCACCGAATGCTCGACCGGGTTGATTGCAGCCTCTCTTTGTGATGATGCCGGTTGATGGTTGTTAGGGCTTACGCGTGCACAGCCCCGGGCGCAGAATCCTGGAAACCTCTTTGACGCCAGTGTTTAATCCGAATGAGGGAAACACGCGGCCTTCCAGAGGTTACTGAGCCACCACATCCAACGTCGGTTGACTGTGGCTTCTTGAAATTAGGAGTTTAGTAGCGTCCGGAGGGATCAGGTGGCCTTGGAAGGACCAGAGTGTCTCTCCGTCCTTGTCCCATGCTGCTTGAGGAAATTTTGAAACAATCCTAGGAGCTCAGGTTGACAAGACAGTGTTCAGTCTTGCAACAGGCATTGCATTTCATTAGTCGTGCAAATTATACTGCGTTGTAATTGTTTTGGAAATCAGGTTGGTGAGATTTTATTAACTGGTGAAATAAAGTACATGAAGCAGCTTCAACGCTTAACGCAGAATGCCACTGTATGGTTTTTTAAAAAGTCAAGTTAGATTTCTACACCAGCTAAGTTTCAAGATTTCAAGACAGCATACATAGTATTCCCTCCTCTAATTTAATTCCCTCAACAGTTCTGAGAGGTAGGGTGAGATAATAACTGGCCAAGAGAGTTGGGCTGGGGATGAACATGAATCTGAGTCTTTTCCTGTCTTAGTCTAATTAATAATCATTAATTTTAAAGTTTTGAGCAAATTGAATAAAGCAAATAAGCTTAGAAAGCCTCTAGGTATTGTTTTGTTTATTTTAATCAGACACAAGTGTTCTTTTCATTAACAGTAACACTTCATATTCTGTTTTTATATGCAGAATGAAGAACTTGGACAAAGGAAAGTGTAATAGTTTCATATTTGAGAGATGTGAAAATGCCAGCAGGTGCAAACTTTAGTGTTTTGTTATATTTTGCACAATCTATAACAATTGTGATTGTTAAAAAAAATCCAAAACAAACTATTTACTTTAACTTTTCTTGCTTTAAAGAATATTATTTCTGAGGCAGGCCTTTCTCACTTCCTTACTAAAAACCTTCTAGATATTGGCAATTTTTTTTCTATTAAGGAGGTCGTTCAATGTGTAATTCTGATGCTGTTCTTATAAGATTGCTGTTCCATCATTTCACATATTTATATTATTACTGTAGTTCCTTACCATTTATTGTTTTATACTTCTATATTTTACTAATATTGTGAACTGCCTGAAATTTTATAGAGGTTAGGTAGGATGTAAGGGCTTTAAATAAATGGTGGCCCATAAGACATGTGTGATATTTATATATTCAGATGCTCTGAAGGCAACTAGTAGTGATGTGTTCCTTTTTGCAATGAGGTCTGGTATATCTCTTTATTTCTGCATCCAGAATGGGCATGGAATTGTTCATTCTAAGTTTCTTTCATACATTGTTTGGAAGTGTGATAGTCTATCTTATCTAATAAACTAAATTATCAAATTGTTTTTTAAACTTCCCAGTTGAGAGTGAAGCCAAGGCAAAAACTAAAGTTCATTTTGAAGAAATATTCAGGAATCATGCTGGCCTAATTGAGAAAAAGAAAATTAAAAAGAAACAGTTAAGCATCCCAGAGAATATTGTGGTGAGTTTGATGTACTATGAATGAATGTTTGTTGCTTCAAAAAAGTAAAGCGTAGTCTTTCAGAGCACACTTCCATAAATAGTATTAGGAATTTTGATTGTCCTTTACAGAGTCAATTTCTTTTTAAGGACATAGATTGGTGAAGCTCTTTAGTTTCACAAAAAAACCCAAAGTCACGTCAGTCTCTTTTGGAGTAAAAAAAGTTATAACCTTAAAATACGCTTTGAGATTAAAGACAGCTGTTTCTATAATTAGTACTATTAAAGTGGATATGTCATGATTCTGTTTTATCCTTTTCCCTACGTCACAAGTGGGCTGCATTTGAAAATTCTGGTTATGGTTAGGATCTGGGAAAAGCGCCTGGTAGACTGAAGTTTTGTTTCAGAGAAACATTTTCAGGCTAAATGGACACAAGATGCAAAATTTGTTAATATCCCTTCCTCTACAGTTATGATTTTTGTACCCTGAAAATACGCTCTGAAGGTTAAGGATCTCTACAGAACACATGGTGAGGTGTGGGGTGAGGGTGGCAGAAGGTGTAGCAAGAAAGACCGAGGGGAATGTGGCTCTTATTCCAGGCAAGTTATTGTCTGACCACACCTGGAATGACCAGCTCTGTGTGGTCCAGAGGAGAAATTCAACATTCCCAAATTCTCCTAAAAGTCTGACCTCAGAGTGGTATGTTTTGCACATTTGTAATTTATTTCCTTAGCTGATTAGATATGTTCATGGTCAAAAATATCCTTTTAAAATGTGCAGTGTTAGGGCCTATAGGTACATAAGTTCAAAGAGAATTTGATTTCTTTTGCCCACAGAATAGGTTTAGGAATGCTTTCAAAACACATATTTTTCAGTGAATACTGACTTTGGTCCTCTTTCCTCCATAATCATCTCTCTGTCTCTCAAAAATGTGTATTTTTCTACATATTTCTTGCAAGCTTGGTTTGGTATTTTACTACTTTTACAGTGCACATTTATGTACCGAGTTGAGAAATCTTTGTGCATTTTTGTGCTGGACATTGTCCTGAAATCTGGTCTAATAAAGAGTTGAAAGTATTTTAAATATATAACGCAGGCAGTGAAAGTCCACAGGATTTTCCTGTAATTACTGCTAATAATGATGATTCTAAGTGACTTTCTTTTGTTCTGAAGTGTAATGCATGCAGAAAAGGTACAAAAACATTTTTATTTACTATCTAAATAAAGTGAGGCCTTAGAATAAGTATATTCCAAAGAGTGATTTCACAAAACCAGTCCCGTTGTTTCATGTACACAATGTAATACCAGTTTGTCACAGAGGAAGCTCAAATATCCAGAAATTGTGCTTGGTCCATAGATCTCAAACATGAATTTATAGATGTGTCAAAAGATATATGTATATTCTGATGTGATCACACTATGTACTATAGAGTGGCCTAAAGAAAAGAAAGGCAGTAGGATTTCTGTTTGTTGAAGAAAAAAATAAAGGAATTGGGAGTAAGGTTAAGAAATTAAGGTTATGGTTGATACAGAGAAGAAAACATCAGAAAGTGATTAAGAAAAGAATAGAAAACTAGTTTAGACAAAGCAGAACTTTTACAGAGTTCAAATAGAATATGTTCATATTTATAAATAAGTTTTAATTATTTCTAAAAGTTATGATCAGATCTTTTGAAACTGAATTTGGTTTTTCAGTCTTCTGACAAAATATATCTAATATAAAATAAGTGCATATAACTCTGTGTACAGTAATTTCAGATTATCAGATTGCAATGTGGATATATCCCTTTTAAAAAGTTTGAAAATCAAAGGTTTAAACTATCTTGATTATTATGAGCTTCTTTTGTTAAATATTATCTCAGAGTTACTAGGTCTGTGGTCAGTAAATTATACCCCTCCACCAAGTAATATTTATGTTAGGTATAAACTTAGCATGTTCTTTTAATTATATTTGAATATATGCTTTTCAGCATGGCATGCTGACAGAGCAATTTTGCAGCGCCTCTAAAAGACTTGAGGAGATTTTTCTTATAACGGTTACATTAAAAACTTGCTCAAACCTATAATCTTTCCACGTTTTATATGAATTCCATCAGTTGGTTGAAGTATAAGTAAGTCTTAATTGTTTCCCTTCAGATACTAAAAGTAAAATATTAATAAAATATCTTATTTATTAATTTTATAATAATTACATATTAGCATACAGATAGATGGCTTTCCAATGTTTTTGTTTTGATTACAGCTTGAGACATTAAAAAATCATCTGAGCAAAGGAAGTGAAAATGAGCCAATTATAAACAGCACATATAACCCTGAGGAAAGTAGTCCACGGATTCCAAAAAATGCATTCAGAGATAAAGCATCAGTTGAAGAAAAAAATGATGTTGTTAGTGGAGAGGAAAGCAAGCAAGTTATGCTTAAGAAGAAGAAAAAGACAGCCTTACAGAAACAACTTAATGAGGAAGAAAAGGTATCTGAAACTAAGTTAGACAGTTCTGAAAAACAGATTCAAGTTTTTACAAAGAAAAAAACAGAAAGTGTATTGCGGGCAGATGCGATTCATCAGAAAGGTGAAAGCAATATAAAAGGTGCCTTGAATGGACGCCGAGATAGATCTGAATTAGATGAGGAAGAAGAACAGTTAATTCAAGCCTATGAACAGCAAGTGGCTGAGGAAGAAGCAAATGCAATTAAGAAAAGAATAAAAAAGAAACTTAAAGAACAGATGTCTGAATTCATTCCCAACATTCAAAGCCATGAAATAGTATTGGACAATGAAGTGAGAAAAAAGAAGAAAAAGAAAAAAGTACTGGTTTCTTCTGAATCTCAAACAAGGTATAATAGCAAGTGATAAATCTGTATGGATGTAAGATTTGTGACAGCTATTTGGGTTGTGTTATTGTTGAAATTGGAAATTATTCCATATAGTTTTGTAAGGAGAATATAATGGTGCTGTCATATCTGAAAAAAGACATTCAGTGAACCAGTTTTATTTCCTTGCAAAACTGTACTCTGGTTTATAAAGAGGAAATGACAGAATAGGTAGCTGAAGTCAGATTTGATAAGAGATATCAGGAGTTTAGCTTAGGTCTTTTGCTCAGATTTCAGGCAAAGGGATGCAGTAGCGATGAACAATGAAATCATGCCTCCCTTGTCATGATGCCTAGATTTCTAGCCATGTCATCCCTTGGTTTGTGCATTACCAGGGGTCTGAACCCATCCTACCATAGGTCCAGCTTGATAGGATGAGGTTTTTAATAGACCTGGCCTTAACAGACTTTGTGTGGGAGAGGTGTATCAAGTTAAATCCATTCAACCCAATTTGAATGTGTATGTTGTTTGCTTGTATTGCAGAATGTAATTATTAAGCTATTAAGTCTGGGAGTATACTCCAAATCATAAATATCCTTGTTAACCATATGACTTCTTTCATTCAGTGCAATGTCACTCTCTGAATTACAACATGAGCCAGAGGAAGAAAATACCAGGAAAAAGAGATCTTTGGAAAGACCACTTATATCCAAATCTAAAGAAAATGACCTATTAATAGAGCAGAAAACTGAAGGCAAAAAAGCAAAAAGAAAATCCCCAAAAGGTTTGTGTGGCTAGAAATGGAATCCTTTAAATGTTTTCTATTAGAAGTAATTCTCAGTTAACAGCACTGTGGTGTGTGCATGTTGCCCAAATTACCCCATCCTTATGGCATAAAGATCTGAACAGTAATCTACTGATTTTGTGTTAGCAAGATTGAAATGATGGACCATGCTTGCATTTGAGAAGACCTGGCTATTTCTACAGGCCAGAATGTTATATGTGCCCACTGTTGAGTTGTCTTTGTAAATTGTGGTGCTGGTAGGGCATTTTATATTCCTATTTTAACAATACCAAACATAATAATGGATAAGGGAACTTTATTTAACTCTTTATTTTAGAAGAAGTTCTAAAGGGAGGCAGCTTCACGTATCATGGCATGGCTGTAATAAATTGACTTCCAAAAGTGATTTAGTCATTTGGAAAGTGTGCTAGTTATGCAAAACTCTCTTAAGAATAACAGACACATTTATCTTCTAGAACAGGGATAGGTAATCTTCTGCCCTGGAGTGGATGGGACTGAAATCTTTGGCTCATTTTGTAATGATGTATGTTTGGAGGTTTAAGAGGCTGCATGGTGCTTTAGATCCTGCAAAATATTGAGGAGCAACCTGTTTTGCTCTTTAAAAACCTTGAAAATCCAAAAGCATCAGACAGACTTTTCCTTGCTTGGAGAGGGTTTTAAGAGGTGAAATGTGTGTTTAAAGCCTTGAGAGACTTAAAGCACTCATTTTGCAATTTAAAATCTAAAAGTACCTAGTACTTGCCAGGCAGAAGTGCTTTCCATGTTAAAGTGTTCATGTTGTTGAATAATTCATGACAGCTGATATGCATGGAAATCAGGATCTGCTTCATAATAAATAAGTTGACTGAAAATTCATTGATGACAACATTTTAAATTATAGATTTACTTGTAGTAATTGCAGCAATTGCATAAATTGAACTTAACAGCAGTTCTCCCTTAATTTTTGCTAAAGCCTATTTTTCTCTCTCCTAGCTGTAGAAGAAAATACAGAAAACATTAAAGAAAATACTTTACATATGACTGATGGAAGTCTTTCACCAGAATCAAAACCGGGTTTTGATGATAACCTTGTTTTAGGGGTTTACATCCATCGAACTGATCGACTTAAAACTGATCTTATGGTATCCCATCCAATGGTTAAGGTTCATGTGATTGATGAGAAAACTGGTTTATATGTGAAGAAAGAGAATAGGTGATTTACTGATGTAGATTTCTTTCTTATTCTTGGTGTTAATTAATTTGTCCATGATCTTACAGAAACTCAGATGAAGTATTGGTGTTCCTAGATCTACATCTGATTTTTTTTTTTTGCATAGTTGAATTTATTTTCATTTCTATAAGCATGCCTTATAACTGAATTGTAATCTAGCATAAATCAGAAACATATATAATCACTCCTTAAATGAGGTTCATTTGATATGCTCAAACAAAAATTTGTCAAAGATAAATGTAGTTTATTTAATATTTCTTCATTATTACTGCACCATAATAATTCTCATTTGCTGAACAGAACTGAGGTTCCTATGCTTCAGCAGTTTCAGATGGAGCCAATATTTGGATTTTGGATTGCAAATTAAGATGAGAAGTTTAAGAATTTATCATTCTTCTGTAATTGCAAATTATAATTCTCATTGCTAGTTGAATTTAATGCAAGATTTTTCCAACTAATACTGTCTGTAAGGCTTGTTGGGTAGTCAGATATGCTAGATAACAACAGCTGTAATGGACTTTCATGTCAAATAAGAGAGCCTGTAAAATATGCAGAGATTTCTTTCCAGAGTAGTAATCTTGGGACCTTCAGAAAGATCAGATTAGAGTTTTAATGATAAAGTCAAGAATGTATCAGGGCCAGTTTGGAATCAACATTATATCCAATCTGTAATATCTAGAAAGAGGAAAATAAAGAAGTTACTTATTCCCTAATCTCTAACATTTGCTACAATCTTATACATACTCTCCAGGGAACAGGCTCCATTGAACTTTAGACTATTTTAGCTTGCATGTAAAACCTGTCGCAGATGTTGTATGAAACGCTATTGTAATATGCCACATTGATCATATTTTAACTACCTGTAAACATTAGTTTTAAATGATAATGAATAAGTGCAGATATTCAGCTTCTTCTAAATGCTTTCCTCTAAGGTTATCCTTTTATGGTGTTCTGTTACATTTGATCTGAACCAAACTCACATTAATTCACTTTTCGTATTTCATTGGGGTTTGGACTTTGCTTAGAATACTCTGAATAAGGCTTAATATATTCTGATTTGCTCATAAGACTAACCCACAATGTTATTTGTTTGTTTTTGGTTTAGCACAGTATATGAACCAATCCAAAGGAAAAAAAAACCCATGGTTTCTAAATCAGAGTGATTGTGTTCACACATCTAGCTAACCGAAAGACAAACAAATCTCATTATTGCCTTGAAGCAGGTCATTTATACTAGTTGACAGTCTGATGTTGAACACTTTTTTTATTCAAGTAAAGCTACTTACAATGTAGATAATTAGAGTAAAAATAAGATATAGCAAGACTCAGTTGAATGTATTGTTTTTATATAGCAGTCGACAAGTTTCATCCTTCTATGAACAAGAGAAAGTGGGGCATATTCTTCCTATTATGACCCAGCCTTACGATTTCAGACAGTTTAAATCAACACTTCCAGAATGGGAAGAGCAAATCCTATTTAATGAACGTTTTAACTATTTTCTCCAAGATGCTGAAGGAAGCCCCAAAGTAATTCTGTTTTTTGAGGTACAGAATAACTCGATCATTTCCCTTTTATCTTCTGTTCCTTTTGGCAGAAATTTTCTGTATCTTTCCTCTTACCAGTAAAATACCTTATTTCAAAACTAGATTGTATTGGTGATGGTAGAAATAGACCAGATAATCTAATTGCTTAAGAACATTTTTAACTTTAAACATCCTTAAAGTTTTTGGACAGTTTTGTGAAATTTAAAGACGTACTTGGGCCCTTTCGCAACACTAGAGAGTGCAGTCTTTCACTTTCAGGTCTCCTAACAGTTATACAAGCTGTTTTACTGCTTTACTGAATACCTGGTTGCTTGGAAAGGAGGCAAGTTTTGGATCAAAGCAAAACTAAAGGAGTGTCATCTGGGACGTTTCTTTGATTCATAAAAAATAGCCTACATCTAGTTTGCATATATGCCCTTACAAGTATTTTCTTTTAGTGAAGCTCACATGTACTACCTTTTGTGGCATCCTGCTTTGTTCTGAGTGGGTTCTGCATATTTGAGATCTGAGATTCATCAAATACAGCAAGGCTTTAGATTTGTGCTCTGTACATGATCTCAGTTGTTTATTGTGTTTGCCACAAGAGTTTTTTGTCATAGGAAAGTAATATGTACAAAAGATTAAAAAATCCAGCAAAATTAGTTGTTTCTTTCTATGTCTGTAATTATAGAAATGTAAACTGAATAAAATGTATTTTCTACTTCCAGATCCTTGATTTTTTGAGCATGAATGATGCAAAGGCCAACTTTGATATTCAAGCTCAGGAAAGTGGCTTTCGGAAAATCTGTTGGGCATTTCTAAAGGTTTTTATTTCTTATTTTAATGGAAACATTGTACTGAAGCATTAAACAAGTCTGAGCAAAGATAAACACAGAATTTACTTTGTATATAGTCAGAAATAGTCTTTGTATATAGTCAGAAAATTAGTCAAGGTATATTTCAACCAGTTCACATTCAAATATCCACCCACCCCTATTATTGAAAAGTTGGATTGAGGGTCTTCACAATTATTTCTGTTTGAATTTCTGATGAGATACATAGTGCCTATTTATACTTGCTTCCCTGGATTTATTCTGGCACCATTTAATGAAACACAAAACCAGCTTATTTCTGAGTCAGTAATGATGCCAGCAATACAATTACACCGTCACCAGACTAATCGGAAAGTATTATCAACTATCTCTTGGCTATGTGACGTCTCTGTGAGCCCCAATTAATGTGATAGCAATATTTTTGCAATCATCTTATTCTCTTTATGTATGTATGTTATATAATAGATTTATACCTGAGTGTGTGGAGTTGTGTACGTAGCACTTCTCTTCCATTCCTTAAACCAGGCGTGTCTTTTTCTGAGATCATGCTGCAACTGTGGAGGGCAGCTGTGCCCCCACTCTGCTGTTGGTCAGAAAAGCTTTGAAAACCTGGCTCTTCACCCATGTCTTGGGTGAAGAAGAATGAGACCCCTTGCTTCATTCCATCTGGTCTATCAGACTTGCCATCTTTTATTGATTTTTATTATAATGTTCTTGTTGGATTGTTTTGAGCTGCCCAGTCACTGGGAGTTGGGCGTAGCTGCCTTTTCACAGCTGCCATCCTTAGTTGCTGAAGTAGAGAGTAAACTTTCATAGGATGATACTTTTTGCAAAATGTTTTTTCCTATCTCTTTTGACTCAGCTGTTCTATCTAAACCTACAGTCTGGAAATTATGGTATGAGCTTGACTCCTTGCATCCCTTCTGAATAAAAATTAAGAATTGTATGCTAGAAATTACTGTGGCATAGCCCGGCAGGATCCATTTATCAGGCTGTAGCAAAAGGATAGGAGACATTGACATTCCATTAGTTCTGGTGAAAAACAGTTAAGATCTGGTTTTATATCCCAGCTGGTTCAGAACCAACGAGTTAGTTCTTAAAAAAAGGTTTAACTGTAAGCATTGATGCCTGAATATTCTTTTTTCATTTTACTTGACCATCTTTAGCCCTTCTTCACTTTGTGGTATGTCTTTTAGACTGTTAAACCAAAGGCAAGAACTATTGTTATGTATGTAGGACTACAAAATGTTCTTGGACCTTTTCAGTAAATGTATTTATTTGGTTCAATAAATGACAGTGATCAAGGTTCAGAAGTAAATGGGCAAAAACTGTGTATACTCCCCTGTCTGACAGATGAGTAAGACAGTGGAAATGGTTTGTCTCATGTGAATTCACATAAACAAAGACATAACAGTAACTAATCAGATGACCTTTTTGTGTCTTACATTATGTAGATTGTCATTTCTGATAGGAAACCTGTGGTTCATTGTTACTTCAGTTGTTAAACTATTATTATTTTATTATTACTTCGATTTATTTTTATCTAGAAGCTCAAAAAAGCTTGGGGGGGGGTCTCCTTTTATCCTCAAAATAATCCTGTGATGTAGATTGGTTTGAAAGAGAGCAGCCTTAATATAACCTAATGAATTCCCATGGTTAGGATGGGTTGAACCTAGGTCTCCCCAGTCCTAGTCCAGTACCTTAGCTGCAACACCACACTTGCTCTCTATGGTTTTAGAGTCCTGTTATTTGTCCTTTCATCAATAAAATGCCTCAGCGTAATGTACGACTTTTTCCATCTTAATTATTTGGTCATTTTCAGCTTGTTGGTGCAAATGGAGTTCTGAACATTGGTGGAAAAGTACGTCTTCAGTTGTATTCTCCTCCTCCAAGGACCAGGTCACAACTTCATGCTGTGGAAGTTTATGACTGGTGGGCAAAGTGTCCTAGAAACAATTACCCTTCAACACTGTATGTGACTGTAAAAGGCATTAAACTTCCTGATCATGTATGTTAACTTAAGTGTCTTTAAAATACGTCTTGTGACCATGAGTCTAAAAATAAAAGCGTTCTTGGCCTTTTATCGCTAGCTGCAGAGAGAAAATTGTTTCCACATTCTGTTAAATACTGGAATATCTCACCTTTAATTATTCCCTTCCAGTAATTTCTGAAAATTTTAATGTAATTTTGTTTTATCCTGTAAATAAATAAATGACACTATCTATGAAAAAATTAATTCATTCTGGTGATTATTGAAGTAACTAGACTTTGGCAAAAATGCTGGACTATGTGGGAGGTTTTCCTCTGGTTTTTAAAGAAGACTGCTAAAGTTGAGAAATATTGATTAGATTTTGCTTTAGTAAAGTTGATTAACAGTAATTTTATTGCTACTATGTTTTTGATAAGCTGGATGTAGCTAGTGATATAGAAGATATAGGTATAGAGTATCAGCCTATTTACTTGATATCATAGTGTTCAAAAGGGTTATTTACTAGCATGATTAGGATTGCAGCCTTAGTGATTTGGCTCATCAGGGCTGTTTATACTAACACTTTTATTTCTGCTTAAAAAGCTGCCTCATGCTTCCATAGAAACAATGACTACTGTAGCACAATCCATCTTTAACACATGAGCATGTATGTTTTCATGATTGCTTGCTGGTTACAGAATTTAATATGCTTTCACCATGTTAGGTTAGCAATATAGGTGGGTTCAGTTAGCGGCTTCATGACATCAAGTGGGAGCTTTGGGTGTGAGTGAGCAGTTGCAAGTATCACTGATGGGAAATAAATAATATTCTGATGAAACCTAAAGCATTTGCAATTGAACACATTTGCGTGCTTGGTATGAGACTTTGAGGGAGGACAAATCAAATCATATACTGCGTGTGTTAACCAACCCTGGATGAACTTGCAGTTTGATCTACTTAAATGGAGTTAGTTTCAATATGAATATTCTAATGTGCACTCCCTTGCCACTTAATGATTGATTACATTGTCTTGATACTTTTCATGTGTCAAAAGAAATTGTTTTAATATTTTTTAATCTCTTTCTAGGTAGACCCTTCTTTGCGGTCTATGATGGCTATTCAGCAAGAATATCATAGCCCATCGTTCTTGGATCTACAAAACGATATAGCCAAAACAGTATTGAATTCTGGAACTCAAGTGAAAAAGGAAGAACCATTTAAGTGGTCAAAACTTCCTGGACAGGTAAAAACATTTTCAGAGTATTTTTTATATAATTTGATATTAGCCTTTTTAAAAAGTCAAACTAGAGTTATTTTAGGATTTAATCCTACTTTAGTGAACTTTGTAGAAGCAGGAAGGACTTGATGTTTATTTTCCAGCATTTACTTGAGAAATGTCTAGTGCTGTTTATGACTATGTGAATTGCAGATTTTTTTGCAGACAAAATACAACATCTGTATTATTATTAAAATATGAGTAGTAATGAAAGTTAAATTAATAAAATTAAGAAAATAGATTAATACTTAAAACACTAATAGTAGTTTGAGTAATCTGAATCTTTCTGTTTCTTTGGGCCTGCTGAGGTGAAATTTCATATCCAGAATTCTGCTTGGAAGTTGAGGGAAAAACTTTAAGCCCATGTACTTTTTTCCTCCTTATAGTATAGAGAAAAAAATGATGAAATGCTGTTGTAAAATGTACTTACTGCAACATTTATATTGAAGTGTTCTCACACTTAAAATGCATTCTTTCAAGGCCAAAGTTGATGTGCCTTTATAAATGGCTGACTTTTTTCCTGGAAAAAAATAATCTTTGGTTTCCCAAACTCTAATGTGCGCCAGATCTGGGAGCTATTTGCTGGAAGCAACATATATAGAGAAAGGAGTTATAAGTAAAAAGAAACGAGACTGGATCCCATTCAAAAACATATTCTAGGTTGAGATGACCCAATTGCCTTTTCTTTGTAATATAAATATCTTTTATAAAATATGCATAGCATGATGTATGATTTGATCCCTCACAAGTAATACGCATCAGAGCAGGGGGGAGTGGGAGAGAAGAATTGCTTTAGAGAATAAGAGCCAAGCTTGAGATGTGTTCCTGGTTTTGTGTATAGAATTTCACTGCCTGCAACTTTTCATTAACTTTCCCCCCCTTCCCCTTATATAACCCTAGTTTAGGCTAACAAAGCATGATGACATAGACTCTGTTCCTCAGAGGTTCCCCTAACCAATTTGTTATATGAAGCTATGAAAACTTTTTCCTACAGTTTCTGTGTGTGTGTGTGTATGTGTGTGTGTATCTTTCTCTGAAAAAAATATTGTATTTAAACACGTTTACAAATAACGGTTTGCTTTGGAACTACAGGTGTGTCGACTGCCAAACAAGTATCTCTTTTCCTTGAAAGCAGGCAATATGGGATGTTTCTGTATTTGTTTCTCTAAAGATGGACGAACATTAGCCGCAGGTTGTGCAGGAAGAGATGGTTATCCTGTTGTTTGTAAGTGAGAGTCTCAAGGCCTATTTTTATTTTAAACACCTTCTATGTATGCAGTGAATTGTTTGGAAGGATTTTTTTCTTCTTTTTATCCTTGAAATTTAATTGATTATTCAAATTTGAGGTATAACCAAATGGTAAAGGGTGCTTTTTAATCTTTCCTCCTAGCATGACAGATTTTTATTTTATTGGCATCCTCTCAGTGTAATTCAGGTGGTATCAGTAAATCCTTCCTCTTTCCCTTCCCCTATGTCCTAAAACTTTTCAGTATTCAACTACCACTATTTATAATTCAGATGTCACATAACCCTAATATTACAATCCATCAGAATTGGGCTTACGTAACTTTTGAATTATAAAACATCATAAGTATTTAGAACATCAAATTTAATGGATTTATGATTAACATAATGGCTTGAATTTGATGTAAGTCCTCATCCCTTCCAGAAACATGGTGCTAAAGACTCAACTGAAAGTATTCACTTCACTTTTCAACTTAGTGCATTCTTGCACTAAGCCATGGTTTGCTTGATTATAGGGTTTTTTGTCTATGTGTAAGTCACAGTTGGCTAGATTGATACATCATGGAAAATTTAAACAAAGGGTTACAAACAACAATGGCTGGACTTATACAACAATCTAAGCCAAAACTAAACAACCCATATTGTGAATTTGCATGTTGTGTGAATCCAGCCTGTTACTGATTGAAAGTAAAATTATTTAAACACAGGAAATAATATAAAAGAAAGTTTGGAGGTTATATAAGAAGGAAATGAATGGTGAACAGTAAGCAATATACAACTAGAGAACAACACCAAAAACAAAAAAAAAGTGAAATACTGTTTTTTCTTCATCTAGATTGGTTTATCCAAAGTACTGAGATCTGTACTTTAAATATTTGTTACTATACTTGCCAGCCACTAGATGGTAGTAGACAGATACTTGAGTGTTTAAGAGAGACATAAATTTAAGTGCCAGTAGAGCTGAATGATCACAGAAGCAGTGGATTTCCTTTAGGAAAATAGATTACTTTATTTTGATTATTATTACAAATACCAATTTTATAAAATTATTTCTTTTATTCATATATTTATAACAAAATTTATACTCCATCCTATCCAGAGACTCTGGATGGTTTGCATCTTTTAAAGCATAGTAATACAATCACAACCACAAACCTATGTCAGTTAAGGAAGCTCAATAACATTACATTAAGAATCATAATATCAAATTAAATTGCATAGAAATCAACAGCAAAGTAATATTTTAGCCCTAAAATGTATGATGACAAAGAACCATCTTGCCTGCATTCCTAAAAGAAAGAAATATGATAGCCATCCTGACCTCTGATTATTGGTTTAATATTGATAAAAAATAAAGTCTTCATCACCATACTATCTAACAACATTATGCTTTATGTGAAGTATCTTCTTCAAATAAGAATTTTGTTTACTTGCTTCTTGAGGATACATGTTAGCTTTATGCCATGTATTTCTAAATCCTTAAAAGATCCTATTGTGTGCTCATCAGTGTATGAGATTCCTTCAGGGTGCTACCTAAGGGAATTCTATGGACATCTGAACATTGTGTATGATCTTTGTTGGTCAAAGGATAATCAGCATCTTCTTACTGCTTCCTCAGATGGCACTGCAAGGTCAGTATAACCAAGTTCCTCCTGTTAAAATTGAGGTGTGGAATTTACCTGAAAGGAAGATTGGCCCAAATTTAAGATATACATGCACGCATCAGAAGAGTAGATGGGAAAAAAAATTAAAAACACACCAACAAAATACCCAGCTTATCAACTTGGGGTTGCCAAGTCCAGCGAAACCAACCTGGAGATTTCCTTCTCTCCAGTAAATAGTATATATTTCAAACCTGAGTATGACTATATGTATGCATCCCTTTATGTACATACATGCTCGACAGAAGGCACACTCCCAAAGAGGCAGGATGAGGACAGAGAGTTACATTAATATCAAGCAAATGGATAATCATGGTATGCAAGATCTTTCAAACTCTTTTCAAACAAAATTTAAAAAGTCCTGTTTTGAACAGAACTCAAAACACTCTTTTTCAAAAGAATGGATACAGGAATTTCAAAGCCACCCTTTGCTGCTGAACCCAGAACAATGTTACTTTAAAGTTACTGGATTCTTACTTTTGTTCTTTTTTTTTCACATCTTATTTTTTCCCTCTCTCACAGTCATGTGTGCACACAAAACCACTCCTTATAGACTTTATTTTTTTCATATTCAGTCTCTTGCTTCATAACTTGTCCCTATTAATAAAGAGTATTACTTTTTACTGCTAAGTATTTGTTTTTTCACAGAAACAAGTTTTTTTTAAATAATGCAAATGATCTGTTGCATCAAGAGCATACTAAACAAGCTGATGTTGTTAAATGATTACTTTAGGTCAATAACATTACTAAGAATTGGGTGATTTTGATTTTATAGAATAATTAATTAAAAAATGGAAATTCATTATGGAAATCTGGCTAATGAGTAAACTTTTTTTGATTACCCAGAATTTGTTATCTAGTTCATATATGTGTAAGTATATTCAAGATTTAACAGATCATTTTCTAAAATAAATTAACATACAGTTTGGTATTGAAATGGTGTATTAAATTATCTAGAAAGAAAGAGACAAGCTTTGTAAATGTTGTTTTTGTGTAGAATGTGGAAAATTGAAGCCCAGGCTACATCAGCAACCAAAGTTTTCCCACATCCTTCATTTGTCTATGCTGCAAAATTTCACCCAGTAGCTGAGTACCTCATTGTAACTGGATGTTACGACTCTGTGATTAGAGTCTGGAATGCAAAAGTAAATGAAATTCATGGGCAGCTTTTACAAGAGTTTGATGGTCACAAAGGTTTTATCAATACGTTGTGTTTTGATGCTGAAGGTAAGTTGCAAATGTTTCACACTAAAAATGCTGCATATAACAATATCTCATGTCATCCTTGTAATTACTCTGAATTTTATTATACACTATTGCCATTCTTTTAAGGAGGCTGAGAGTTGGTAATAGATACAGGGATACCCAGGAACGTCTATTGAAAAAAAACCTGCAATAAAGGATTTTTTATATCAAAATCTAATGAAACATGAGCAAACACAGAGGAAAAGTTGTGGAATCCATCAGAATCCACATCACTAGGTGTCTATGCCATTTGCAAAAACCCACTGAATTTACACAGGCTAAATTATGTGGGGGGGGTGCAGGAAATATAATATCTCCAAATTCAGGTACCAGATAAGCAATGAGTGTGCATACTCTGCAGTACAAATGGGAGAAAAATGCATATTATGTACCGAAAACAAAAAAAAACAAAACAAAGGCAGAAAAAAATCATGAAGTTGAGCAACACAATTTGTGGAATGAGATGTTGGGGCAGTAGAATAGGGTATCTGAGTTAAAGCATTAGCTAAAGTGCAAAGCACAAGTTATGCATGAAATCTGATAAGAGGAAACCCACATATCTGGTAGTACTGTATGTGGGAAAAGATCTAAACCTTTTAGTTGATTATAAACTGAATGTGAACTGGTACTGTGATTTTGAGCAGATAAAATACTTCATGTCACCTTGAGCTTCATTGACAAAAGAATAATGTCTTCCCTACTATGGGCAATAATTCTATTCTAGGGTGTGGCTTTGTAACATCCAAATATAGTTCTGGGCCCAATAGTTTCAGAAACAAATTAACAAAATGGAAAAATATGTGATGAAGAAAGATACTTGACTAGATATACTTTGCATAAATCTTTATACGTTATATGCGTAATTTGAATGTCAGAACTCTTTTCACTTATTAAGCAAACAAATTATTATTTTCTAGGATTTCACATGTTTTCTGGAGATGGCACAGGGCTAATAATTATCTGGAATACTTTTGTTAAAGAAAATTCTCAGTCACTAATTCAACACTGGGGCATTGATAAGGTATACAGAAAAGAAATCAGGTTTTAAAACATTGTGTAGATAATGTATATTTGATTGTTATGCAATGTACATTTTAAAGTTTCAGAATTAGATTTCTTACTGTACGCAAAAATGATTTGTTTCTATTAGTACTAATTGATATATAACATTTAGTAAAAATTTTGTCTGAATAAGTTAACATTAATACTCTGATACACACAAATCTCCTAGAAGCTTTAACTGTACTTATTTGTATCTCATGTATATGTCCAATAATCTCTTTTTCTGCTTCATGCTTTCCTAATGTTATCAGTGTTCAATTGATAATTGAATTTGCACTTGAGCACTAATAAAAGAGAATAAAGCATTATTTGGGAATTACATATTTGCTTTCTTTTTTAAATATTTGAATTATTTCAGAATGTTACAGTAGAAACAGAAACAATCAGTTCTAGGTATCAGTAGATACTTGTTGCTTAATTTTCTACCCTGATGATGATGATAATTTAGTGCCTTTAATTCCTGGTACCTACATGGACATGTCATTTTCTTGGCAATGTTTTCAGAAGTGCTTTGCCATTGTCTTCTTCCTAGGGCTAAAAGAAAGTGACTGGCCCAAAGTTATCTGGTCAGCCTCTGTGTCTAAAACTGGATTAGAACTCAGGTTTTCCTGTTCATACCCCAATATCTTAGCTATTAGACCAAACTGGCTGTCTTATTATAACTGTTCCTACTTCCTGAAGAACGGTGTATCAGTGTAATAGTGATGGAACCTTAAATCCAGTTGTAATTACTGGTAGTTGAGTACTTGACTTCTTTTTTCATTCATTTTGCTAAAGTGTTTGAAATATTTATTATAGCGCATCCCACATTCCATCCAGCAATTCAAAGCAATTTACACAGATCTCCTTCCCTTTCCTCATTTCAGTGTCATTTATACAATAACCTTGTTGGTAACTTGAGTTGACTGGTCCCAAATTACCAGCAAGATTCATGTGTTTCTTTGCACAGATTATGAGTGTGGTATTCTCCACCACAAGATAGTAATGGCCATTTATTTACTTGGCTTTGAATGGGTATTACAAGGCAATGCTATCAGTCAGTAGTTGTACCAGGATTTATTTTTTTATATTTTTGCAATTTATGTACTACCTCATGAATTCTAGGCAGTTTACAGATACTAAAACAGGAATAAGAATGCATTTTTTAAACTTCAGTAGCAATAATTTAACAATTAATAAGAGATAATAAAAGATAAAGGTTATTAATGCCTAACTGCAATCACAGCTACATGGATCAGAGGTTGTTTAACTCTAAATGCCAATCTCAGAGAAACAGTAGCAGGAGAGAATTATTGCATTCATATCCTGTTTATGGGTGTCTCATAGGCTTCTGGTAAGATACTGGATTCCTTGGACCTTTGGTCTCACCTAACAAGACTGATGTTCTATTGTCTTCTTCTATTCCATATAGTATCTCTATTCTATAGAGTCTGTAGGTGACAGGCAGCATATACACTTAATAAATTATTATTATTAACCCTCAGCGAGGCACAACCTTGACGAGGTTGTGGGGCTTGCATGCTCCGAGGAGGGGGAGGATATTGTAAACATGCTTTCAGTAGCTCTGTGTTTTGTATTGGGGTTGTTTTGGCAGGAAATAAAAGATGGTGACATTAAAGGAACACCAGTCAATCATTTGGAGGTACATCCCAATGGAAGGCGTTTACTGATCCACGCCAAGGATAGTACTGTAAGAATTATGGATCTCCGAATGTAAGTATTTCAAAGTTATCTGTTTTATACCATTCAAATGATACTGAAGGACAGTTTGGGGGCAGTTCTGAAAATTAGCATCTCATTTCTTCTAGATATCCTAATGTGTCCTGGTCTTAAGGTTCTTAAAGGCATTTAGTGGCCAATTAAATAAGCCTTTATAAGTTAACCTCCTTCAGTGAATCTGAGAGTGTTGCTGGCAAGAATGTGAGCTGAAAGGGTTATCTCTTCCAGTGAAGCCAAAAGAGAAGGGGTGAGAGAGTGCTAAGGATAGTGAGAGGGCTCAGCAGCAGTGAGGAAAGCCAACTCACCTAGGAGAGGGACCATCAACTTGCAATCTGGAAGAGGGAATGGCCAATTAATTCTGCATTTTGAAGAAAGCTGCATAGAGATGGCTAAATGTTTGGACAAATTTAGGTGCCAAATAATAAGATGAGACAAGTTCATAGAGATTTGTAAATGGAGTTGAATTGTAAGAGGTTCTAAATACAACATTAAAGAGAGCTGTAGTACTAATAATGGGTGATTGGAATGCAAAAATTAGAGAAACAGGAACATGGAATCACAGGAAGATTTGGATTAGATAAGTACGATAATATGAGAGACAGTTTTCCAAAGAGAATTCTTTATTTGTTGCCAACATCTGCTTCAAGCAACATAAAGGCAGGATTTTCACATTTAAGCTTGAAATGAAATATGTCACTGCTGATTTTTTACTCTGAAATGTCAATAGTGGTATCAGGATTTGTGGCATATAAAGGCACAAGGCAAAGATGTCCACTCTCCTCTTTACTATTTGTAATTGCCCTGGAAGTCTTAGCCAGCAAGATCCGGAAAAAGTAACAGATAGTCGAGATCAAAATTCAAGGAGAAGAATACAAGATGAAATATTTTGCAAATATTGTAGTATTAAGAATCATGTAACCACAAAGCTCCATACAGCAGTTGATGAAAGTAATCAAAGATTTTGGTTGCTTTTCCAAGTACAAAATCAATGAAAACAAAGATAATAGTCACTTAACTTCTGAGGAAGAAAAATGTGTGGAAAAGAAGACTGGCTGTGAGATAACAAAAGATCCAGGATTTTTGGCATATGGAGCCATCTTTACAAAACAGTTCACATCTAAAGGAATTTATGAAAGTTATGTTAGGATTAATAATGCTTTATGGCCTGTAGGGAATAGCTTTTCTCACCCATTTAATATTTTACTAGTCTACTCAGATGTTCTTGGATCTTTTAACCAGGTCTGTATGTAGGATTTAAAAGACATGGTAGGGATACCTTTCCAGATCCAAATAGGCACATCTCTGTAGGCAACACAATTCAGATGATTTTGAAATTGGAGCACTGAAGCACTTAGTGTGATAACTTGTAATAATAGAGATTTATTTATTTTAAAATAACAGAAGAATAGACCTTGTGATTTCCACCATAAGTGTTAGGACTGCGATAGAGGGAGCAGAGTTGCTAGATATTCTGCCAATCAGGCCTTCAAATCTATTCTCCCCCCCACCCCCACTCTAATGTCCTCCTAGTGAAATGTATTACCAAAATTCTGCAGGGACTCATAATCAGTCACTCCATTATTCTGGTCCAGAAGGCTATAGTTCTCAGAAATAATTATTTTAGTAACAATTCACTGTGATTCCTGCCCATGAATCTGAATTTACTAATCTGAGACCTAATTTAACCAGAATACCATATCTAGGACATATTGAACCACTCCTGGTTTTGCTTTTTAAAACATCTTAAAATTTGCTTCTTAAAACTGTCAAACAGACCCTGGAGTCTGGAAGGGGAACAGAACAGTATAGGAAATATTTGAAATTACTTAATTTTCCATATCCCTAGCACTTATGGATCTAATTAGAAGACTGGATATACAGAATTAAAGTTGGGATTGCCCTAATATTGTTATATCAAAGATGGTCCTGAGCTATAGAAAATAATGGTATGTATCACTGGCTTCATCTAAGGGAAGATGAAAGAGAGGTACTTGTGTTTATATTCCTGAGGATGCCCTTCTTCCATTTTCTATACAAATGAAGTTCAACTTGCCATGAATATTCATTCTAGGTTATAACAGGGGCAGGAGTCTTTCCCCTTCTAAAACTATTTAGAGGATGTTACTGAGTTCTTTGACTCCTTCATCTGTCTAGGCCCTGTACCTTTCCATCTGTTCTAATGTTTACTTGAACCTGAGTTGGTCATAGTCGTTTTGAATCTAGAAGGCTCCTATTACTTTGGTTTTCTCTAGAAAGACTGCTTCAGTCTTATAATTGAGGGTAGGTCATTCCAGAAATCAGAAGTGACATAATTAAAGAGTAGCTATATTCATGTCCTTTTTTTCTCTTTACTCTTTAGCTTAGCTACAAAGAAATATATTGGTGCTACAAACTATCGAGAAAAAATTCGCAGCACCTTAACACCATGTGGAACATTTCTTTTTTCTGGAAGTGAAGATGGTATAGCGTACGTTTGGAATTTAGAAACAGGTACATTAATTCTTTATTTTGAAATGTTAGAAACATAAACTGTTTGTTTACAGTTAACATGTTTTTAAAGGACCTTCTAAGTAACTGTGGTCAAAACTTAAAAGTGTCAAAGCCTTTTTCTTGGGAGCTGTGTGTATGTTAAATCATGCTTCCCAATTGCTTTTAGTCCATATTTTAAATTGATATAGTTTCCTCTTTACACCAAAATAGTGGGATTGCCAGAATTAAGGTTACTACTACTGCTGCTGCTGCTGCTGCTGCTACTACTACTACTACTAATTTATTAAATTCATAAGCTACCTGACTCCCAGCAACTCTGGGTGGTTTGCCAGAAAAGGGCATCAGTCATCTGCGCCAAAGGCCTGAGCCAAGAGCCAGCAAAATACCAGCAGGGTAGGAGCCATTCCAATTTCAGGGGAGCCTCATTCCAGAGGTTTTATTGTTAGAATAACAGGTTGTCTTCATGCAGAATCAATTTGGCAACAAACATTTTATATATATGTTACAACATATAGTACTAATTACACTTACTGTGTTACAATATATGGCACTATATTACAAATGTGTAACGACAACATTCTGTTGTAGGTCATACTTGTGTTACACTGAAGATGTATAAGTGTCCTATGATACCTATAAATGTTTCTTTATGTGCAGCAGCCTTTGGAATGGTGAACATGAACTTTTGAAATGGAAGGATCTTGTTATATTTCAGTTAATGCTGTCTTCTTCATCTGGTGAAAAGTTTAGAGCTTAAAGTTCTTTCTTCTGTAGTGTTTTTCTTCCTTCTCTTTCTCTCGTTCTTGAGCTACTAAGGATTAAATCTGATTTCTCTTATACAACTATGGACCATCTTTATTAATAGCTGACATACAGGTCAACAAATAATATATTTTAATAAATGTAAATACTTCTATACAGTACAAATATAAAAGAAAATTGGACACTGTCAAATATTTTGCATGTTTTACAAAAATAAGAGGAATAGCTAAACAAGATCAGGATATTTATTTACAATTCTCACCTTGAAACCATTCTTTAACCTTCAGATTCATTTGACATGGGTTCCTCAAACTGGCTGTACTGAAAAAATGTAACCTTGGTAAATAAAGTACTATCTCTTTCACTTTTTTCTTTTACAGGTGATCAAGTAGCCATGTATTCTGATCTTTCTTTCACTTCCCCACTTCGTGATGTTGCTTTCCATCCACTTGAACATATGGTGGCATTTTGTGCCTTTGGTGAAAACCAGCCAATCCTTGTGTACATTTATGATTATAAAGGTAATTTACTATGTGTGTGGACCCCTATGTGTGTGGGTCTATCTGTGTGTGTGTCTGTATGTGTGCATGATTCAGCTATATTTCCAGCCATCAAAGATGTAGCATTGCCTTTTGACAAGTGGAATGAGTGGCAATCCTGAAACCACTCCAGGAGCTCTTTAAATTCATTCACCCCAAATCCAACATTAGGAGGAATGTTGGATAGACTTTCCTCAGCTAAATCATCATAGCCCCATTTTTTCTTCTTCCAAAACTAAGAAGTAGGATTTTCTGGTGTGTTGCTCAGTAGTGGAACTTTAAGCACCATTACCCAACTTCAGCTAAAGCCAACAAGCTCATACCTCCCTTTCCCACATTGAGACTGGAGAAGTGTAGTAGAGCTTCAGCTGCTGCCCAGTGTTGGACTTGGAGAATTGTTGTTGAGTTGATTAAAGTGTATGTTCCTAGAGGAGAGCAGTTACAACTTTGGGGACACTGCTGAAGTGGGTTGAGAATGACTTTGCCAAGCATTGGCTGAAGTAACAGTGGTCTCCCTGCCTTTCCAATAGAAAATGTAGACAGGAAGCTTCCTTTGCTTTTGCAGAAGATAGCTTTCCTCCATCAAGTCGGTACAGGAAAAGAGACTAGTGATAACAATTTTTGGCTTTGCCAGCAGGAGCACCAGAAATTAAAAATTTCTATATAAAAACATATATAATTGAAATATAGATATATCATGTAAATTATAGTTATCATTTAGAATTGTTTGGATTACTTTTAGAAATATAATTTTATAATTCACCCTTGCCCTTATTTTTAGAAATATAATTTTATAACTTGCCTTTGCCTTCTTCCATCTCTTTTCTTTTGTATCCACCCTTGGACATCTTAACTCAATTACAGCTGAGATTTTGGTAGTTTCAGATGCAAGAGATCAAGAAATCACTTGAAACTACTAGCCTCTGCCTGATCCCATAGACAACTAGTCTTATCTGTGTCCTTGACTAACTAGAACTTAACTAGTCATTCACAAGAGTCTCACCAAAGGAATTTATCTGCTTTACTTAAAAATTATTTGCAAGATTGGACCTTACAGTAACTACAAGCTGTATTTACATTGTTGGAGAATACTGAGTTGTCAAATTTAGGGGGGGAAAAGTAGAAAAATTCAAATTCAGTTCTGGTGAAATACTGGAGCATTTTAGCGATAGTTAATACTGGAGAACAGAAAAGTGGTTGTATTTTATCCATTGCATTTAGTTATAGAAGTAGATTGACATGAAAAATCAAGAATTATGTTAAGGTGATTGATAAGCATGAGTGAATATGTTAGCATGAATGTGGGATGTTCGTTCAGTTCTGTGCCTCAAGATCCCAGCTTTCTGGGGTTAGCAAATACAGATATTAGCATGAGGATGTGTTATGCCTTGTCACAGTAACAGGAGTCACATCACTGTTGCAGAAAGAAAGCTTTTCTACTTTTCCCCCCTTTAGTTCTGACTATGGCTGCATAGTTTGCAAATTGGAGTGGGAGGAGTTTCTTATTGTCACTGCTTTTCTAAAGCTTCTGTTGGCAATGAAGAAAAGGAGTGCTATTACAGAAGACTTTGTATAATGCATTTGTCAGTGACTATTGAGCATAATGTTAACATATTGTAAAGACTGATTAAGAGAACAAATGTTAAGCCCTTCAGAAGAGAATCAGAAGTACTCTCTATAACCAAACAACACAATGTTTCTTCATTTATTTATTTTAAATCTGTATGCCAGCCATCAGAATGTTTTTCTAGGGTAACTTAAACATTTTAAAAATAGAATCTTAAAAATATTGCCTGGAAAATAGAAGCTCAAGGCCCTAAAATTGCTTAACAAACATACATAATAAAGAAATAAACAGAACAAGCAATTAAAACATCTGCTGGGTACCAGAAAGAAGGTTCATTAAAAGATGTACAGTATGAACAAAATGAGAAAGCTGCACATAGCAATTACTTCAGCTGTCTCCTCCAACTCTTCTGTGAAAGAAAGCTCAGGAGATTGGTTTATACTGTTCTGCTTCTTAGGGAGAACAGAAGATGACATGGCAGGAGAGGTCTAATAGAGATGGCAATCACTGAACCATTTGCACAGAATCTTCTGTTCTTCTTCTGAAATGTTCATCAGTTTTTTATTCAGTAACTACCCAGATACTGTCTCAGTATGAATCTCTGTGGCATGTTAACAGTATTTTCTGAATCCCCCTTAATTTTGTAATTGTGCTTCTCAAAGCTGAATGACACAGTTGTTAATAAAGAGTCAGAGGTTGAGCCAAAAGATTTCATAATCAGGAATGTAAAATGAGAAAGTAAAAGCAACAATTTGAGATGCTGGGGCTAATGTAGCCAGATCAACAGGAATAATGGATGGACTCCAGCAATGCAGTGATTCCTTCAGATATATTTATACAGGTGAAACTCGAAAAATTAGAATATCGTACAAATGTTCATTTATGTCAGTAAGGCAACTCAAAAGGTAAAACCAAGATATGAGATAGACGCATTACATGCAAAGCGAGATATGTCAAGCCTTACTTTGGTATAATTGTGATGATTATGGCATACAGCTTATGAAAACCCCAAATTCACAATCTCAGAAAATTAGAATATTACATGACATCAATAACACAAGGATTGGAAATAGAACAATATCGGACCTCTGCAAAGTATAAGCATGCATATGTACTCAGTACTTGGTTTGGGCCCCTTTTGCAGCAATGACTGCCGCAATGTGGCGTGGCATGGATGCTATCAGCCAGTGGCACTGCTGAGGTGTTAGGGAAGACCAGGATGCTTCAATAGCGGCCTTCAGCTCCGCTGCATTGTTCGGTCTCATATCCCTCATCTTTCTCTTGGCAATGCCCCATAGATTCTCTATGGGGTTCAGGTCAGGCGAGTTTGCTGGCCAATCAAGCACAGTAATCCCATGGTCAGTGAACCAGGTTTTGGTACTTTTGGCAGTGTGGGCAGGTGCCAAGTCCTGCTGGAAAATGAAGTCAGCATCCCCATAAAGCTCGTCTGCAGAAGGAAGCATGAAGTGCTCCAAAACCTCCTGGTAGACGGCTGTGTTGACCCTGGACTTAATGAAGCACAGTGGATCAACACCAGCAGGTGACATGGCTCCCCAAATCAACACAGACTGTGGAAACTTCACACTGGACTTCAAGCATCGTGCATTGTGTGCCTCTCCATTCTTCCTCCAGACTCTGGGTCCTTGGTTCCCAAATGAGATGCAAAAGTTGCTCTCATCAGAAAAGAGGACTTTGGACCACTGGGCAACAGACCAGTTCTTTTTTTCTGTAGCCCAGGTAAGATGCTTCTGACGTTGTTTGTTGTTCAGAAGCGGCTTGACAAGAGGAATATGACATTTGAAGCCCATGTCCAGGATCCGTCTGTATGTGGTGGCTCTTGATGCACTAACTCCAGCCTCAGTCCACTCCTTGCGAAAGTCCCCAACACTTTTGAATGGCTTTTTCCTGACAATCCTCTCCAGGCTGCGGTCATCCCTCCTGCTTGTGCACCTTTTTCTACCACACTTTTCCCTTCCACATAACCTTCTATCGATGTGCTTTGATACAGCACTTTGGGAACATCCAACTTCTTTTGCAATTACCTTTTGGGGCTTTCCCTCCTTATGGAGGGTGTCAATGATGGTTTTCTGCACAACTGTCAGGTCAGCAGTCTTTCCCATGCTTGTGATTCCTACTGAACCAGCCTGAGAGACCATTTAAAGGCTCAGGAACCCTTTGCAGGTGTTATGGATTCATTAGCTGATTAGAGTGGGACACTTTGAGCCTAGAATATTGAACCTTTTCACACTATTCTAATTTTCTGAGATTGTGAATTTGGGGTTTTCATAAGCTGTACGCCATAATCATCACAATTATACCAAAGTAAGGCTTGACATATCTCGCTTTGCATATAATGCGTCTATCTCATATATTGGTTTCACCTTTTGAGTTGCCTTACTGACATAAATGAACATTTGCGCGATATTCTAATTTTTCGAGTTTCACCTGTAATGTATTCCTATTTCTTCTACTTTCCAGCTTATTATCAAATAATTTCAGAAAATTTGGTGATGCTGCTTGTTGCCCTAAGTTGGTTCTTAGTGCTCTGTTTCTGACTTCAACATATATACTTTTAATATACAGCTGGGAGTCATGGTGAAATGCACCAGTATGAACTTGGTTGGTTGGTTGGTTGGTTGGTTGGTTGGTTGGTTGGTTGGTTGGTTGGTTGACATACATTTTTGCTGTTGGATTCTTTCACTGATTCAGCCACATTATACCTTCAGATGGAAGCTTTCCAGTTTTTTTGAAACAATAATGCTTCTGAACAGCCTTCTTGCCTAGTTTGTCTAAATCAGCTTAATTTATGACATTGGTGCAGGTTTATTGAATGGATTCAATTAAATATTGCTGCGAAGATCCACTAGTTCTTTATATTTCAAGTTTCCACACTGTGTGAATGCAAAGAGACTTACTGGGCTACTTACGTTTGGCATGAAAAGAAATGGAAAAAAAAAATATTTCCAAGCTAGAAACCCTGTTCCCTGTTATATCTAAAGCAGGAATTTCATGTAGTTTAACTTATATCCAATAAATCAGGAATCTTGTAGGACCTTTTTCAACTAACAAAAGCATATGCCTTTTAATGAAATTTTTTAGTCAGAAAAGGTACTACCAGAGTCTGATTTTTTGCCACCACAGACTAGCACAGCTTTCCTTCTACAGTTTATACCCCAACAGTAACCATGCTTTGGGAAAGTGTTCAAGAATCAGAAGTTGTTTTTATCAGTAATTCTTTGTTCACTTGATATTTTTTTTGAAAATTTATTTTTGTTTTAAATAAAGAAAATAAAATATTAAAAAAGAGAAACTAGAAAAGTATGTGAGCTCCAGGCTTGTTTATAGAGCATTAAACTATGATTTAGTGTTATGTTTGAAGTGGCCTTTCTCTCTTGCTTTACGTAAGAGATGGTAATTGAACTCATAGCAAAAAAATACAGATAAATAGCTTTTGAGGCTGTTCATCTGCCTCCATAATGACTGTTAGAGATACCCAATCTGTTGACATTTAAGTGATGGTGACTATTTTAAATTTCTCTGCTTTATATCCTTACTGTATCATAAAATTCCAGTGATATGTGGGATTCAGCACACTTTTATGAATTGATTAATATTGTTCAAACATTTTGTTTTGGCTTTTTCCTCTTCAGTTGCCAAGCAGGGAACTGAGGCAGTAAAGGAATTGATGGGATCACAGCTAACCAAATCCTCCAGAAGCCCACAAATTCTCAGCATTTCTGCCAGTGTTCCTGCACAGAAAAATTTGATAATGTCTTCTGCTGACCAGTTTGCAGATGTTGCAAGAACATCAATGAGGATGCAAAAAATCAAACAAAAGCTGGATTCTGTTATGGTACAGTACTTCTTTTTTAAATCCATTACAGGTAGTCCTTGATTAATGACCACTCGTTCAGCAACTGTTTGAAGTTACAACAGCACTAAATGAGTGGTACCTACAACCAGTCCTCAAAGTTCCAGCTGTCCCAGCACTCCTGCAGTCACATGATCTGGATACTTGGCTATGGCTCATACTTATGAGAGTTGCAGTGTCCCACGGTCACATGATCACCATTTGCGGCCTTCCATGCCAGCTTCCCACAAGCAAATTCAATGGGGAAGCTGGCAGGGAAGGTTGCAAGTCACTCAGGTAAGTCTCCCCTATCTGGCAGCAGCCACCCCAAGCCCAGCCATGCTTGTGCCATGCTGCACCAACCCCTTGCACGACCTCCTGCACCTGGTAGCAGCCACCCCAAGCCTCACTGCTCTCACACTGGCCACCCCCACACCCGGCAGCAGCCACTTTACCTGCCTACCATCCTGCTTGCAAGCTGCCTCAGACTTGCAACTTCCTGCCAGCTTCTCCACTGACTTTGGTTGTTAAAAGCTGGCAGGAATTTGCAAGGGTGTCCTTACTTAACAACCCATGAACCTCACTTAATGACGGCAGTGGGGACTGTCAGGGTTGCCGTTGGTAAGAGATGCAGTCGTGGTTTACAATTGCATCGCTTAGTGTCAGAAATTCCAATCCCAGTTGCCATCATTAACTGAGGACTACCCATTACTGCTAACCTCAAGTAGAGGTAGATTATGCAAAGATTTGAATTTAGTGTTCAGAGGCCTTTGCGTCCTTTCACTTTGGGACATGCCTCTCTTTGAATGGAATCTCCTTGCTATTATAATGTGTCCTACTTTATGCTGTATTTGAAACATCAGAGCTTTAGGCCATTCATGTCTCTAAAACGGTGGTGTTTCTGGTACTATCAGACTTACACAGAACTGAAACCCTTTCTATTCTCCTAGGCAGCCATTTATTGGAGCTGTGAATTATTCTTATGGTTGATACATGTTTGTGAATTATGAATAAGAACATTAGATTCTTCCCTACAGGTATTTGTGTCTATAGATAGTTTTGGAATTTAGTCACTTGAGCATTTTTTTCTTTTTTCTTTAATCTCAATTAATAAGGGCATAATCTGTAATAATTAGACATTAAATTGACTGATGGGAGGAATGGGATTCTATGTATGTGTAAAATGAGAATGGGATTTTAACCACATGTATTTTCTGCATTTTACCCATGTGTGAAATAGTGAAGAAGTGTAAAATGGTGAGGGGGATTTTATGCATGCATAAAAGAATAAGGATATGATCAGATTTTGTTTGTTGCATCCAAATCCATTAAATCAAGGGTTTACTGTATCTTACAGAAATCACATCAGAAATAGATCTCTCTTGACAAATGAAAGTTTATAGAGAAGCTGGGATATTTTGATATTCTTATCCATTCTATCCCAAAGTTAAGTTGTGGTATAGTGTAATCTCATTTTACTCCTGCTGTAAAATAGCTCAAACAGAAAAGATGTAAGATTAAACATAACAGTGGATGATATAGCTATCAGTAGTAAGTCATCATGATGATGATATGCCTCTGAATATTAGAAGTAGTTGATAAAGATTTGCAGGATAAGGCTGTATATGTGGGCTTTCCATAGATAGCTGGTAGACAACAGGATGTTGGATCTCAAATTCTCAAACTCTTCTTAAGGTAATTATTCCACTGGTTGGCATTAGGAATAAGGGCATTTTCTTAGTGTAGTGACTCAGTGTCAGATTGACTTTAAGGAATACAGCATAAATGTAATGATCATAAAGAAAAGTAGCTGTAAAATAAACTAATATCTAAACTACTACTGTTTAAATTGCTGCTGCACTGTGGAAAACAGCAACTTTCTTCTTCATTGATCCTCATCTGTATTTGAAGAATTTGTATCTGAATTTCTTTTGTACTCTTCCAAGTCCTACAATTTAAATACTAACAATGTAGTAGAATATTTACCCCTTCATGGATCACTGCCTTGTCGTGGCGAAGGGGCTTGCGTAACTCAGTGAAGCCATGAGCTATACCGTGCAGGGCCACCCAAGACGGACAGGTGATGACAGAGAGTTCTGACAAAATGTGGTCCACTGGAGAAGGAAATGGCAACCCACTCCAGTATCCTTGCCAAGAAAACCCCATGGACAATGTTAAAAGGCTAAAAGATATGACGCCGGAAGATGAGCCCCTCAGGTCGGAAGGTGTCCAATATGCTACTGGGGAAGAGCGGAGGGCAATTCCAAGTAGCTCCAGAAAGAGTGAAGCGGCTGGGCCAAAGCCGAAAGGACGTTCAGCTGTGGATGTATCTGGAAGCGAAAAGAAGGTCCGATGCTGTAAAGAACAATATTGTATAGGTACCTGGAATGTAAGATCTATGAACCAAGGCAAGCTGGATGTGGTCAAACATGAGATGACAAGATTGAACATCGACATCTTGGGAATCAGCGAACTGAAATGGACGGGAATGGGTGAATTTAATTCGGGTGACCATTATATCTACTACTGTGGGCAAGAAACCCTTAGAAGAAATGGAGTTGCACTCATAGTCAATAAGAGAGTGGGAAAGGCAGTAATGGGGTACAACCTCAAAAACGACAGAATGATCTCAGTGCGTATCCAAGGCAAACCATTCAATATCACAGTCATCCAAGTCTATGCCCCAACCACTGATGCTGAAGAAGCTGAAGTTGACCGCTTCTATGAAGACCTACAATACCTTCTAGAACTAGCACCAAAAAAAGATGTCCTTTTCATCATAGGGGATTGGAATGCTAAAGTAGGAAGTCAAGGAGTAATCAGAATAACAGGCAAGTTTGGCCTTGGAGTACAAAATGAAGCAGGGCAAAGGCTAATAGAGTTCTGTCAAGAGAACAAGCTAGTCATAGCAAACACTCTTTTCCAACAACACAAGAGACGACTCTACACATGGACATCACCAGATGGTCAATACCGAAACCAGATTGATTATATACTTTGCAGCCAAAGATGGAGAAGCTCTATACAGACAGCAAAAACAAGACCAGGAGCTGACTGTGCCTCAGATCATGAGCTGCTTACTGCAAAATTTAGGCTTAAATTGAAGAATGTAGGGAAAACCACTAGACCACTCAGGTATGACTTAGATCATATTCCTTGTGAGTACACAGTGAAGGTGATGAATAGATTTAGAGGATTAGATTTGGTAGACAGAGTGCCTGAAGAACTATGGACGGAGGTCCGTAACATTGTACAGGAGGCAGCAACTAAAACCATCCCAAAGAAAAAGAAATGCAAGAAAGCAAAATGGCTGTCTGATGAGGCTTTACAAATAGCTGTGGAAAGAAGGAATGTGAAAAGCAAGGGTGAAAGGGAAAGATATAAGCAACTGAATGCAGATTTCCAGAGAATAGCAAGGAGAGATAAGAAGGCCTTCTTAAATGAACAATGCAAAGAAATTGAGGAAAACAATAGAATGGGGAAGACTAGAGATCTCTACAAGAAAATTGGAGATATGAAAGGAACGTTTAGTGCAAAGATGGGCATGATAAAGGACAAAAAAGGCAGGGACCTAACAGAAGCAGAAGAGATTAAGAAGAGGTGGCAAGAATACACAGAAGAACTATACAAGAAAGATCTTAATGTCTCTGATGTCCATGCTGGTGTGGTCACTGACCTTGAGCCAGACATCCTAGAGAGTGAAGTCAAGTGGGCCTTAGGAAGCATTGCTATCAACAAAGCTAGTGGAGATGACAGTATTCCAGCTGAGTTATTTAAAATACTAAAAGACGATGATGTTAAAGTGCTGCACTCAATATGCCAGCAAGTTTGGAAAACGCAACAGTGGCCACAGGATTGGAAAAGGTCAGTTTACGTTCCAATTCCAAAGAAGGGCAATGCCAAAGAATGCTCAAACTATCGCACAATTGCACTCATTTCACATGCTAGCAAGGTTATGCTCAAAATCCTACAAGCTAGGCTTCAGCAGTACGTGAACCGAGAACTACCGGATGTACAAGCTGGGTTTCGAAGAGGCAGAGGAGCTAGAGATCAAATTGCCAACATTCACTGGATCATGGAGAAAGCACGAGAGTTCCAGAAAAACATCTACTTCTGCTTCATTGACTATGCAAAAGCCTTTGATTGTGTGGATCACAACAAACTGTGGCAAATTCTTAAAGAGATGGGAGTACCAGACCACCTTACCTTTCTCCTGAGAAATCTGTATGCGGGCCAAGAAGCAACAGTTAGAACCAGTCACAGAACAACCGATTGGTTCAAAATAGGGAAAGGAGTACGACAAGGCTGTATACTGTCACCCTGCTTATTTAACCTATATGCAGAGTACATCATGAGAAATGCCAGGCTGGAAGAATCACAAGCCGGAATTAAGATTGCAGGGAGAATCATCAATGACGATACCACCCTAATGGCAGAAAGTGAAGAAGAACTAAAGAGCCTCTTGATGAGGGTGAAAGAGGAGAGTGCAAAAGCTGGCTTGAAACTCAACATTAAAAAAACTAAGATCATGGCATCTGGACCCATCAATTCCTGGCAAATAGAAGGGGTAGAAATGGAAGCAGTAACAGACTTCATTTATTTGGGCTCCAAGATCACCGCAGACGGAGACTGCAGCCATGAAATTAAAAGACGCTTGCTCCTTGGGAGGAAAGCTATGGCAAGCCTAGATAGCATATTAAAAAGCAGAGACGTCACCTTGCCGACAAAGATCCGCATAGTCAAAGCTATGGTTTTTCCAGTAGTAATGTATGGCTGTGAGAGCTGGACCATAAAGAAGGCTGAGCGCTGAAGAATTGATGCCTTTGAACTGTGGTGCTGGAGAAGACTCTTAAGAGTCCCCTGGACTGCTAGGAGGTCAAACCAGTCAATCTTAAAGGAAATCAACCCTGATTGCTCATTGGAAGGATCGATAATGAAGCTCAAGCTCAGATATTTTGGTCACCTAATGCGAAGAGAGATCTCTTTGGAGAAGACCCTGATGCTGGGAAAGATTGAAGGCAAAAGGAGAAGAGGACGGCAGAGGATGAGATGGTTAGATAGCATCACTGAAGCAATGAGCATGAAACTGAGCAAACTCAGGGAGGCAGTGAAGGACAGGAAGGCCTGGCGCAATATGGTTCATGGGGTCACGAAGAGTCGGACACGACTTAACGACTAAACAACAACAAGAATATTTAATAATATTTGGTTCACTGTTTTACCAAAAGTAGCAGTCCTGATGTCATGAACCAGGAATATACTGGGTATATTTGGGTGCATGTTTTAGACACGTTTACAAAATGGCCATGCCAACTGTGTCAATCAATCTCAAAAAGTTCCTATACCAGAATGTAAACCAAACCCTACACATAAAGCACCCATCATTTTATTTTCTATGGGATTCAGAGGCATTATTGGAAATGCAGGTTGTATGTGAGCCTAATTTTTTGCCTTGGAGCTTGTTAGCTTCCCATTTATGTTATATTATATATCCTTTCTTCCATTGTCAGGTCCTTTCTCCTTTCACAATCTTCAGTGCACATCTGTGTGTGTGTGTGTGTGATTTTTTATTATTTTACTACATAAAACGGTAACTACAGTTCAAGCATCAAGTTTTGTTGTGGATGTTTGTATTCTTATTACACTACTTTTTTCTTTATAAGTTCTGTTAAATGCTTCTTGAAGTTTGAATCTGTCTGCTTTGCAATCTATATAGAATAAAACATAAAATTATCCTTACTTAGCTTCCAGTAAGTTAACGGTCCGTGGGACTACTTGGTATAATGCAAATAGGGAATAGTAAAATGGATATTGTTCCTGGATGGTGGGATTTACTGCCGTCTCTGCAGAAGATTGGAAGTGTTCCAGTTTGAAGATGAGTTCATTTTGTGTAGATGTGCCAGACCTGAGACCTTCAAATATGGAACCAGCAGCCCCAGCCCATGTCAGTGGTTAGGAATGCGGTAGCGGTAGTTCAGCAATTTCTGGGGGGCTGGGAACACTAGAGAGAGAGAAAAATAGCTTCAGAGTTTCTTTTCCATTTTAATAGCCAACTATACTACCAAGACAAGTACCATAATGAGCAAAATTAATAAAGACACAGCGAAGAGGTTAAAAAACAACTTGTTCACCACTTGGCTGATTGCATGAATGTGGTGCTGTGTTGGCAGCAGGTGTAGTTGGTTCCTTCCACAGCCTTTGAAAAAATCTACTTGAGGTCAGTTGCCGCAAGAAGACAATATTCTAGAGAACTTGTGTTGTGCAAACTGAGGGAGGGCTGGATGAGGCTATGGTAGGCACTTCCTGCCTTTACACTGAGAGGGGAAATGGAGCTCTTGACTAATTCTCCAGGTGTGCAGGCATGGTGGTGATTACAGCCACACTGCTTCATGCCCCAGTTATACACAGAAGACAAGTTCTCATAGCAGCCGCTGCTCCCAGGTTCAGGAGGCAAGCCGGCAAGTTTGGCTGGGTCTCTGATGGCTTTCTCTGGTAGAAATGGTGCATAGCTTTTACATAGATAAATGTCAATGTTCAAAGTGCATTAGAAATTTTGAAATATCTTTCAGTGAAATATGTTCTTGAATCATTCGGCTTGGGCTTTTTCTCATTCTGTGGGGAATAAGTGATATAATAGCAAGTGCTAAGTTTGTACACAGGGTCAAAGTACAAGTTTGCATGGATAATATCGTAAAGCTCTGTTTTTCTACTTGAGGGAGGGTTGCATGTAAAACTACTCCAGTGCTAAACAAAAGAGATTGCAGACTTACTTATTGCTAACCATTGCCTGTTGCACAGTCTGACAAAACTGTAATTTGAAGGATTAACTTTGTCCACAAAAGCACAAAACTCCAGAAAGGACAAATTACACTGCTGACTTTGCCACCTAATTTGACTTGCAACTTCGTATGAAAATTTTTATTCTTTTAATAGTAAAAGTCACAGGCCTGCATTATCAGGTAAAAATCAGCAAAATTGTTCTTAGCTTGTTGGATCCTGAATTTACCTGGATTCTCTCTATTTTTTCCTGCATTCACTTTTTTTTCACATGAAAATTAGGCTCACTGAAATTGAATATTTGCATAATTCTCATAGAGCTGACATTATAAAGCAAATGCAAAACAGCTTTGTTTAAACTTGGCAGAAGTGTGTGGGCTTCTCTCTCTCTTTAAACACACACACACTCATTCACTCACTACTTTTTGTACTTGTAATTTTACTCCACTCAGGCTTTGTAATACACTATCCATGATAGAACTGTGGTTTTTATGTTAAGCAAGCAAAGTGTTGTGAAAAGAATTAGTTGATTGGAGTTAGTTATCTTAGCCAACCTTTTCTTGTTGTTGAAAAGGTGTTTAGCAATTTCTTCCCACAGCCTGCATTTCAGAAATGATTGCTTCACAGTAATTGTTCCATAGGTCCTATTATATGCTGGCATATTAACTTAAAAGAGAGGAAAGTAGAGCTCATTCTGCTTTTAATAGACAGCATTGGAACACTGATCTCATGTCACATCTCAGCATCAAAATCTACATATATGTTTACTTTATGTACCTATCTGATATTGCACATTATTTAATAACAGCTTGGCTCTTGAGGGTGTGCGGGGTTCGGGCAAGCCACTTCTGTTGCTCATGAGCAGGCAGGGGAGGTGGGGATTTTTTGCTGCTTTTCCTCTCACTTGTCTGCAACTCTCTCGCATGCTCACAGAAATCAGTTGCATTTTCAGGAGTGCTCTATTTAAAAACTGTAAATTAAGGGTAATCAGGCATACTCATTTCAAATGGAACCTCCTCCTGTGTTGATAGAATACTTCTATGAAAGCGAATATGGGCAGCCATAAACACTAGTGTAGAGTTCTAGCTTATGAACAAAGAAGCATACTGGTTAATGAATTATGTGCAGACTAGAATCACTTCTAACAAGCATTTGAAATCCAGATTTGTTTTTGGCCTCTGCTCCCCCAGTTAACACGTAGTATTAAACAAACCACCTCTTAAGATTAGTTTAGGTTGCTTAGCCGTTTTTTATGGCAGGAAAGGGTAAGCGTAAGTGATACAATAGGTACAATGCGCACCAATACATGTAATGCATCTCATTTGGATTGTGAAGTGAAGGCCTTAAAAGAATATGATGCAGATGTCATTCATTTAGCATGAGTGTTCAAAAGAAGCCCTATTAAATGAAGCAGAGGTTCACCAGCTTTTCATGTAGCAATGGGATTGTTATTGCATATTTTAAGAAACAAGAGTTTTAATTTTTTTTAACACTACGGGTAGTCCTTGTTTAGTGACTGCTTTGTACAACGACTGTTTGTATTTACAGCGATGATGAAAAAGTAACTTTGCAACCATTCCTCACATTTATGACCCTTGGAGGCCTATAAAGCAAAAGAAAGCTGAAGTAAAATTGTGATGTTTCAGTCACTGCTTTGCTTGATGACTGAGTTTCCAATCCCAATTGTGGTCACTAAACAAGGACTACCTGTATACAATAAAAGAATTATAAGTTTATTCTAACCATTCTTTTATCTAATAATAGCAGCATTGATTTCCTGTTTCTCTAGTGCTCATATGATTTTAATGATTTGCATAATCCTTAACCCCCATTCCCATGCAGTGGGGGCAATGTACATGGGCCAAGAATAGAAAGTAGTACTTTGCCTAAGGCTGCAGAGCAGCATGAGGGTTTGAATGGGGGTATTGCTGGTTTATAGCTTTGCATCTGAAGGTTAGTGTAAAAATAAAGGGTTCTGGATCAGGTTTGGTCTAGTGGTTAAGGCACCAGTCTAGAAAGCAGGAGACTGTGAGTTCTAGTCCCGCATTAGACATGAAAGCTGGCTGGGTAACTTTGGACCAGTCATTCTCTCTCCGCCCAACTCACATCACAGGGTTGTGGAGAAAATAGGAGGAGGAAGGAGTATTAAGTATGTTTGCTGTCTTGAGTTGTTTATAAAAATAATAAAGGTGGGATAAAAAATCTAAAAAAAAAGAAACAAAGCTTAATTCTTGCATGGTATGTTCATACTCCTTCCAGTCCCCTCATCTTCTTTCAATCAGTTTCACTACTTTTTACAATTGTACTTTCCAATAGTGGAAATAACTCAGACTGTGAGCAGCAATAGGCTAAGTAAATACAGTCCCTCCACCTATCAGTTCTGTCTTTACAGCCCATTCTCTTGCATTTTTTACATTGTATTTGCCTGTATTTTCATTTATTTCATTTATTTATTGCACTATATCACAATAGCTAGTTCTCAGTGGAAAATGATTCATCAATATGCTGACATAGGAGAAAGAAGAAAAAATATTGTTGCTGAATTGCTATATGGCTAAAATTCTCTAGGGGTTTTTTTTTTTTTAAGTGTTATGCCCTTGTTAGGAAAGTGAAGCATTACCCAAGATTATTAAACCACTTAGTTGGAATAGTTGTCACAGGTCAGGAAAGAAACAGATCAAAGGATTTTGGGATACTTTCAATTAATAGTTTCAGTTTAGAGGAATCTGATGAAATAAGCCCAAAGGGGATAGGGGTTCCAGTTCAAACCTGCTTTGATATGTTGAGTAATAAATTATGACTGTTGGCCAAATAAACCTTGGAAATTTATTTGCTAGCGACAATTCACTTCACGATTATTTGGAGGCTATCTTCAGATCAGACTTTCTGTTCAGAGTACATGTATATTCACTTTTTTAGGGCTGAGGTAAAAGAACTGATGTAGTAGCCTCAACAGTTAATAATTCAAAATTAATCCTGAATTTTAGTTACCACATTAAAATATTTAACTTTTTCTGAATTTCACATACACTACTTCAGATAGGAGAGGACCAGATTTATGTTTATTAAATAGTTTATATTGGTTTAATATGTAAAGCTTTATCCTTGTTACTGATTATGTAATTGAATGAAATAGAACTAAAATACTAAAAGTACTGAGAAGTATTATGTGTATCTAAATCCTTGCCATAAAAACCAAACAAAAACAACAGGAGAAAACTGCTTTATTTTAGCCCTTTACATTAAATAATATATGACATTTTGTACATCATCTGCTACATAAGAATTTTTCTGATGGAGGAATAAAAATATTCCAAATATATATATTACATTAGTTGTCTTCTATGCCCTGAAAATAATTATTTTCCTAATTATTAGCTCCATTATTTATAACTTCAATTTGTGTAAGTCAGCGAATACCTTCATCACTTTCCACTTCTAAATAATTTTTATTTTTAACTGTCCTTTAAAAATAGTTTTCTCAGCCCTTAAACTATACCTTTGATTTAGAGACTTGAGTTCCCCCTTGCACTGCATGCACTGATTTTATGGGAAAGACAGTTGGAAAAATTACAGAGCCAACTGATGGCCAACTATTTCTCTGTCTGTAATTCTTCATGAAGTAATGCTTACAGAAAGAGTTGTGAACTTCCCATATGATGATATTCCCATTGGATGATGGTACCTGCATCTCCGTTTTAAGATGCACTTTTGTACATAATGAAGACATTGGGCAGTATGCCCCAAAGGCTATTCTGAAAGATGTTACATAGAAATTTTTTTGATAAAATGGGGAGATTGCAGAGTATTCTTTAATCCTAACGCTAGGGACTGGTAAACTCCATGAATTGCAGTTTTTAGTTTTTGAACTAATAGAATATACGTAGCTCAAGTTTGAACTGTGGAGTCCTTGGTGTTCTCTGAGCTTGGTTGTTTCTTGGGACGTTTCATTTCCAGACTAGTAACATCTTCAATGCTAGAAGGGAGTGGGGTTTGCTCTTTGTTTATATACAGTAGCTTGCCCTGTCAGTGTTAGTGGGGGTGTTATTTTCTCCTTGGTAGTTCCTTGATTAGACTGTTGTTTACTGCTTAATTGTTTGTCTGGGTTGATAATTCCTTGATTAAGGAACTAATCAAGGAAAGGATTAACTCCCTTCTAACACTGAAGATGTTACCTAGTCGGGTGACAAAATGTCTGCAAGAAAGCAACCAAGCTTAGAGAACACCAAGGACTCCACAATTTTTGAACTATTACAATAGCCCCTATACTTCTCTGCTGCATCATGGCTTTGAACTTCTTGATTTTTTTCTCTGATCATTCAATACCGCTTGAAGGACTTGGGCATGACAGTCAAAATTGTTGCTAGAAAGCCAAGACTGAGGGAGTAAAAAAGTAAAATTGTCAACCTATGTAAGATAAACAATATAATTTATGTAATAACCCAGAGAGTTTTTTTAACTTTGAGAGAAAGAAAGAGGCATATACCTTGCAGGTTTGGAGACCACAATGTTGATGCAATAATTAAAAGGGTGCCAAAAGGAAGTGCTAATGCATCCTTTTAGAAAGAATGGAGGCAGTTATATTTCATAATTTGTTGGTGTTTCAAGTAGTTTTTTTATCTATATATTTTTTTCAAACTGTTTAAAGTTCTTCAAAAATGAATTACTGTTACACTAATACAACCATTATTTTTAGTATTAGTAATGCTTTGCATTTTAGCTCTTTATCTCAGGGAGAAAGTGATATTTCAACTTCTCTTTTGCAGGCCACCTCCAGTCCAATGCTTCCTAGCCAATCTCTGCTGTCACCACACTCCAAATTAAGACTGACAAGCCCTCTAGGTATATCAGTGATTCCACCATATCCTCTTCCTACTAAAAGTGGTAATGTATTTTACTGTGGTTATTAATATATTTTTTGAGGAGTTCTGTGACCATATAAAATGACCTTCCTTGCTCAGTGACTGATTTTGTGTAAATAATCAACATGCCTATATTTACTCAATGCATTTTGAGCTAACACTAATACAGAAATGAATGACAGACAACTGGAATCAAAGTAGAGTAGCAGTTGTTCAAAACAGTACGAAAAATTAAGAGCAAATTCTGTCAAACCCATATTGCTATACAGTAAGCACTTTGATAATCCATGTAACATTATAACCCAAGTTCAAACTCTGGAAGGAAAATATATTCTGACTGATACCTATAAAGCATTTTTTTCTCCTTGGTACAGAGAAATGTGGAGATCATAGCAGTTCCACAACTGGGATAAGCTGATAAAGCTGCATCCAAGATTGCGTTTGGTTCAGTTCTTCACAAGAGTTGATTCAGAGTCCAAGGCAGTATTTGAAAACAAAGCCCAAATTGGTTTAGATGGAATATGAACAGCCCACGTCCTCTGAGAGCCTGATTGTTAATGGGGAAAAACACAAATTGTTGTGATTTAAAAAAAAAAAATAGGACTGTTTTCAGGAATGTTAGGCAGAGATAAATGCAAAGGTTAAAAAGTTAATCTCAGTTAATCTTTAATCTTTTTTTACTAATTGTCATAACTTTGTTGTTATGGAACAAAACTGTTGTGGACACAAATTACAATATTTCAGATAGGTTGAGATGTTTCTACCAAATTGGTGGCTTAAAAAAGCACCATGTTAATGAATTGCTAGAATGGGGGAGGGGGGATAGCTTCTCAGACTTCTGGTGATCAGGCTAAATATCTGTGGGTTCTGGCACTAAGACTATAATGTTTAACAAGTAAACTTACTGTGGTGAGCTGGAAGGAGTGTGATCTTTCACTGATTTTTATGGGGCCCTTCACTGAAATAGGCATTGATCAGCATTAATCTTAGAATGTCCCTGTTTGTTACACAGGTAGTCCTAAGCAACCACTCGTTCAGTTACCGTTCAAAACTAGAACAGTGCTGAACGAGGGGTACTTATGAACAGTTCTCAAAGTTCTGGCCATCCCAGTACCCCCGCAGTCACATGATCGCGATCTGGGCACTTGGCAACTGGCTCTCACAGTCATGTGATTGCCATTTGTGATCTTCCCTGCTGGCTTTCCACAAGGAAAGCATATGGGGAAGCTGCCAGGGAAGGTCACATGTCACTCAGGTAAGTCTCCCCCACCCAACAGCAGCCACCCCAAGCCCAGCTTCGCTTGCGCCATGCCCCACCAGCCTCTCGCACACCCTCCCATACCTGGCAGCAGCCACGTACCTGCCCACCAGCCTGCTTGTGAGCCATCTGGGACTTGCAGCTTCCTGCTAGCTTCCCCACTGATTTTGCTTATTGGAAACTGATAGGAAGTTGCAAGGAGGTCCTCATTTAACGACCCACAATCCTTGCTTAATGATGGCAATGGGGATTGCCAGGATTGCTGTCACTAAACGATGTGGTTACCTGAAGTCATGCTTTACAACTGCATCCCTTAACGACAGAAATTCCTATCCCAATTACCATTGTTAACTGAGGACTACCTGTACACTGAAGACTTTTTCTTAATACTAATGATTGGAAAGATCCTAACATCCACATTTTACAGATTAGGATAGAGTGTAAAGGGAGAAGATTGAGAGAAAACCAGAGTGTAGGGAAGATGCCACCATGAGTCTTAAAACTCTCCTAATGGCCGGGGGGCGGGGAATAGAGAATTTGGGTCCCAGAACGTCATGAGGTCACTTTCATTATTGGTGACAGTGAATGGATAATGTAACAGCAGCAGCATCAAATGTGCTGTCTCAGTGTTGCCACATTTCTGGAAAGGGTACTGGAAGCTATTGCTGATGAAGTTGACTCTGCTTTTCTTCTTTTCCTTTTCGTCTCATCCTGGCATCTTACAGAAAAATGGGAAAATGCTGCCATTTTTGCAAACAATGTCTGCCTTTCTACACTTCTGTGAAAACAGAATCAGTTACAAAGCTTCCCAATTTAGCTTTGGTTGCTTTATAAGAATTTATCTCTTAGGGTCACAGCTTGATCTGTTTTAGGCTGAATCAGATTCATTATTTGAGCTCCAGCTGCACTTCTAACATTCAGCTTTCTGTGTACATCTCCTTGAATATGCTCTCAAGATATCTAATAATCACGTCCTTCTGATCATTGTAATATTCCTTTGCAAAAGAAAAGAACATGTCATTATACAATACAGGTAGTCCTCACTTAACAATCCTAACTGGGAACAGCAAGTCCATTGCTAAGTGAAGCAATCATTAAGCAAAACATCATGTGACTGTGCCGACTTACGACAGCAGTTCCAGCAGTCCCGGTTGCTGCTGTTAAGCGAATCACCCACAGTCATTAAGCAAGACATCATGTGACCACAACTTGTGACCTGCTGGCTACCCCATTGACTTTGCTTGTTGGAAGTTGACTGGGAAGGTCACAAATGGCAATCACGCGACTGCAGGATGCTGCAACCGTTGTAAATGTGCAACTTTTGCCAAGCGCCTGAATCATGATCACATGACTGCAGGGATGCTGCGATGGTCATAAGTGTAAGGACCAGTCATAAGTCACTTTTTTCAGCACCATTGTATTTCAAACAGTTGCTAAACGAATGGTCATTAAGTGAGAAGTACCTGTAGTGCCCTATAAATCTATAGCACTACAGCTCCCATCCTCACCTTCGTTCTGTGGAACTTAATTAGAAGGTGTCAGCTTGGAGAAGGCTGCACTAAGTAAAACTTCCCTCTCTGCCAGCATTTTTGCCACAACTTTGTACTCCTTCCCTCTGTCATGCTTTATTATTTATTTATTTTACACACACCCCTCTCCCAGGCAGCTTCAGTGTGTTGTGACTTTAGATGGCTTATAGAGTAGAAATAATTAGGGTTAAAATAACACAAAGGAAAGGGAAATCAAATAAAATTGCTAGAATATAATTTTAGAAATAAAACCTGTTTCTAAAATCCCCATAAAAGCAAGAGTCCCAAACCACCATGCCCAGGGTCTGCTGAAAATAAAATCAGGTCTCCATGGCACTCTGAATCTTCATTAATTGTAAATTTAACAAGTGCATTGCCATTGTAAATTTACAAGTGCGTTGTGTTAATGATTTATAATTCTTCCTAATATGCAAATTATTCCATATGTGTTAGATACTATTGAAAGAACCTCAATTTGCAGTGGTGACCCTTAAACTGGGCATTTTATTAACCAGACTAATTAAGTATCAGCTCTTTTAAATACATTATTTTAGTCAAGAAAATGAAGCTAAGAAAATACAAACAATATCTCAGAGATATATTTAATTGCTCTTTCGAACTCATGCCATCAGGAATTCTAGAAGAACCAATGTAAAATGTTGGGAACGGAACGGCATTGTTTCATCGAAGTTCCCATGAGAACATTCATAACCTTTAGGTGACAATGGAGCTTCTGTTTACCTCTTCTGGGCTTATGATCCTTCTGCTATAAGAATATTGTTTTTAGAGAGACATGGGAAAAGATTTTGCACATCCTTCACCGTTAGCTGTCAACTATGAAGAAGTTGTGATAACCTAAGTTTTTTCTCTAAGGTGGTTTTGTTCAGCCTTGTGCCTTCCACATGGCCAAGAGGGATTTGGGAAGTTGTAGTCCAGCCCATCAGAAGGGCATCAAGATGAGGAAGTTGCTTTATTCCATTCCCAAAATATGTTTCAGATACATGTTTGGTTTTCTTCCATTTTTTAGCAAACTCAGTTGATGGGGATTGCCTTCCAAAAAGTTAGTATTTCAAATATTGTCTTATGGTCTATTCTAAACTATCAGTATTGTGATTTGTTAATGTTTGATTATCATGTATGAAGTGAACTGCACAGTGCTAGCATTCTTAGAATGACCCCATAGAAGCAGCTTCTCCAGGCTCTCTTATCTTTCTGATTATTTCGCTTCCTTCCCTCCAACCTCTGGGAGGGACAGAAAGGGGTTGGATATGCTTTCCTTCAGCCTAACTGTAGTGGCCCCAATTAGGCCATTTTTTTTTTAATGTTAGGGGAAGATACAACAAGAAATGACAGTATCCCTGCTATCTTTGCAGTGGTTAGTTCTCCTGCTCTAAAGGTTGATGGTTGCCACCAATTCACTAGGGTAGATGTTTATATGAAGGCAACAGTAGAACTAGCCCAGTATCTCCCAACCTTGACAACTTTCAGATGTATGGATTCCAACCCCCAAAATTCTCACCAGTAGCCATGTGCCTAGGGAATTTTGGGTACTGAAGGCCAATATCAGGAAGTTGCCATGGTTGAAAAATCCTGACTAGCCACACTGATCATCAGAACCCAGCCTTTGAGTAGTGTTGTTGTTGTTCAGTCGTTAAGTCGTGTCCGACTCTTCGTGACCCCATGAACCATATTGCGCCAGGCCTTCCTGTCCTTCACTGCCTCCCTGAGTTTGCTCAGTTTCATGCTCATTGCTTCAGTGATGCTATCTAACCATCCCATCCTCTGCTGTCCTCTTCTCCTTTTGCCTTCAATCTTTCCCAGCATCAGGGTCTTTTCCAAAGACTCCTCTCTTCGCATTAGGTGACCAAAGTATCTGAGCTTGAGCTTCATTATCAGTCCTTCCAATGAGCAATCAGGGTTGATTTCCTTTAAGATTGACTGGTTTGACCTCCTAGCAGTCCAGGGGACTCTTAAGAGTCTTCTCCAACACCACAGTTCAAAGGCATCAATTCTTCGGCGCTCAGCCTTCTTTATGGTCCAGCTCTCACAGCCATACATTACTACTGGAAAAACCATAGCTTTGACTATGCAGATCTTTGTCGGCAAGGTGACGTCTCTGCTTTTTAATATGCTATCTAGGTTTGCCATAGCTTTCCTCCCAAGGAACAAGCGTCTTTTAATTTCATGGCTGCAGTCTCCATCTGCGGTGATCTTGGAGCCCAAATAAATGAAGTCTGTTACTGCTTCCATTTCTACCCCTTCTATTTACCAGGAATTGATGGATCCAGATGCCATGATCGTAGTTTTTTTAATGTTGAGTTTCAAGCCAGCTTTTGCACTCTCCTCTTTCACCCTCATCAAGAGGCTCTTTAGTTCTTCTTCACTTTCTGCCATTAGGGTGGTATCGTCTGCATATCTGAGGTTATTGATGATTCTCCCTGCAATCTTAATTCCGGCTTGTGATTCTTCCAGCCTGGCATTTCTCATGATGTACTCTGCATATAGGTTAAATAAGCAGGGTGACAGTATACAGCCTTGTCGTACTCCTTTCCCTATTTTGAACCAATCGGTTGTTCTGTGACTGGTTCTAACTGTTGCTTCTTGGCCCGCATACAGATTTCTCAGGAGAAAGGTAAGGTGGTCTGGTACTCCCATCTCTTTAAGAATTTGCCACAGTTTGTTGTGATCCACACAATCAAAGGCTTTTGCATAGTCAATGAAGCAGAAGTAGATGTTTTTCTGGAACTCTCGTGCTTTCTCCATGATCCAGTGAATGTTGGCAATTTGATCTCTAGCTCCTCTGCCTCTTCGAAACCCAGCTTGTACATCCGGTAGTTCTCGGTTCACGTACTGCTGAAGCCTAGCTTGTAGGATTTTGAGCATAACCTTGCTAGCATGTGAAATGAGTGCAATTGTGCGATAGTTTGAGCATTCTTTGGCATTGCCCTTCTTTGGAATTGGAACGTAAACTGACCTTTTCCAATCCTGTGGCCACTGTTGCGTTTTCCAAACTTGCTGGCATATTGAGTGCAGCACTTTAACATCATCGTCTTTTAGTATTTTAAATAACTCAGCTGGAATACTGTCATCTCCACTAGCTTTGTTGATAGCAATGCTTCCTAAGGCCCACTTGACTTCACTCTCTAGGATGTCTGGCTCAAGGTCAGTGACCACACCAGCATGGACATCAGAGACATTAAGATCTTTCTTGTATAGTTCTTCTGTGTATTCTTGCCACCTCTTCTTAATCTCTTCTGCTTCTGTTAGGTCCCTGCCTTTTTTGTCCTTTATCATGCCCATCTTTGCACTAAACGTTCCTTTCATATCTCCAATTTTCTTGTAGAGATCTCTAGTCTTCCCCATTCTATTGTTTTCCTCAATTTCTTTGCATTGTTCATTTAAGAAGGCCTTCTTATCTCTCCTTGCTATTCTCTGGAAATCTGCATTCAGTTGCTTATATCTTTCCCTTTCACCCTTGCTTTTCACATTCCTTCTTTCCACAGCTATTTGTAAAGCCTCATCAGACAGCCATTTTGCTTTCTTGCATTTCTTTTTCTTTGGGATGGTTTTAGTTGCTGCCTCCTGTACAATGTTACGGACCTCCGTCCATAGTTCTTCAGGCACTCTGTCTACCAAATCTAATCCTCTAAATCTATTCATCACCTTCACTGTGTACTCACAAGGAATATGATCTAAGTCATACCTGAGTGGTCTAGTGGTTTTCCCTACATTCTTCAATTTAAGCCTAAATTTTGCAGTAAGCAGCTCATGATCTGAGGCACAGTCAGCTCCTGGTCTTGTTTTTGCTGTCTGTATAGAGCTTCTCCATCTTTGGCTGCAAAGTATATAATCAATCTGGTTTCGGTATTGACCATCTGGTGATGTCCATGTGTAGAGTCGTCTCTTGTGTTGTTGGAAAAGAGTGTTTGCTATGACTAGCTTGTTCTCTTGACAGAACTCTATTAGCCTTTGCCCTGCTTCATTTTGTACTCCAAGGCCAAACTTGCCTGTTATTCTGATTACTCCTTGACTTCCTACTTTAGCATTCCAATCCCCTATGATGAAAAGGACATCTTTTGGTGCTAGTTCTAGAAGGTATTGTAGGTCTTCATAGAAGCGGTCAACTTCAGCTTCTTCAGCATCAGTGGTTGGGGCATAGACTTGGATGACTGTGATATTGAATGGTTTGCCTTGGATACGCACTGAGATCATTCTGTCGTTTTTGAGGTTGTACCCCATTACTGCCTTTCCCACTCTCTTATTGACTATGAGTGCAACTCCATTTCTTCTAAGGGTTTCTTGCCCACAGTAGTAGATATAATGGTCACCCGAATTAAATTCACCCATTCCCGTCCATTTCAGTTCGCTGATTCCCAAGATGTCGATGTTCAATCTTGTCATCTCATGTTTGACCACATCCAGCTTGCCTTGGTTCATAGATCTTACATTCCAGGTACCTATACAATATTGTTCTTTACAGCATCGGACCTTCTTTTCGCTTCCAGATACATCCACAGCTGAACGTCCTTTCGGCTTTGGCCCAGCCGCTTCACTCTTTCTGGAGCTACTTGGAATTGCCCTCCGCTCTTCCCCAGTAGCATATTGGACACCTTCCGACCTGAGGGGCTCATCTTCCGGCGTCATATCTTTTAGCCTTTTAACATTGTCCATGGGGTTTTCTTGGCAAGGATACTGGAGTGGGTTGCCATTTCCTTCTCCAGTGGACCACATTTTGTCAGAACTCTCTGTCATCACCTGTCCGTCTTGGGTGGCCCTGCACGGTATAGCTCATGGCTTCACTGAGTTACGCAAGCCCCTTCGCCACGACAAGGCAGTGATCCATGAAGGGGTAAATATTCTACTACATTGTTAGTATTTAAATTGTAGGACTTGGAAGAGTACAAAAGAAATTCAGATACAAATTCTTCAAATACAGATGAGGATCAATGAAGAAGAAAGTTGCTGTTTTCCACAGTGCAGCAGCAATTTAAACAGTAGTAGTTTAGATATTAGTTTATTTTACAGCTACTTTTCTTTATGATCATTACATTTATGCTGTATTCCTTAAAGTCAATCTGACACTGAGTCACTACACTAAGAAAATGCCCTTATTCCTAATGCCAACCAGTGGAATAATTACCTTAAGAAGAGTTTGAGAATTTGAGATCCAACATCCTGTTGTCTACCAGCTATCTATGGAAAGCCCACATATACAGCCTTATCCTGCAAATCTTTATCAACTACTTCTAATATTCAGAGGCATATCATCATCATGATGACTTACTACTGATAGCTATATCATCCACTGTTATGTTTAATCTTACATCTTTTCTGTTTGAGCTATTTTACAGCAGGAGTAAAATGAGATTACACTATACCACAACTTAACTTTGGGATAGAATGGATAAGAATATCAAAATATCCCAGCTTCTCTATAAACTTTCATTTGTCAAGAGAGATCTATTTCTGATGTGATTTCTGTAAGATACAGTAAACCCTTGATTTAATGGATTTGGATGCAACAAACAAAATCTGATCATATCCTTATTCTTTTATGCATGCATAAAATCCCCCTCACCATTTTACACTTCTTCACTATTTCACACATGGGTAAAATGCAGAAAATACATGTGGTTAAAATCCCATTCTCATTTTACACATACATAGAATCCCATTCCTCCCATCAGTCAATTTAATGTCTAATTATTACAGATTATGCCCTTATTAATTGAGATTAAAGAAAAAAGAAAAAAATGCTCAAGTGACTAAATTCCAAAACTATCTATAGACACAAATACCTGTAGGGAAGAATCTAATGTTCTTATTCATAATTCACAAACATGTATCAACCATAAGAATAATTCACAGCTCCAATAAATGGCTGCCTAGGAGAATAGAAAGGGTTTCAGTTCTGTGTAAGTCTGATAGTACCAGAAACACCACCGTTTTAGAGACATGAATGGCCTAAAGCTCTGATGTTTCAAATACAGCATAAAGTAGGACACATTATAATAGCAAGGAGATTCCATTCAAAGAGAGGCATGTCCCAAAGTGAAAGGACGCAAAGGCCTCTGAACACTAAATTCAAATCTTTGCATAATCTACCTCTACTTGAGGTTAGCAGTAATGGGTAGTCCTCAGTTAATGATGGCAACTGGGATTGGAATTTCTGACACTAAGCGATGCAATTGTAAACCACGACTGCATCTCTTACCAACGGCAACCCTGACAGTCCCCACTGCCGTCATTAAGTGAGGTTCATGGGTTGTTAAGTAAGGACACCCTTGCAAATTCCTGCCAGCTTTTAACAACCAAAGTCAGTGGAGAAGCTGGCAGGAAGTTGCAAGTCTGAGGCAGCTTGCAAGCAGGATGGTAGGCAGGTAAAGTGGCTGCTGCCGGGTGTGGGGGTGGCCAGTGTGAGAGCAGTGAGGCTTGGGGTGGCTGCTACCAGGTGCAGGAGGTCGTGCAAGGGGTTGGTGCAGCATGGCACAAGCATGGCTGGGCTTGGGGTGGCTGCTGCCAGATAGGGGAGACTTACCTGAGTGACTTGCAACCTTCCCTGCCAGCTTCCCCATTGAATTTGCTTGTGGGAAGCTGGCATGGAAGGCCGCAAATGGTGATCATGTGACCGTGGGACACTGCAACTCTCATAAGTATGAGCCATAGCCAAGTATCCAGATCATGTGACTGCAGGAGTGCTGGGACAGCTGGAACTTTGAGGACTGGTTGTAGGTACCACTCATTTAGTGCTGTTGTAACTTCAAACAGTTGCTGAACGAGTGGTCATTAATCAAGGACTACCTGTAATGGATTTAAAAAAAGAAGTACTGTACCATAACAGAATCCAGCTTTTGTTTGATTTTTTGCATCCTCATTGATGTTCTTGCAACATCTGCAAACTGGTCAGCAGAAGACATTATCAAATTTTTCTGTGCAGGAACACTGGCAGAAATGCTGAGAATTTGTGGGCTTCTGGAGGATTTGGTTAGCTGTGATCCCATCAATTCCTTTACTGCCTCAGTTCCCTGCTTGGCAACTGAAGAGGAAAAAGCCAAAACAAAATGTTTGAACAATATTAATCAATTCATAAAAGTGTGCTGAATCCCACATATCACTGGAATTTTATGATACAGTAAGGATATAAAGCAGAGAAATTTAAAATAGTCACCATCACTTAAATGTCAACAGATTGGGTATCTCTAACAGTCATTATGGAGGCAGATGAACAGCCTCAAAAGCTATTTATCTGTATTTTTTTGCTATGAGTTCAATTACCATCTCTTACGTAAAGCAAGAGAGAAAGGCCACTTCAAACATAACACTAAATCATAGTTTAATGCTCTATAAACAAGCCTGGAGCTCACATACTTTTCTAGTTTCTCTTTTTTAATATTTTATTTTCTTTATTTAAAACAAAAATAAATTTTCAAAAAAAATATCAAGTGAACAAAGAATTACTGATAAAAACAACTTCTGATTCTTGAACACTTTCCCAAAGCATGGTTACTGTTGGGGTATAAACTGTAGAAGGAAAGCTGTGCTAGTCTGTGGTGGCAAAAAATCAGACTCTGGTAGTACCTTTTCTGACTAAAAAATTTCATTAAAAGGCATATGCTTTTGTTAGTTGAAAAAGGTCCTACAAGATTCCTGATTTATTGGATATAAGTTAAACTACATGAAATTCCTGCTTTAGATATAACAGGGAACAGGGTTTCTAGCTTGGAAATATTTTTTTTTTCCATTTCTTTTCATGCCAAACGTAAGTAGCCCAGTAAGTCTCTTTGCATTCACACAGTGTGGAAACTTGAAATATAAAGAACTAGTGGATCTTCGCAGCAATATTTAATTGAATCCATTCAATAAACCTGCACCAATGTCATAAATTAAGCTGATTTAGACAAACTAGGCAAGAAGGCTGTTCAGAAGCATTATTGTTTCAAAAAAACTGGAAAGCTTCCATCTGAAGGTATAATGTGGCTGAATCAGTGAAAGAATCCAACAGCAAAAATGTATGTCAACCAACCAACCAACCAACCAACCAACCAACCAACCAACCAACCAAGTTCATACTGGTGCATTTCACCATGACTCCCAGCTGTATATTAAAAGTATATATGTTGAAGTCAGAAACAGAGCACTAAGAACCAACTTAGGGCAACAAGCAGCATCACCAAATTTTCTGAAATTATTTGATAATAAGCTGGAAAGTAGAAGAAATAGGAATACATTACAGGTGAAACTCGAAAAATTAGAATATCGCGCAAATGTTCATTTATGTCAGTAAGGCAACTCAAAAGGTGAAACCAATATATGAGATAGACGCATTATATGCAAAGCGAGATATGTCAAGCCTTACTTTGGTATAATTGTGATGATTATGGCATACAGCTTATGAAAACCCCAAATTCACAATCTCAGAAAATTAGAATAGTGTGAAAAGGTTCAATATTCTAGGCTCAAAGTGTCCCACTCTAATCAGCTAATGAATCCATAACACCTGCAAAGGGTTCCTGAGCCTTTAAATGGTCTCTCAGGCTGGTTCAGTAGGAATCACAAGCATGGGAAAGACTGCTGACCTGACAGTTGTGCAGAAAACCATCATTGCCTTTTAACATTGTCCATGGGGTTTTCTTGGCAAGGATACTGGAGTGGGTTGCCATTTCCTTCTCCAGTGGACCACATTTTGTCAGAACTCTTTGTCATGACCTGTCCGTCTTGGGTGGCCCTGCACGGTATAGCTCATGGCTTCACTGAGTTACGCAAGCCCCTTCGCCACGACAAGGCAGTGATCCATGAAGGGGTTGAGTAGTGTTACATTTTCCCATTGGCCTCTCCTCAAGTCCTACCCACAATTAGGAATACCTGTATGAGTACTAGCAGTTGCCACAGCTAAAAGCTTACCAGTATGGTTTTGTCCTGGCTGCCCCATGTCTGCCATGGCATGAGTTGTCTGCAAGTTTTCTTCCATCCTGAGTTTTTTCCAACAGGGAACCATATAAATCATCTGAAGCCATATAATACAAAGCAAGGCACTCCATTTCATCTTTTACTGTCCACCTTTTCTCCATGCATCAGGTAAGTTGGAAGACTACTCTTTCAACATGGCTGAAGCACAGATAATAATATTATCAGGTGAAACATAAGAAAAGAGCTAGCTTACCAGATGAAGGGTAGGATCAAGGGCCAAATCCAGTTTTTTACTCCTGCCATGAACTCTTGGAGTGTCAGTGATTTTAGCATTATTCAGTATAGTATAGTATAGTATAGTATAGTATAGTATAGTATAGTATAGTATAGTATAGTATAGTATAGTATAGTATAGTATAGTATAGTATATAGTGAATAATAGTAGTGTAAGGAAATATATCTGTTTGGTGTACACATCTCTCAGTATATCTGAAAACTAATTATGTTAAAAAATAAGCCTTTTTGAAGCCCAGTTAACTGTAGAAAGGTTGTCCTAGTCCAGAGTTGCAGACTTTGAAAATAAAAATCAAGGTGGCAAAAGAAAGAAAGATTTCTTGATAAAAGAAAAAGAAACAAATTTTCTGAACAAAAGATTCTAAGTAGGTTATTTTAGAGCAGGATTAATCATACCAAAACTCAGGAACAGTAAGCAGTGAAACATTTTGACTGCATATGGGGTATTTTGGATTAAAGGAACAAAAAATCTTTTGCAAATAGTTGTGGAACTTGGCAAAACAAGTGGGAGAGGACTGTAAGAATATGTAGCAAAAGTGAGAATAGAAGCCTTCTTTATATGGTAAATAGAGATTAAAATTTCCAGAAATTGTGAAGCAACAAGGCAAAAAGTTGTTTATCTTTTTTTTTTTTTAAATGGGTATTTTGGGAAAAATAGAAATATATACAGTAGTTATTTTTGCAGCCTTTACAGATATAAAGTCATTTTGTTACTTTATAAGATATTTTATATATTAGTTAGAAGAAATTACTAATTTGATAGTAAAGAAAAAAGCATTACTCTGGGCTTGTCATGCATTATATGAAATGTATACAGAGAATCCTTAATTTTCAAAAAGCAACTGAAAAAAACAAGGAAACAAGGCCCAAACCACACATTTTACCCGATGAAATGTGTAATCACTTATTTTCCAGATCTTCAGTTTTTACTACTTCCTTTGTGTAATTTCATTATTTTCATGGACTTCTGAAACATTAAACAATTATAGTAGTATTCAAGCATCTCTACCATTTCAAGTGTACATTTATTTTTTAACCTATTTCTATATATAGACTAATTTATTTTATACTCTAACCCTTTTATATATCATTTAGAAAGGAAATATTTGGAAATATTTCATAATTTTTTAAATGCTTGGGGGGAGTGGCAACCCCCCCCCCCTTATTTTCCTTCTGGGTTTTTTTGTCCTCAGGCCTTTGCATCTCAAATGTATATAAGTAAATAAAAAGAGACCAACCCTGCCCCCTCCCAAAAGTAGGGAAATTTCAGTGGTCTATAATGCCAATCTCAAATTTTTAATTTACATTTATTATGAGTGGCTTTTTTGGGCGGGGGGGTTATCCTAAGTTGTTACTTTGTATTGTGGTATGGAATCAAAATGCAGGACACAAATGCAAAATAATCAAGGCTTCACTGCAGTGTTTATTAGACAGTACGTACTGGAGGGGGACCCCACCAAGCGTTAGTGGGAGACACTCCCCCTGCAGGCAAAATGGATGCCCGGATATTTATACAGTTCTACAAGAAGGGGAAGGGAAAAAGAACCCATACACATATATATCCATATGATGATGCAGGCATACCTAAATAAGCAATACTTCTCAAGTTACTTTCTGCCCCTCTGTTGTCTGCTATCTACAAGGCCAACTGCTATCTACAAGGAAAACAGTAGTGTCAGAGAGGAAGAAACAAATTGGTTCAAGGTGCCAACTGCCAGGAAGAAGACATCCTCCCTTAAGTTGCTATGGGAAGGTTTGTGATAAGGAGTTTACAACCAGCCTAGTTCACACCAGCTTCAAGGGTGCTGCGCATTCCTTTATGTTTCAGTTTTATTAAGGCAATCCCATTCATCTGAAGCCTCTAAAAACTTGCTTCTTTCACCCAAAGGTATATTTTCCTCACAGTAGACTAGCCTTCCCTCCAACATTAATGCACATTGTACTTACTAATATTTAATAAAAATTAGAGATTTGCTCAGAATTTTTGTATTGAAAGTGCAAATCACTAGTTATTTAGTGGGGCTTGGTAAAATATTGCATACGTAGTCACTTTGTGGCTTACAAAGACTTGACTGGTTCATCTGAGCCCCAAAAGATTTGTCCTAAAAATTAGGCTACAATTACAGTGTTAAAACCACTCTTTTATGGTACAATTGCTTAATTGTAGGTAAATAGCAGAGGGGCCAGTCAGTGCCTACTTGGCCCATTTCTTGTAGTTCCTGGAACCCCAAAGATAACATTGCTAAATAATGGCAAAGTGATTTTTCTGTTTGGTTTTTTAACCAATTAATAATAGTAAAATGTTTTCAGAAATCTGCCATGAATCCCAAAAAGAAAAGGCTCAAGAATTGCAGTATAGGGCATCACTGTCAGAGTCATATGGCTGGCATTATTGGCTGAGAAAATATTTTTAAAATGGTATTGTGTATGTTGCATGAAAGGGTGAAGAACATTGAATGTATATGTATATGTGAAGGTATGGGGAAGTACAACTTGTGTATAAGCAAAGGTCTATAATTGTCTTCAATTTGGTTTGGCCTGGTCTGGTTTGGTTTTTTTGTCAGTGGTCAACATTTTAATCAAATGTTGCCAAATCAAAATGGGCTGGCTTATATAACCATAATTAAGATCTATTTCTGTCTCAAAAATTGAATGTTCTACTGGGAAGCCAAAATCCAGCCCAGAAGAAGAGAGTGGGAAACTACTTGGGTAACCCTGCGTTAAAAACTGTATGGATGCAGTCAGCAAGAGTCTCATTTGACCTGAGGGAGTCTTCAGTTCACTTTACTGTTGCTAGTAAAGAAATCTAAGACAAGGATCCCTATAATATTTTCTGATTCCCACTGTATGTCTTCAAGCACTGCCTGTTGGATACTGTGCTGCAAAAGTTTGTCATAATCATTAGTCATCAGCTTGTATCACCTGAATTTGGACATGAAGGGTAGAACAGAAGGCATGGTAAGAGACCATGAGAAGGAAATGCCTTTTAGGTAAGAGCAGGTTCAAGCAACACATTGTGGTATTCAGCCTCGGTGAGCAATATATTGCTTGAACATTTCCCCCTATTTATAGGACACTACTTAGCTACATTTCAAAGTAAATGTGAATAAAATTGCAATCCATCTCATTCAGTGGGATATAAGCATTTCTCCATTTTCCTCAATATCCTTAAACAGGGAGAGAGAGCCAGTTGTTTACTGGAGCCCTTTAATCCTTATTTCTTCCTTCCGGAGACTCCCAAGATTATGTATGATCTGGCAGAAAAACTGCTGAATAAGGTCAGTACACGTTCCCAGCAACTTTTGGAAGAAAACTAAAGGAAAAGTATGCATTAACATCAGTGGAGGCTTAATGCAGTTAGAGAAGGTGACCTAAACTCCCTACACATACCTGAAAGAAAGAAAATGAGCCCCAAACCCCTCTACTTTCCTCTTCTCTGCATGCCATTATATTACCACTTCATCTGTTACGGCACTTAGCTACTAATTTTTAAGAAGTGCAGCCCATGGCCATGGGAAAATGCCTACCACGTCTTAAAATTTACAAGAAAAAACAGCAAAAAGAAATCTTGAAGTAAATTACCTGGAAGTATCATTGCAAATATGCTTTTTAATGTAAATACATTTTAGTTTATTGTGATGTGCTATTTTCTAATGGCACTAGTCCAGAGGTTCCCAAAAGCTCTCAGTTCTCAGTGCCCTTAGTGACTCAGTAATTTTTTCATGGCACCCCTAGGTTTGTAGTTTGCACCGTGTCTGATAGATTGTATCACTGTTATAACACCCCTGTGAGTTTGCTGCAGTGCCCTGGAGTGCCACGGCACTAATCTGTGAATCAGATTATAGTCCTTAAAATTTAATATTTTAAAGCATAAGCTCACATAGCCCTTGGATTGCATGATAGTCTTGGATCACCTCTTTTGTAACATTCAAATACAAAATTCAAATCACCCCTCCAATACAGGTGACTTAGGGCTCCCTCTTTTTTTTAAATGGCAAATTTTAGGGGCATCACGAGTGCCTTCTGTTTTGCAGGGTCTTAGGGTCTTGGGCATCCATTTCAACTTAAAAACCTCAGAAATCTCCAGAACATTGGGACAATTCCCCCCATTTTGGAGAATGTTCAGGGATAACTTAAGCCCCTTAACTTCTTCCCAAATGCCCTAAAATCTTACTCTGCCTGCTTCCATGATAGAATGTTGCTGACCACACCCCACGTGACTCTTTGAAGGCACTTTTGTAAAACAAAGTATAGTCCAGGTTGCATGAAAGTTGCCCCCCTCCCATTTTAAAGCCAGCAGTTTTAATGAAAGGTAACATCCCTCAGTTCAAGGTTAATTGTGATATTTCTAGAATATAGGCCATGTGACAGCTGATCAGCTACTTGGCTAAAAGACATTCAGAGAAGAATATCAGTACAGGGTAGAGTAAAGTACCCTTCAAGTCACTCTTGGAGGTCCTAGGGGCAATTGTATGGTATTTCTGGCAACAATTTGGAAGTGATTTGCTGTTGTCTTCTGGACTGTTTTTCAACTTCCCAATATACTCTAGAGTCCTGGGTATTTCCTTTTGGTCTTCCAGTCAAGTCCAAACCAGGTTGAACCCTTCTTATCTTTTTCAAGATCAGCCAAGGTGCTGCTTTATGCTATTTCTAGACCTATCTTCAGTAAATTAATCACTTTAAGATTGTTTTCTCCATCTGAAAAAAAAACTGGAAATGCTTTCTTGTTCTTAAGGCTGCTGAGGGAAGTTCAGGTAAACATTCATTCAGAGCTTGCTGCCTAAGGGTAGCTGAGCTTGTGCCCAGGAAAATGACTGAATTGCGCTTTGTTGAAGGCACAGAAAAAGTGCTTCAGAAACAAAGACAGATGAATGATGTGATTGCAAAAATCAGCAGGAAAGCTGCAAAGTGGTCTACTTTTTCTTGCTTTTAAAAATAAATAAATAAATCCCAGAACACACAATTCTCCATGGAACTCTCTGTTAAAGATAATGTTTGTATGAGTTTTTCATGGAAATCACTGCAACCATGACATCACATTAGGTTTGTATTCTTTCTTTGCATTTAAAAGATCGTGCTTCAAAATCCTCCCTTTGATTGATAATCTTTTAAAAGTGACAATACAAATGTCAGAATAGTATACCTTTTATAAAAATGTTGGCTTGCTTATTGTGTTTATATTGAAATCAAGACTGCACAGATTCCTCCATTATGTATTTTTTTAAAATTACTTCTAGGCATGTTAATTAAAAATATTTAGCTGAAAAGTATAGAAATGCTGAGCACATTAGCTGCAAAACTTTGAAGATTCCAAAGCTTTAACATGAGAAAACTCCTATTTATGTGAAATTGGTATAGGTTAAGATAATTACTGCTGTGCCTTTGGGATAAAGGAAGTACTGTCAGCCAAATTATACAAGGGTGTGGATTAAATCAAGCATTACTTTCTACTTGGCATTGATCTCTGTAGATTGCAAAACCAAGGTATGACGTAGTATTGTGCAAATAACTTGCCAAAATATGTTCCTACCTTTTTTTTTAATTATACAGAAAGGGCGGAGGGAGGAATTGTAATTCAGCTTTGTGAAAAGGACTTAGTAGAATTCAATTTAGTGAATATTTTAGGACCTTTTAAACAGGATTCCAGTCAAGATGCATTTACACTATGATTGAAATAATCAAGAAAAATTACCCGTTTAATTTTAAATCAAGTTTGAAGTGCATATGTTATGTCATTCTAAATGATTGGTCAGATTTGTAAAATATGGAAGTATAATCCAAAATCTTTTATTAGAATTCAGCATTACAATTTTAGAGACATGGGACAGATTTTTGTATGGATTTCCAAGAACATTAACAGACAGTTATTTGATAAGCAAAGCATCTGTCCTCTGTACAATATACTTACATGGAATTGTGTTCTATTGAAGTGAGTGGGGTTATTTCTGATTACATATGGCAATCAGGATCAGAGAATAAGCGTGTAGGTGATCACAATGCAGTTCCTGGAACCTTGGGCTGAAACATGATATTTAAATCCACTTCCATGCAAATTCTGGCCAAGTAAATGAATGTTGCTCTTTGATGAGGTAGTCACCTGATTATGGGAAGTGACAGGAAAGGGTTCAACTCATAGTAAGATAGTAATTTTCTGATTCTGGATAGAAGATAGGACCAATTTTTCCCCATTCATGGGAGAGTAACACCTCCTGCTCAGTTGCATGGGTTAACTAGTCCAAATTTGATTGGGATGCTTGGGCCACAAGAGTGTGATCATGCTGTTACCTCAGGTTGGCTTTGGGAAGTAGCATCTATTTAATCTCCTATGTGAAGCCATCTAGAGTTTAAAGTATTATAAATATGCTTTCTGTCTCTGAAGTTTGATGAGACATTGTAGGTGTGAACTGGTGTACAGATTCATGTATTTAGACTTCTTTTGCTGTTAACTAGGTTAAGCATCATCTATAAATCCTGATGATCAAATAAAATAATGATCTGGATAAGCTGAATCTTAACAGAATTGAAATGTGAATAGGCAGCTTTCCATTTTGAGAGTTTTGTTATTCAGTATATTTTGGTGAATATGTGTCTCAAAAAGCAGGTAGTGCGGCTTGCAGTGTGTTAGACTTTGTGGGCATTTTACTTGGAGGTGAAGCTTCTCTCTTAGTAAACAGAGCAATGTGTCATCAAATGGGTCATCAAGGGTTTTAAATAAAGAAAGGGGGTACTCCAGCCTTTGCAATGAAATGACATTAGAGTGGAACATTAGGAAAAAATTACAGGGAGCAGTGTTGGAAATGTGGTGAATGCTAGATTCATATTGCAGCTGAACTGAACCTACAAATATGTCAGGTGGCCAGGCAAAAAAAGAAAGATGTCTTGCTGTATCTCAACCATCAACTCTATCCTATGAAATCTAAAACTCCCATAAGTTAGAGTTGGTGGTTGGGGACTGAGTGGATAGGCTAGTTGTAAAAATACTTAATCTGAATCAAGTTACAGGTTTGTAACCAAGATGGGGCGTATTCCTAGATTCAGATTTGCTCAGTAAATCTACCCTTCAGACACTACATATTTTCTAGAATAAACATGGGTGTACCTGGATTGTGACATAAATCATGAAGCAACTACTCAGGGCGTACATTTAGTTCTTGCAATAATAACATGATGACCTGTTGATCTTCACAGAGGAGAAACTCTGCTACAGCATATAAACTGCTTGCAGAAGATTCTAGTCCATAAGGTACCCACCTTAATAGATCTTGTTATGGTGTGTTACATTTCTTTGCCTGGACATTTAGATAGTTACCTGCTGTTTCAGAAGGAGTGCAATCCCATTGAGAACAGGCAGTTCTTACCAGTTTACCAGTTCTTATGACTAGAAACCACCACCCACAAGGCCTCTCTCTTGTCCAGATTCAGTTATAGTTTAGTGGCCTTCTACTCAACATTGTGTCCAGGAATTGGTCCACAACATGCACAGCCTCTCTTGATTCAGCTGTTACAGATGGAATAGAGCTGTGTGTGTTGGCATATTGATGACACTCAGCCCCCAAACTGCCTACTGCCCCCAGTGGCTTCATATAGATGTTACTTTCTCCCATTATTACTCTCTGAGATTGTCCCTGCAAGTAGGAGTTGAAACAAAGACTCCAGCTCGTGAAAACAATCTAAACAGATATGGTGGCTGGCATTATCAAAAACTGCTAAGAGATCAAGAAGCCTTTGGGAAGATTGGTTGGGCAGTCTCCAAATCCAGGTAGGTAGGTAGGCAGGTAGGTAGGTAGGTAGGTCTGATTCAATAAATTTTTACTTGGGTAGACATGGTAAATGTTTAGTTAGCATTGTAGCATTGCACTAAGTTTATGTTTTATTTTCTATATGGTACTTAAGCTTTTAATTATCTCTATTTTTTTACTTTACCTACGCACGGTCAGTTATTGAACATTTAATGTATCTTGGGATCTCTGCAGCAGAGCCTCCTGTATTATTACTAGATCCATCCCATCCTTCTCCAAACTTACATTCTCCTTTCTACATTCTTTGGGGAACAGTATTTTGAGACACCATATGTGATTTTAGCAGAACTGTATGTTTATTTCCTTCAACCTTGATGATTTTTGCATGTTGAAAAGGAATTTTTACATTCTCTTTTTTCATTTGAAAAAACATATGTGTGTATTGCAGGGAGGCTGACTTTCCCTAGTGACATGCCTCTCACTACTGGCCTAGGAGATGGAAATATAGAATTTATTTCATTTTTTGTTGGGATTTCTCCCCCATTTCTTGCCAGTAAGGCAGACTGGTGGTAGCATCTCTATCCATGGGACTAGAGATTAATGGGATGGGTTAATGGGAAGAACATCAGATAAAGGCATCCCTTAGAAGGTGGAAGCGGTAGTAACTACCAAGTAGCTACACTAAGATAGGAAGGAGAGTCAGGGAACATAAACCCAGACGGCTTCTGGACAGAAAGTCTAAAACCTTTTCCCATATGGAGTCAGTCCTGTCACTACAGCAGCATAAACAAAAGTATAGTGTCCAGTTCAAGAGAAGTCATCATTTCTCTTCTTTGGCCATTGATGAATTGGAAAGTACCAGAAAAGAACAACCACAGTAAGAAGTAACCTGGAAGGAAAACATTATGAGGAACAGTTGCAGGAGTTTGATCAATTTAGTCTAGAGAAGACTAGACTGCGGGGAGACATGATAGCTGTGTTCAAGGATTCAAAGTCATGTAGAAAATGGGACACGGTTGTTTCAGAATGCAGATCAGGAAACAACAGACTTAAATTCCAACTAGATTTAGTTTGAACAGCACAACAAATTTCCCAAGAGTTGTTGAACAATGGAACAGACTGACTTTGGCAATGCTGAATTTCACTAGAGGAATTTAAACAGAATTTGGATGGCTATCTGTAGGGGAAGCTGTAGTAGTGGATTCCTGTACTGGGCAGGGGGTTAGACTAGATTATATTTAAGGTCTCTTCCAACCCTTATAGTCTATGGATTCTATTATATGCTGTGGTGGGATAATAGCAGTAGTGGTAGCTGAGGGGAGGGAGGGAGGATACTGTGAAGATTGGAGGGGTGGGCTGGCTGGGGAGATAACAGCGCTGGCATATTGGCAGTGCTGTTGGCTGAGGGATAGTTCTGGAAAGATCAGGAGTAGGTGGGTCAATGGTATGTGCTGCAGTAGAACATTTGCATTTGAGAGATGAAGGATGCTGGCAAGGTTGAGCGGATGAGATATGCCGTGTGAGGAGAGAAGAGGTGACACACACCAGTGTTGCCCTACTTGCCCCGTAAAATCATTCAGGATCCTTCCAGTTGTCTTTTCATCCAAAACCCAGAACAACTAGAATGTTCTGGCTTTTGTTTCTGCTGAAACAGCATTGCTTGGACACAATGATTTATTCCTGGTTTGAGACAAAGCATATTTTCTGTTTCATGCACACCCATACTCTAGCAATCCCCTGGGCTGCTTTATTGTCCAGAGCTCCCCAAAAATCCAAGAAGCTCCATTTCCACAGTGCTAAAGAAGGCATTTGGGGTATTTGTGTAAGTGGTCTGTTTTGTTTTCCCTTTTCATAAGTCATCTAGATCACCAACTCACCTGTTAGAAAATGCATCAGGCATTCAAGAATCCATCATATTCCTTAAGTCTTTAGGTGTAGAATGTCTTAATTGGTCATTCATTCATTAAAGCAAGAATAACATAGTGAGACCAAACGTGACACAGGATAGTTGCAATTCCCCCAATATCCAGGCCATCTCCCCTCAGCCCAAGGTAAAAACTAATTGAGGGTGTGTACTACCCAGTTAATTAGTTTGGTGATAGCTTTAGTTTGACCAGTGGCTGTTATGAAGACCATGAAATTCCAGGCTGGTGAATGTTGCAGTTTCCCAGTTCCACCATACGGGAATTTTCTAACAGCATAGTAGAGATCATCTCAGCCTGATTGGTCAGCAGGGGCAAGACAGCACATCAACAATATGTTTCTTGATTCTTCATTCTGTCTTGTTCAGTCCATGCCAATTAAAGATGCTCACAGGTAGTCCCAGTTCAAAGAGATTTTTGGGTGAGCAGGTTGATATCCTGATGGATCAAGTCGCCCCTCCCCCACCTCAACAATTCCACAGATACTGAGCTGATACTGCAGAGAAAAAAACAGGTGTTATGAGCAACACCATGTGTTAAGATGATACTCTCAGATAAGCAAGAATGATAGATTGGAGCATTGCTAACTAATAAGATCATGAGAAATATGTCAGGACTAAATGGAGGAGAAGAAGACATTGCAAAGGTGGATAGTATCTCTACAACCACATATTCCTCTACCATCTGGGTGGGAGGAGGTGTTGATTACCATTGGTTAATGATCAAATAATGAACTGCTTAGCACTAGTAGTAAACTGTTTAAATGGTCTGTTTGAATGTGAGGTTGATAGCATCCGTGGTGAATTAATTACTTATCTGGTAGAGGCTTTTTGTTGTCTAATAAGAAAAAAGGAATTTTCAAAGGCTTTCACGGCCGGAATACGATGGGTGGTGTAGGTCTTCCAGGTTGTGTGGCCGTGTTCTGGAAGTTTTTTTTCCTAACGTTTTGCCAGCATCTGTGACTGGCATCTTCAGAGGGCAGGAGCACAGACAGGAGCGGGGGCACAGAGAGAACTTCCCTTCATATTATCCCCACAATAATAAAACCCTGTTGAGGTCTGAGAGAGAATGACTGACGAAGTCACCCAGTGAGTTTCTGTGACTAAATGTGAACTCAAATCTCAGTTTCCTGGATACTAATCAATGCCTTAACCATTTAAAGTGTTTTATATTCTTTTCAAGTGTGGAAGGAACTGTGCTGTGATCTCAAGACATGTACTCTTCCTGTGGTGGAGGATTTTATTCTTAATCTTTTTTTTCTTCAAAATTAAAGCATAATCCCATTAACCAGGGATATCTGTAAATAATGTATTGTTTTTTTCTACTTCCACCAAACCACCACCACCTTTCCTGATTTAGAAATTCTTTTGTTTTTCTCCTAATTTCTGTCTGTCTGTCAGTCTGAGTTGGCATGATTAAGTGGAACATGGGAAAGACAGAGAATATTACAGTCACGTTGCTGCCATTGAAGCAGGGAATCAAATTAACTTTGATTTAAAAAAACTTTAAAATGGCCTGAGTTGTAAACAGATTCCCATAAAATTAAAGTATTACATTATCTATGGGCTGTCAAACCCTGCCTTCCTTGGTGTTAGATTCATAATTCTATATACAGTATTCATAAACCTGCCATCTGACTGAAGGTTTTCCTAGGGCTAGGATTCTCCCTCAGACCCTTCTTCCTACCCTCATCTCCCAAATTCCCCCCATCCTCCAACATATAAACTGGGAGGGGGTACCTAGCCTCATATCTGGGAGTGCACATGAGTGCAAATTCTACTAGGCATTGTGATATATCTACTGTTGTGGGAAGGGAATGAAATGTCAGTCCCAGACCATTATATATATGATTCTACAGGGGTTTTAAAACAAATGAAAAAAATGCAGTGGCCTTTCCATAAGATAACTAAAGAATCATTAAATGGGTGTGTTAGTAAATGTATTTGATTCTAATCTCTAATTAAAATTCTGGCTTTAGTTGCTTTTATATTTGATGTAACAGGTCTTACTTCATTATAGCTTGGAGCTCTACATTCTGTTCCTCTCTGTCTCCCCTCCCTTTCTTTATCCAGTTTAGCAACCAAAATATTCAACTTCCATGAGTGAAATTGAAAATCCATTCATTTTACTTTGTCTATTATGCATACTGGAAAATTGGGAAGGATTTGAGATACGTGCCTTTTCGGTAGCTGCCTCTGTGCTGTGGAATGATCTCCCTCTCCTGTTTTACAACATGCCCCAACTCTGCTTGCCTTTAGAAAAGTCATTAAGACCTATCTTTTCCCCCAGGTGTTTGAGTCCCCCTTTGGTTGTTTAATTATCATGTTTGGTTGCCATTTTATATTTTATATATTGGATAATTTTTTTTAATGCTGTGTGGTTATTTGTTGTTGTTTATTGTTTGTTTTTGCTCTATGCCACCCAGAGCCACACTGTTTGAGTTGGGCAACCTTATAAATCCAATCAATAAATCAGTAAAATGTAGTACATTTGCTAAATTATCTGGAGTAGAGATTGGATGTTATGCAAGACATTCTTAGGTCTCAGAAATGTCTTCAGTATTCCTCTTATCAGCTATCTATACCAGGGGCTCTCAAACTTTCTAGTATTATATTCCCCTAAAATGATAAATGAACATGTGCAATTCTCATTGTGATTAAAACTAAAAAATAACTAAATAATAAGAGTGCAGAATTTGAGTTCTAATGTATGGGTAGATCCATGGGTTTAATCATCTCTCAAAACTCACTCTGGGCTGTGTTTCCCTCTTTACCTGTACAGTCCTACTGTGGGCTGCCTAGACAAAGTGGGAATGTGTTTTTAAGCTCCCACTGGTGATGAGCTTCTGACTTAATGGACCATGGTCTTACTATCTGGTATCCTGACATTTTTAATAAAGATTTATAAACATGTCAACAACTTTAACAAGAAGGAAGACAGTCTAAAGGTTAACAAAACCTTTTCCAGCTTTACGCCACACCAAAATAAAACAGCCCTTAATTAACCAACACTATGTAGAATCTACAAAAGTCTGAAAGAATAATAACCAGTAGTGTGTTTCAAAGACAGACCAATCAAGAATTAGCTCCTTTAGAACTTTTTAACATCAGACTTATTACAAATTCCCCTGGACAAAGAGCCAATCGGAAACTGGCTTTCCAGAATTCTGGTGACATGGTCCATTTAGAGATTAGCTCAGTTACAAATGCAAGAGCTCAGTCAGTTCCTGCTCAGTTACCTGTGAGCTGATGAGAAGTGCATTACAGAGCAGATCACTTTGCCTCTGAAGATGCAAGCCACAATTGCTGGCAAAATGTCAGGATACTAGATATGTAGACCATTGGCTCATCACCATTGGGTTGACGCGCTGATATATACTTTGACACTTTCCTCTCTGTCTCCACAGAACTGAACAGCTTAAAAAAAATGCAACCACATCTAAATTGCCTCTGATCTCTTGGTGTTGCTAGCCACAATTTGAGAATCCATGCTCTCCATTCTTGTAGATTTCAGTCAGTGATGGGTGAGATTTTCTTAGAGTGATCTACAGTAGAATCACTTATAGTACAATGTAGCATGTTTTGGAATTCCAGGATTCCTAGGAACTTGGTTTTCTTGTATTCCCCCCCCCCCAATTATTTTTCCTTGAGGCCCCAATTCTGCTAAAGGATTTAATGAATACTAAGTCTTCTCGTTGAAATTACTATTTCTAGGTAGGTTTCATTGTGAAACAGAAAGGAGTGATTATGGCATGTAGGACAGCTGGTGCCAAACTAACTATGAGCCAAGCCCAGGTTTTAGAAGAAGAGTTCATTATCCATGGTTCTACATTTCAGCACTAGATTCCATCATTAATTTTACCTCCTAGTCTTCTGCCTACGCAGACATCCTTTTTTGCTATAAATACTTATTGTGTGTTGAGAAGTTGGTTTCCAGAGAATTAAGGCATACAAGAATATTAACATCTTGAAAATTAATATTCAGCATATAATTTATATCTTAATTTCTCATCATTTGAACAACACAGAGATTAGTTATGAGTAGCCACCATTCAAGTCTACGTCATCACTGATCCTTTCAAAACAAATTAAAATGGTATCTATTGGAGAGTCAGAATGCATCAATTTTCAAATCACATACAAAATAGGATTCTAGGCTGTATTATACTCTTGATTCTATCTTCATTAAGTAATAAAAAAATAAGGCTGGAAGAGACAGAATAATTGTTTATGCACTTTTCCTTCCAAAAGCTCCGTCCATCTCTTTCAGCAAAGTTCTTCTCATGCAAACCCACTCTGTCACTCATTATAGCTAAATGCAACTTTCATATTAACTGGCAATACATGATATGTACTTATCAAAGTCTAAATTCTATGAAAATACTTTTGTATGTCATTCTTCCTGTAAGCTTCCAAAAGACTTCTGGTTGATGAAAAAGGAGTTTAATACTTCTGATGGAAAAGGATTCCTTCACTGTAAAGTTAGCTATATGAAGCTAATTATGCCAAGCTAACTAGTATCAGTATAAGGCTTGGTACTAAAACAGCACATGTCTAGCTCCTAAATTGCAGTCTCTATTTTTGATGCTGCATTACATATTGAATCACTTTTTCTGTTGCTGATCCCTGTTTGTGAGCAATGTCTGTGTTAGATTGCTTCAGTGATCCATTCAGGACCCAGATTTTCTTCTATGGCACTACTGTGCTTCTGATCATTGCACGTGTCCTTCCTATTGTCTGAACCTGTGGTAAAGGCCTCAATCTTGACCTGATCCGCTATGGTCCAGTTTTTCATTAAACAAAACCTTGATTCCCAGAATTGCAAATGTATCTCACTGTTGGACTCAGGTGAATCTGTCTTTGACAAGATTTACCATTCATGCTTGCAGATGATTTGAAGGCTCTCACAGAGTGCCTCATTCCAAGAATGTATCCTTGAAAAGGGCAAGAGCTTATCTTTGGAGCAGGGAAAGGCAATGGGGATGAGTATAGTTTTGCTTAGGGTTCCAGTGGAACATCTATTTTAATAGAGGCAGGAAAGATGTTCTGCTAGAATTTGAATGTCTGTTGTTTGGAAGGAAGGCAGCAGAAGAAGCTTGCAAGCAACATTGTACAAGGATCTTGCTCAGAAGCTGCTGTTGTTACCATCATTAACATCTGAAAGAAAAATAACTTTGCATTTGCAAATATATGTTCATGTTTTGTAACATCCATAGTCAAGACATATGCAGGAATGGTTCAGTATGTAGAACAATTGTGTCCTGTGGAATAATATAAAAAAGACTTTACATGTTGCAGCCATATGGTTGTATTTGTGTACAGGAATGTCTGAAATGAGACTTTACCTCACATTATACTTAAATTCTTCTCTGGATGGTCCTTTAGTCAAGCAATTGCTCAGTTGTCACAATACTACATGATCAGTTACTTCTTGATTATTAACCTCAATAATGATCAACATTATTGATAGAAAGACTTGCTCCTGCAGTATGGACAATGCCAATCCCATTTCTCCTCTGGGTTTATACTGTGCAGATAATAGTAGATGCCTGAAGAAAGCCTTGCTTTAGAAACCAGGGGGCTGTGAGTTCTAGTCCTGCCTTAGGCACAAACTCAGCTGGTGACTTTGGGCCAATCACTCTCTCAGCCCTAGGAAGGAGGCAAGGGCAAACTATTTCCGAAAAACCTTGCCAAGAAAACCACAGGGACTTGTCCAGGCAGTTACCAGGAATGAATCCTGACTTGAGGGCACAAAAATAAAGTTCCCCAAAGCAGTTTTGGCTGTTAAAAATTGTTCTCCATTTTGGCTAAGTTGTGGAGCAAAGTTTAAAAGGTGGAACATTGTAGCTGCTGAAGCTCTGATTTCCTTTATACTTGCCATAAAGTGAAACAGAAGGGTTTGAGTATATGGTACCCCTATCATAAGGGAATTATTCTGGCAGTACTTCCTCCTCCTCCTCCTCCACTTTCTTCATGGACAGTTGAGAGAAAGAAAAAGAAGAGGGGACTCAAATACAAGGACAGTTTGTCCTTATGAGGAATGATACATTGCAATAGATGTGATTTTTTTTCACCTTAGTTGAAATTCCCCATTCTATGCCACTGTTAAATACTAAATTCCAAAAGTCTTTAAATAGGATTATTCTGAGAAAAAGAGAAATGGTGTTTGTGTATACACACACACACATACATACACACATTGCACACATTACAGTAGGTCTCTGTTATAGTTTGGGACTAACAGTGTTTCCAGAAATGAGAATGTTAAAGACCCCTCTTCTAAGCTACAGGTGGATAGACCTGCCAAATCTGCTTGACTTTCTCACTAGAACTTCACCAGCCAGAGCCACATTCAAGAGGTAAACATTTAGAAAAAGCACAGAAAGCCTCTAAGCACATTCTTATCCTGTGAACTGTTTTTCAGTCCCAGAACTGAACTATGCTTGTTGTCTTTTCATACATTGTCTACACCTGGAAACCCCAAACTGTCCAATTTAAGTGGAAAAATGATTTCGTTGTTGCTAATGTTCAACAAATGGAAATGCAAACATTTACTGATCTATTGCACATTGCCCAGAGATCATCCACTAGATCCCAATCTGCTTTCTGCCCACCCCAGCTCCAGGCTATTCCCTTGAAAATACATTGGATTGTGAAGTTTTTCCCAGCTGACTACTGGCAGATGTACTGTACTGGCTTGTACAGATCTTGTTGATTTCAGTTTATCTGAAATAGTCATGACATATGTTGCTTGGCAGAATTTTTTTATAAGAGAAAAAATATCTTCTATATCTTGTGGATGAAACTTGGATATCTTTCTTTCCTTGCAACCCATACTTGTTTCCACCATGTCCAGACACCACTTCATACATTGTCTTTTGCTTTTCAAACTTTCCATCTTTTTCTTTTTTGAGATCTCATCATCAGTATGGGATCATTTGCATAGTAAAGTACATGTACATTCAATTAATTCACAAGTTTAGAATTGTAGTGGCTTAGTAGCTTAATATCTCAGTATTCTGTATATTAATATCTTACATACTTAGAGGTTTAGCAATTTAGTAATTTAACTTTCAAGTGTTTTAGTATTTTAGATTTTCTTCATCTAGTAACTGTATTTGCATTCTATATTAGTTTGATCTCTCTTTAATTTGTGTAACCTGTTTAGAAATTTTTCTTTTATCTTACGAGCTCTATAACTTCTTTAAAAACTCTATAAAATTTAATTTTTAAAAAATTAAAACTAAATATATATTCACATCCCCATCCAACACATCTGTAATATCACCACAAACATTTCTTATACATTTATCTATAAATACATTAAATAACTAAAGGGAAACTATACATCCTGGTCTTACTCCTTGTTCAACAGTGAACCATTTGCTAAACATTCTCAGGCATGTTTTGTGTCCATCATATACCCCTCTTATCATATTCAGCAACCAATTTTCAGCTCCATATTTAAACAAAAGATTCAAAGCTTATTCACTTTATTGTATGCTTTCTCTAAGTCAATTCTCAGTGACTTGCTAAAGAGCAGAAATATCTGCACACCCCTGCCTGATATAAAGCTACTCTGCATTTCCCAAATATTGCTCAGTGATATTTATTTATTTATTTGTTTATTTATTTATTTATTTGATTCCCCCCTCCCGCCCATCTCCCCCACAATAGGGGACTCTGGGCGACTTACAAAAAACATTAAAACTATAAATATATCTAAAACATATAAAACATCCAAAATTTAAAACAATACTAAAAAAGGAAGATCCAAGAAGATGGAAAAATTTTTGTACCCTTGAAATCACAACTCTGCCAAACATCTTCCCAGGCACACATAAATTAATTCCACAGAATTTTTTGCATTCTCTTACTATGTTTTCTTTTGTATAGGGTAACAATAACAGTATGTTTCCATTTGTTAAGCACAGGCATGGTCTTCACAAACATGTTAAACAAATCATACAGCCACTCTATAACCACATTAATATTTAAACTTTTCTCCAGTTACACCATCTATACCTGCAGCCTTGCTATTTTTCAGCACTTGCAACATGTATGTATTACTTTTCATCAATAGTTTCAATTCCACTATTCAACATACTTTCACTCCTATACAAGTCTCTAAATACTCCTTCCAACATTCCCGTATCCAGGTTTTATCCCAAATTATTTCATCATGTTTGTTCCGTTATTCACTATGTTGGGACTCCTTGTTTAGCCCTCTTCACACACATTTGGAACCATTTTTATTTTTTCCAATTTCACTCTGCATTTTTTTCTTTTTTTTAACCTTAACCATTTCTTTGTTCTGTTTCACTATTCTTTACAGCTTTCTTTTTCTCAGTCTATACAATACATTTCATCATGTTTTCTATGCATTTTTTCTCATCCACTAATCATCCTTTTTCATACTTAAGATGAGTGTAACTCCTTGTCCTTCTATGGTTAATGACATTGGCAGGAATTTGTTGCTTTTATCAGAATTACTAAAGCAGTGTCACACCGCAAGGTCTGCTTCTTTTGTGTGTGTGTGTATGTGTGACTCGGGGTAGGAATAGTAATGAATGCCACAATGCTGTTTTAATCAGCCTTTATCTCCTCAGCCCTCCCCATGGACACTGCTGTCTGTGCCACTTTGTGACATTCTTTTCATTTTGTTCCAAGTAGCTTTGCATTGTCTTTCCTTATGACCATTTCCCAGTCATTCTCTATTTCTCTTGCTCTTTCAAGATCAAATTGATATTATTGTTCATAATATCAACATAATAAATCAATCATACTTTCAGATTATATCTGGCATTCCTACTCTGGCCATAAGTACGTATGAATAAACTTTGCTTAAACCATATATTTAAAAAATAGGTCTCCTTGTTCCAAGGAGATGCTCTCCAACTAAACAGCATTCTCATTCCTCCTTGAATCGTCAGATGGCCCAATCACTCTCAATTAATTTCTACACATCCATTTAGAATATTTTTTTATGTTAGATCATGTTCATTCAGAATATTAATTTTAATATTAATTTTAATACAATTTTCCCCAAAATTCATATCTGTTTCTTCCATTATCACGATTAACTTGAGTGTACATGTGCATATCCAGGCCTATAGATTCCTACTTTTGGATATACCCACAGCAGCCTAGATGTCAGCAACTTATCACTTTCGACATACATTTTAGCCCTTTCATTCATAATTAACCGTACACATTCAGTTCCCTGTATGTATTATCAGTTCCCCTCCACAAGATCAGACCACCTTTATTTAGATTAATGACATGCATTATCAGTAGAGGCGAATCCAAGGACCCGACATGCTTTATTTTTCTCTTAGTTTCACAATACAGAACCTAACTATTCTTTCTTTCATTTGTTCATTCATACTGTACTCCTCTTATAGTCATCACCCAATGGGTCAACTGACTTGTGCAGCTCATCTGGAGAGAGTTATCTTACAAGCCAACAAACTTGTCTGCATCTAGGATGAATATGCAAAATCAGACATAAATCAGGACTAAGACCCATAGGCTTAGTATACCTATTTTACACTTTCAAAAACCTAGAATTTTTTTTTTTCAAGTGAGTGGATGAATGGGATTCTTGCCCCATTCTCTCATGAGATGTTACTACTATGGCCTGTGTCCTATGGAGGCTAAAAAAGTAGAAGGGAAAAAGAGCATTCTGCAGCCATAAAATTTACCCATTCCTATGGGATACTGAAGATATTCTAATATTATTTATTCTTTCTGCAGTTTTAAATTCAGCAATTCATAGAGTCTTACCTGTGTATGAATGTTTAAAATGTTCATTTTCCCCCAAAATAATTATCTAGTCTTTCCCAACCCTTTTCCCATATTGATATATTTTCATTGAGAAATAGTCTGCTAAATACTGGCATGAGATAAGCAGATACAATAATGTAAAATTCCTGACAAGAACCATGTTGTAAGCCCAGAAATACAGCGTGTACTGTGTTTTACTGTATTGGAGCACTGTAGAAATAATTGTTATCAACAGCATCATGATGTTGTAAGAATATATATGTCTCCAAATTTCTAGAAGGGCTAATCAAATATTGAAATCAGGAAGTGAGATAAGTAGTATCAATCAGGACTAAGACTCAATAGACACACATACTGTCTTTGTTCAAGACTGCAGCAGCCTAGATTATCAGTGACAACTAATTATATCCAAATAATATAACCATTAAACAACATTATTTTAATCAGAAGCACTTACTTTAAGGCTATATCAAGCAATATGTATGGTAGAAAACCTAGAACTAGAACATGCATTGCCTTGTTAATGTTAAAGCTACTCCCAAGTTGAATTTGTAAGTCTGTGGGCAAGTTAGTTCTTTGAGGTGATGCCATGTAATTACATATATAAATATCTTCCAGTGTTCAAATATTTGTGAGGAAATTTCTTCTGAGTGTGACTAATACAACTGGCTTAAGGTAGGCAAAGTGCAGATGAAGGGTTTGCAAGCTTTCCCATGGATCACTGCCAGTGCACCTGAATAATCTCAACTTGAAAACTCCTACCAGTTGAGAAACCAGGCAACTAATGAGCTGATATCACCCACAGCATTTAACTGAAGGATGCACATACAGATGTTAGCAAATCCTGAATTTCTTCGTAGTACCCGAATGCAGATTTGAGTGAATGAGAAGCTCCTGCAAAATGAATTTGGCTGAGGTTTTGCTTTGCTAACATCAATGTAATGTCCATCAAGTTACATCTGAACTGCCTGCCTGCTGAAACTGCTAAGTGTGCCTGATGAAAAGACCACCATGAAAAAGGCCATGATATCCTGAAAGGAGAGAAGGGAAGCGATAGTCAAAACATTACTTAAGGGGCAATAGCAGTGGAGTGGTAGAATATTCCCATCTGATCTGTTAGTTTCTGAACACTGGGTAAAGATAAGAAACCACAAAACAGTTTGAGACCTGTATGTCTAAATGACTATTATGTTTGTAGTTATACACCATTGCATGGTAAGCAAGCTGTTACCCTGCAGATGTTTTGAATTACAGCTCCCAGGATCTCTCTCCATATTGGCTAGGGCTGGTAGAATTGAAATCCAAAACATTATAGGCTGCAGCTTGCCTGACTCTACGCTACAGTCCGTACAACAGGCTGGTATACGAGTCATGGAATATGAGACCTCACAGAATGAGGCCCCAAAGCAGGACTAATTGGTAGAGAACAGGTTAAAACTCCTAACCTTCATGTCCAGGCAACACTATTAGATTTTTTTTTTTTTATCTATTATTATTATAAATTTTTATTATTATTTTTATAAATAACTCAAGGCGGCAAACATGCCTAATACTCCTTCCTCCTATTTTCCCCACAACAACAACCTTGTGAGGTGAGTTGGGCTGAGAGAGAGTGATTGGCCCAAAGTCACCCAGCTGGCTTTCATGCCTAAGGCAGGACTAGAAGTCACAGTCTCCTGGTTTCTAGCCTGGTGCCTTAACCACTAGACCAAACTGGCTCTCTCTCTCTTTTTTTATTTGTTTGATAATGATTAATATTAAAGTATTTAGCTATTTGATTGTTTTGATTATTAGCTTTATTGTATCTTTCCCAACCAGATGCTATCTGAACATGCTGAACTTTAACTCCCATGACTTTACATTAACGAGGCCCTTATTTCAGTTACTATTAGGCTTTATTTCAGAACTGACCATTCTGGTCCAGCCTAAAGAAGCAAATATCTATTGTTTTTAACTAAAGCAAAATGTCAGAGCTGGTTTGGAGGATTAGTTTACACAAAACAGCCCATAAATTACTAAGAAAGCAAAAGAATATTTCACAATTTGTCCAGAATGTGCATATTTAAATATCCAGATGTTTTTAACAAGGGGAAATTTAGGATGTTTATATGTTCTTAAGTTGCCACAATTTTACCTAAAGTAGATTTTAGAGCAACTTCTGTTAAAGAAAATGGGTTGAGAAATTAAGAAAAATGCTGAAAGAATTTCATTCAGATTATCATGTTTTTCTCAGAGGTTCTAAAAGTCCTCCTGCTAGCAATAGCAATGATGATGAGGACCAGCGAATAATCAGTGTTGCTTCTTCGGTGTTTCTCTGGTGTTCCAGAGACCACATTTCAAGGACTGCAACAGTCTTTCTAAAAGAGTTGAGTGGAGAAACAGACCATTAGACAGGCTGGCTCCATTTGTAGATAGCTATTGTGGCTGATCAGCTTCTGTAGCACAATCATTTTTTATAGCATTGGGAGTCCTTCACTCAGAACTAGGCAATATTAGGGCTATGTAAAACATCTGAAAGAAGTTTGTTAACCTGATGAAGCATCTCTTACAGCATCAGAGCAGCCATATATTTTGCAAAACTCACACAGCTATTTCAAAAGATGTTTCCAGCCGCTTTGCTGGTGATCCAGCTGGAAGTGTGAATGTCTACACAAATAGAAAACTATGGACAATGCAAAGCCTTCAGAGGATGGGGCTTCTTTAATGCTATAAACGGAGTGTTTCACTTACACTGATGCACTTTGTGAAACCATTCTTTCAAATATATTGCACACCAATATATTACTGGCATTCTTTCATGTGAGGTGGGAAATCTGCCACCAAAATGCCATTTGGGTGGCCATACTATAATGTGTAGACTAGCCAGTGATGAAATGTAATCAAGAAGAGAAAAGTTACTGTTCACTTTCAATTCTATGGCTGTTGAGATTAAAAGATGCTAAATGAAGAGTGTCTGATTGTGAGTAATAATTTCTACCTGCTTCATACCTTCATTCTGAAATGAGTTAATTAAGATTTTTTTTCCAGGACAAAAAATTAGGATAATTTAAAAGACCTCAAAGGCAGATTCTCACTTCGAAGCGGGAAAAACTTTCATTTTTATTTTGAATTCGCAGTAAGGTTTTTGTACAATAAAAAGCAACAATTCTTGATAGTCATGTCAATAAATCTCATATTATCAAATCACTAAGGCAATATAATTTTTAAAAAGCGGTCTTTTTTCTGTTTGCAGAGATGACAGATTTGGCAAAATGCAGCATTTATGTATTTTCTAAATTTAAATCTCAGTGTTCTTCCAAGAAACTCAAAACCAGTCTTCCCCAGTTTAGCATTCTCCATGTTCTGGGCTGTAATTCCTATTGCATGCTGCTATGGATAATGGATACTGCTCCAACAAATCCTAGGGGTGGAGCTTGTTACTAGTTCTAAGCTTTTCTGGAAAACTAAACACCAGGATCCCCCTACCTCTTTGCTGAGTGTGTGGTATATGGAGGTCCAGAAGTATGAATTCAACAACCTGGCATTCACCCACATTTTGTACTTGACTCTGGATTCCATCTATCTGCTTGGATGGGAGACAAAGGGGATGGAAACCCCATTAGTTGGGAAGGAAAAAGATTGGAGGCAGAGTTTTCAGAAATGTGGTCTGGAGATGGCTTTAGGTTTAGTGATAAAGGGCAGCCAGGAGATGAAGGCTTGAGGGAGTGGAGGTATATGGAATGAGAGGGAACTAGCAGTGATAGCAAGGAGAAGAAAGCAACAGAGAAGAAACTGGAAAATAGCCTTGTTGAATGAAAGGAAGGAGCCTGATAGATGGTTCGTGATCATAGAGGAGGTGAATGAAGGTTAAACGGAAGAGAGAAGACTGAGGATCAATACAGAATTATGTGGTCACTGGTAGAAGGGAGTCTGAAGAACCCAGTGATTTCCTTCATTGCCATAAGAAAAGGAGGTGGTATTGGTGGAGGTAAATTGAGCCACTGGACACCCTATCATGGGATGTTCCAGGGTTTGGCCCACATGCTCTTTAACACTTATGTGAAGCTGCTAGGGGAGTTCATCTATTGACTTGGAGCAAGGTCTCAGTTATACATCTCCCCCTTAGGCCAAACAAGAGATGTAGGAGAAGTTTTCACTCCAGACCTGGAGGCTTTGAAGGACTGAATGGGGTAGAATAGACTCTAACTGAATCCCAAGAAGATGGAGTTGTTGGGACGAAGGCCTTCAGGTACTGTGGATGTTCCATCTGTTGCTCTTAGTGGGGCTCCATTCCCCCTTAGGAGCAGGTGCACAATCTAAGAATGCTCCTATATACATAACTTTTGCTAAAGCAGATGGTGGAAGCCATGGTTAGGGACATGTTTATCCAGGTTTTGCTATTCTGCCAGTTGTGGCCTTTCCTGGACCAAGAGGCACTAGATGCTGTGACTTATGCCCTTGTTACCCTCTGGTTAAATACCACAGTATGCGCTACTTGAGAGTGCCCTTGAAAATAATCCAGAAGTAACAGCTAGCACAAAAGGTGGTTGCTGATCTGTGGACAAGTGCCAACTTATTTAACATAACACCTTCACTGGGAGGTGAACTAGTTGCCAGCAAAGTTCCAGGCCAAGTTCAGATTGCTGGTTTTTACCAATAAAGCTTGTATGGCTTGGGTCTTCATTACCTTTGGAACCATCTGCTTGCGCAAGGGAATCCTTGTAGGTCCCCACTCCCTGAGAGACCTGGATGCTTGGAGAATGGCATCTTGACAGCAATCCCCTCAGCTTGCCCCCTGAGCTTAGGATGACCCCCTCCCTGCTGATAGGTGGGAAGGCTGCTAAAATGGTATTCTTCTGAAGGGGCTTTGGGGAGGAAAATAGAGTAGTGAATTTCAGTAGGTATTTTATTAATTATTATGTTTACATTTTTATACTGTTAAGCTGCTTAGAAACATGTGAGGCATACACGACTGTAAATCTGGAGGGCACCACATTGAGGAATGTTGCTCCTGACAACTTGTATAATTTTTTTTGTCTCATTATTATCCCCACTATCGAGGTTAATGTATCTACTCTCCTCAGGGCACTGAGAGTATTGAATCCGGTTCTGTGTCAGTCCTATGTCAACACAAATTATTACACAATGCTGAGTTTCTCGGTGTCTCACAAACTGACATTTGGAATTTATTTGGGGACAGAAGATTCTCCATTTTAAAAAGATGTTTCTTTAAATATGCCTCCTTTCTTAGTGATGTACACTTGAAAAAAAAAAGCACCTTGCCTTATTGAAAAGATTTGTGTTAGCTTAATTGCCACTAGAATAATAAATGCAAAAGGGTGTAAAATGAGCAATGTACTCTACGTGGCCGGAATTGAAGAGCAAGATGTATGGAGGCAGGTTATCATATGATCAAAAAGAATACACTGAACTGCTTATACCTGTTCTTTCAGATAAAATGAATGCTTCAATGCAATCTTGAAATGGGTATGTAGAATAAATTCCTAGAGGACCAAACAAGACATGATGACTCATGAATTGAGCAACAAAGAAAAACAGTAATACTTTTAAATAATAGTATGTGGGGATTTTCTTGTGTTACTTTCCCAAATCATTTGAATAGAAATACTGGATTAGCTAACCTTGTGTCAGGTCTATTAGATAAACTCTCCAACTGCTCCTGACTGAAGTATGTATAGCTGGGAGTGAAAGCAGATGGTTTCTATTTAAGGTTTTGTGAAATGGAAAAGCATTTGTTAAACAGTAAGGGGATAACAAGCAAAAGTTTCACAGCTTTATCTTTTCACAGGGAGCTTCATCCCAATAGGAAATCTTTTCAGCCAAACATCATCAGCTGGACTACACATGGTAAGAAGTAGTATTTTACCTCCTTTCTGCAGAAAGAAAAATTAAATTTTACAAAAATAATCTTCAAACATTACCATTGTACAAAAGATTTCTTCCACTTGCCTTCAATTATAATGACATCCTTCCAGAAAAGCTGTCTGCTTTCCATAATAACAAAACCAAAGAATGAAAGATAAAATATTATCTCTCCCTGTAATTCATTTTAATTAGATAGCCTGTGATTGCAAATTCTCCATCTTCACTTTAAAACAAAATACAGAGTTATGCAGAAGATGGCAAAAAGGATAAATCTAGAGCTCAAACTGGGATGTTGATTTCTGTTTCAGATGAGGAAGATAATTTAATGTTTGCTAATTTATTAACTTAAGCACGACTGCTGTTGTTTATACTATGTGGACTGACATGCTGTTAGTCTTTGGAGAAACTGTAAGGAGGCTGACAAAAGAAGGAAACATTCATGTTCTTTTGCGACAGGTTATCACATCATCCCCAAATTTTTAGATTTCTTCTGTTGAATTATCTCACCTGAAAAGCAAAATGAAAATGTGGATGGTCTTTGAAAGTGCTGGGAAACTTCATTATCTCCCATTACATACCATTGCCATGAGACATTCAAACTTATAAAGAACGCTTTAGCTTCCTATGTGTTGACAGATTGTAGCAATCTTCAACAACCATGGGAAGAAGTCTGGGTAGTGTGGTGAGACCTTGCTTTCACCCATTATGCATGATCCAGCTCTACATTTCTGTGGCATATTCCCTATTTCCTAGCTGGGTGCTGTAGAATGGCAGCTAAGATTATCTCCCTGGACCATCAGTTTTTCTTTTGGTATATTGCCATTTCCTGCTTTGCAAACCTGATTTACAATCTCTATTCTCCTAGACTTGACTAGAGATTTTTAAAAGTGGTGGGTTTATAACTGAGTTCTCTATGGATGTTTCTGTTAAGCAGCTTGTTTTTTAGGTATAGGTAGGTAGGGTATAAAAAAGGTAAGATTATTGTCACAAGAATGATACGCAAGCATGACAGTAGTTTAATGTTACTATCTGGGTTGGGCATTAAAAATAAAAAGGGGAATGGAAAAGAAAAACACAACTTAGTTTTTAAAGAAGTATCTGTCTGTGGTTTAAAACCTGGCTTCTCTAGAAGGGAGCTTAATAAAAGAGGTCCGGGCAGAAAAATAGTATAAGGAAATAAAACAACCTAGCAGGAAGGAAATAAAAACATGACATTTCTAGATGAACATCCCTATTCTAACTATCTAGAGGTAGTGGCATCTGGGTTTTTTTTGGTGGGGGGATTGTATGAAAACAGAAGAGATGGCAGTTGCAGCAGTTCAGATTGTCTTTTCATGGTTGCTTTTCTTCAAGTTGGGCAGCCTGACAAATTTCTAAAATTAATTGATTAATTAAGCCTCCCCTGGATGTCGACTGCCATAGTATTCCTTTGCCAGCCAGAAATACCATAGATACTGTGTCATATTTAATTCTCTTGAGTATCTGTGTTTGTCCCTGACTTTATCCTTCACATAATCCTTTCTATAAATAAATGGTTGTAGCTGAAAACTAGTGTGTACATATACAATGCTTAATTGACCTTCTGGGGTCCTGGATTAAAGCATGGTTTAAATTTATAAACTGTTTTTCCATGAAATTGTTCTGCATGGGCTATAGTGATCCATGGAATTGTAGGGCAACAGTTCTTTTCAGGTACAACAGCATAGAAATCCATTATGCTATTTATTTTTTTTCCTTTTAATTGAAGTGGTCAGATTTTTCCTTTAATTGTATGCAAATTAACATCTTTTAGTCAAAAGGATGTTTTCTGATTAAAGAAAAACTGGTTGAAATAGTTGTACAGTCTGACTAAGCTGCTGAATTATTTAATCTGCTTTTCAATTCATCTTTTTTAAAAATGAAATTCCTATAGGCTTTGTTGCAGCAGCTGTGTTTGCATTTCGTGTATGTATGTTTGTACATTACAGATTTCAATAAAGTACAGTCTGGCACAGCTTTTCCTCTAGGCAGATTATAGATTCACATGCTCATTAAATCTTTGAAAGACTATAATCAAATAAGGATCATAGTTATCTGAAAACTCAGGAAAGCAGTAGTAGTAACACTGTTAGTAATTTAATTATTCATATTATATAAGAGCTAGAATAAAACCAGAGTTTTGTTAATTCTTACATTTGAATTACTGCTGCTTTTTCTTCTTTCCATTCCCAGTTGGGCCTGATTCAATATAAACCTAAGGCTTCTGATGCAGTAAAGGAAAGAGGTCTTCATTCTCATGCAGTCCTCTGTGCTTCCCTTTCCCATACGCTCAGAATATTAAGGAGCCTTTTAGAATAGAGACATTGGCAGAGGCAAGGGACAATCAGTGTTGTGTGCATTGCTGCACTTTTACGAACAGGAGCATTCTGAGCAGAATTCTATTTAGGAAATACCACGTTCCACAGTATTTTGCATCAAACCTCTTCTTCACAACCTGGATCTTTTTTTCACTGCATTATTCAGCATTAAATATAACCTTAATCAATTCAGGTGACATTTAAAGAATTCCCATGTCAAGTTACAGGCAGTCCTCGCTTAACAACCACAATTGGGACCAAAATTTAGGTTGCTAAGTGATGTAGTCATTAAGCAAATCATCATGTGACCAGATCTGATTTTATGACCATTTTTGCAGCGGTCGTTAAGAGAATCATGTGATTCCCCTTTGATTTTGCTTGCCGCAAGCCAACTGGGAAGATTGCAAACAGCGATCACATGACCCCAGGACACTGCAACCATTGTAAGTGTGAGCTGGTTGCCAGGTGACCAGATCGTGATCACATGACTGTGGGGGCACTGCAACGGTTGTAACTTCAGGCACCGGTTGTAAGTCACTTTTTTAGCACCATCATAACTTCGAACAGTTGCTAAATGAATGGTCGTTAAGTGAGAACTACCTGTATTTCATTAACTAAAGTGGTGACAGTAAGCATGTTCGTATGACATGCTAAGCCATGTTGAGAACTAACCATGGTAACCCTCTTATCCATCAGTTTGGAACCAGATGTCATGACATACTGTGATTTTCTGGTTTATCCACAGTGTAGCTATTGTTTCAAACAGTTCAGTTTGCTGAGTAACAGGGAAGCTGCAACATAGGTAACTATTAAGCCATTTTTGTCAGGATTATATCCAGAGGAGCGACATCTTAGCACTTTTAGGTATATTAACTGATGCCATTTTATATTCCTGAAGCAAAGAGACTTGGAGTTGTCAATAATGGCTGGTCCCAGTAACTAGGGCAGCTCTGAGTTCCTCTAGTCCCAGCTCAGATCACCGGGTGAGTCATTTACATGTAGTTCACATCAGACTGCATAAGGTATGTTGTGCAAATGCATTCAGTAATAAACATAGGTGGAATTACACATTATTGTTTCATGTTGAGTTCAGCCCTCCCTTGCCCCAGTAATGTTTTGTTCAGTTGACTAAATGCCCTCAAGAAAAAAGAAGGAACAATTTAACATCAGCAATTACATATAGTTCCATCTAGATCTTCAGGCACATTTTTTGCCATCTCCAAACCAGAAAAAATAGAACTTTTATTAGGCCAGTTTGGAACTTACAATATTGCAATTTTTGTATTTCCAAAAATCAGGATAGATAATAAAGGAAAAGAAAGAAAGTGGGGGTAAGAGTAGCTGATTTTGAATTGTGTACTTTGAATTTTTTCACACTTGTAGTAAATTGAATGTCTTCCATTGAATTTTCTCCCTTAAAAATTGCCACATAATTAACTTTTCATCACACTGTACATTTAGTGATATATGCAGTCCCATGGACTTGTCCATTATTGGTGAAACTTCTCCCATTCAAATCAGTGGAAATAGTAAAGGCAAGGCTTTTGTCAGGATGAGTTTCCAGATTTTCTGTCCCTTCCAAAATTAAAAGAAAGTTCTTACTTGAAAGCCTGAAGAGACTGAACTTGGCAGGATATGTGCAGATTAATCATATTCAACTCCGTCCATACCTGAAAAATATACTTCCTGTCAAAGGGTTTGCCACAGAACCCATCTAAATGATCCAAAAGTCTGCATACTGTAATACAAGAAGCAAGCAAGGCTTATAGTGGGTTGGGGTAGATCAACAAAAAACCAGCATGCATGTAAGAAAAATTACCAGTAAGGAATTTGCAAAAGAAAGCTTTTTAGTTTTAGTGAAGTTTATTCCAGAAATTTGGTGTTGTACAACATACCATAATTTGCTTTGACAATTGGCTTGATGTAAAGACTGGGAAATAAAAATATAAATTACCTATCATGATATCAGTTACAAAAGAAACTTTTTGTGTAGCATTGTCAGTAACATACATACTGGCATCTTAGTGAAAACAATGTAATGCTGAAAGCCGATTTTTATTGTTTTTTGTTTACATTAGGTGTAGACCAAGTTGTTCCCCAAAATATATCTTCCAGATATGTTGGACTTCAATTCTTGTAATTCCCAACTGAAGGGAATTTCTACTAAACCATTTTCATTCATTATGATTTCCTATTCCCTACACCTCTCCCAAAATCTTGCAAATTACTTATCAGAGGCTATTTCTGCAGTGTGTGACATTTTCATACAAATTTCTCCAAAAAGCTATAAGGGAGATTTTTTTTTTTTTTAACTTCAGCCTCAAACTTTAAAGACTTCCCTTGCATAAAACCACAAAATGTGGAAATGGCAAGCACCAGCCCGCTGCATCCATTCAAAATGGATTGTACTTTTCACCCAATTCTAACAAAAATATTTTAAAAAATGATATAACTATTTGTTCATTTTCTATCCTATGGAGAACAGATCCCTTGCCATTGATTATGGTGGATGAGACTTATGGGAATTGAAGTCCAGAACATCCAGAGGGTATCAGGCTGCCCATCCCTACCCATTGGGCAAGTGTATGAAGGTTTAAATGTGTGAAGCAAAGCTCCACATAAGATACAAGGTGAAGGGAATTCTGCTCAATGTAGCGTAAGATAAAGTGATCCATATTCAAAGTGCCATGCAAATCTATGTGTGTCTTCTGTATCCTCTAATAAAAGATAATGTTTGAGATTTGAAGCAGATCTTAATCCTTTAAAATGGAGTCCATACTTCTTCCCGAATGTAACATTGAGCAGGAAAGCACATATTCCTTTAAGAGGAAGCCCTTTGGAGCCACATTTTAATAACCCTTTAATACAACATCTGGGTGCATTCAAAATATCCCAAGGCATGTTGAAGTTTTTAATCTATTATTTCCTAAAGCTTACCTCAGCTCAGGGTTGTTTGATGAAGCTTTTTGGAGAGCTCATAACTATCATCTTTTTAAAAGAATTATAACGAGAATAGCAGTAATCATCATCACATTGACTCATCCCAGAGTAACAGGAGTCACTCCTTCCCTTTGGGTAAAATTCACTGCCTTTGCAGTGTTGCTATTCTACAAATCTTCACTTTATGGAAAGAGCAAAGAAGAGGCTCTAACTTTCTTGTCATGGCCGCTTTGAGATGATAATATGGTAAATCAGATGGTTCTGTGGTCTAGGGCCGATCTAGATTTATTGTGACAAATCTGTGTGCTTGCTTACACCTGAAACCAGTTTTTGTTTAGAAATGAAGAAGGGGTAACTGTGGAGCAAAAATATTGTGTAATTTTTTTCCTATTGTTTCCAATACTAGAGTCTAAGTGAGGGTATTTATTTGCCACATTTGTAGGCCATCCACTCTGGGAGTCATAGAGGCTAAAAACATAAAGAATGTTTTTCAAACAACAGTCAAAACTATAAAAAAGAGAAAAGATGGCTGAACAGGGAAACAGGAAACATTAAATCAGGAAAACCAATACACAGTGTCCTAGCCCAATGCCTGGAGAATGAGCTGGGTCTTTAAGACTCATCTAAAGGAGAGCAGGATCAGGGTTATTCTAATCTCTGGGGCTATTCCACAGGGCAGATGCCATGACAGAGAAGGCACACCTCCTGGTCCCATTAGATGGCATTCCTTGATAAATGGAACCTGAAGCCTGCCAATTCTGTCAGATCTTATAAGACTGGCAGGCATTACCGGAGAAAGAAGGTTCCTTAAATAGCAAGGCCTTGTGCCATGAAAGCTTTATAGATTGCAATCATTAAATGATTTGGTGGAAGTTAGTGACAAGGAGGTAAACTGTAGGCAGGATGCTGTTAATACTCTTGACCCCATTTACATGCATAGGTTGATACATAGATATCATCTAGACAACATGCATAGATACAAGAATGATCTTTTAGTAATTTGTCAATGTTAAATAATTTTTTATAGAACACTGACTTTATAGCTTCATCATATGCCAAAGGAGATGTTAATTCAGTCTCTGTCCAGGAAACAGTAAGTGCTTTGCATTTTTAAAATCTCTTTATTGTGTTGTATATTGATTTTTCAGTTCTTTAGCTTGAACACTTTAATTAATTATCCTAAAGTGCTTTTAGACATATATTGACCAGATCATTCCAAATCAAGATCACATGTTCTTTTACATTTTTTGGGCCATGATATCACTGATTATTTTGTCAAGACCAAGAGGTAAATATCACTTTTTTAAAACTTTAGCCAAGAAGCAAACAAGTCCTGTGACTTGTATTGAACATTATAGAAGTGTATAAATGTTGGGTGTTATACTACCAAATAGTTTTTAATATTTTAAAAGAAGATTTATCAGATTATACTAAATTGTATAATTGTACTATAAAAGTAGTGATCCACATTTCCAAATTCATTATATTGACTGATATCCAAAGTGTGCATTCTTTGAATGGAAGAAGCCTGCTAATGGAAGGCGTGTTCCTGAATGGAGCAAAAATCTTTGACATTTATCCATTAGAAATAATGGCAACTTTTGTATTACTCAGCAGTTCATAAAACAAGCAGATAGTAATTTTTTTTTTTCAAAAGGCTGATTCTCTTATTTTATATAAATAATTGAGAATAAGTATCTAATCATTATGGTAATGTCTTATAAGCCCTGATGGGTGGAGACTAATCTGTATAGGTGGCCTGATTGAATATCTGTTGAAATAATTATTCATTTTTGTTTCAAGTACTTCATTAGGTTTTCTCAGTACTTAGTCATTTAAATGTGTGTAAGCTTGCAAAGATATGGTAACATTGGCCTTCTCTGCATAAGGGACTACTCTGACAATTTATGTATAAGTTGATCCATTGGTGATCCTACAAGAAGTTGGTAGGGTGGGGGATTGTTTGTTTGTTTTAGTTGCTTCTCAAACAGATGTATCTTTCCTGCAGTGAGATAATAAGGAAATCAAGCACACACATTAGTTTAAGCTTGTAGGTACCTTCAAACAAATCAGAATTTTAATCAGTACTTGTTTAAATTGAGCTAAAATATCTGAAGGCACTAAGATATGCAACCCACTATAATGGAATATATCTACTGGACATATCTACTATATAATATTTGCAATTGCTTTAAGTAGTTACAACTAATTTCTAAACAAGTGTGCTGTGTAAGTAAACCATATATATTACATGAAAAATCATTGCTTAATCCTTATTTTATTAAAAACATATTTTTTCTGAATCATGTAATGTTACAATAGAAGAGAATATATGTAGCTTAGGGTTGAACTGTGGAGTCCTTGGCGCTCTCTCTCTCTCAGCACTGATGATGTTCCCTAGTTGGGTAATGAAACGTCTGCAAGCAAACAACCAAGCTCAGAGAGCACCAAGGACTCCACCATTTAGAGTTAATTAGGAACCATCGTTCATTGTTTTTTGCCAATAATTAACAGCATTTTAGATGCTGAATGTTTTTTTAAAAATCAGTTAATGTTCTGCTCATTTAGCATAGATGCAAAATGAACACTCAGTCCCTGGTCTCTCTAGTTAGAAGGCTGAGGATAAATTAGAAAGCTGAAGAATTCCTTGCCCATGAAGTTGGTAGAAAAGCAAAAGAAGAATTAGTCTTCCTGGTTTAAGGCAATTTCCTATATCATTGGGAGCTCCCCTGTGAAATTATTAGTGGATGTGAAATGATCAGCCTCTCCATCATTAATTCATTTTATTATGCAAGCTACAGCTGCAGAGTATTGTGAAGCTACTTCGTACATCACTCTCAAACCTAATATGGTTTGCTTAGTTTTGGCTTATTATGTACATTTAGCCTTATTTATTTATTTATTTATTTATTTATTTATTTATTTATTTATTTTTAAGATTTATAAGGCCACCCAATTCAAACAGTGTGACTCTGAGTGGCATACAGCATAAGCACACAGTAAATCAAAAAGAAGAAAAAACAAATAAAACCATGTAACATTAACAGACAATACCTAAATTCAAAATATAAAATGCAAAATTATAAACCATCATTTTCCTTAGTGCAAATCTAGCCATTTGTGGTCATGCAGTAAACTTTTATTAAATAAATGAAGGTTTGGCCAAATGAGAATCCAGTCTTTGTTTTGTATGGTGTCCATTTGCCATACATTTCATTTTGCCTAGAACAGACAAACAATGGTCTGCCCACTCACTGTGTGAATACTTTCCTTCAGCAATAAAGCAGTGAGCAGCACCAGAAATCAGCACTGGGCATGAGAAAACAGAAAGGATACAAAGTGCATTTCAGGAAACTTTGTCTCCTACTTCAATTTTTTAGAAGAGAAGTAGCCATAGATTTCACCATAATGCTTCCATCCTAAGCATATTTTCTGTGAAGGAAATCCTGTTCACTTGAATGGAATGAAGAAAACAGGTTTAGTATCGCACTCTTCTTTTAATTCCTAATAACTTTTCTATGGAAAAAAAAGGGAGGTAGTGATAAACTAATGCTAGGGGAAACATGGCAGGTAAGTTCTGCAGTGGATATGCATAAGGGTGGGGATAGTAGTCTAGATAGTGCAGAATAGATCCCCTAAAAGTAGTGGAACATTGGGAGACCAATAGTGCAAAGTAAAAAGATCCATTATACAAAAATATATTAATATCGTCTACTATAAGGGCACATTCAAAATGAATTGATGCAGAAATTCATTACAACTTAGCAGTCCATGAATTTCATGAGATTTTCCTACCAGTATGTTCTTTTATTGTGTACTTCCATAACAGCCAGCTCACAAATAAAATGGGTTCCGAAAGGGCTGTTAACAATTCTAAGAAACTAAATCTATCAAACTTTATTTGCTTATAAAACTAACAGCTGCTGCAGTTTCAGAGGGTTTTTTCCCCTTTCATGAAAGCTAATCTTACTGCCTTTAATGTTCTTAACTCTTTCTAGAATCCCACAACCCCTTTATCTGACTTCTCCTGCTGCGTTCCCACCAGCCCTGAAACCTGAGACAGAATGAGCTTTTGCCCAAGTCTCACTTGGGTTGCAGCAACTTCTCTATTAGAGGAAGTGAATGTTGCCCTTTTGTTTCTGTGGTAGAGTTGTGATAAAGCTGTGGTGGTGTTATCTCTCTTTTAGGTAGTGGCTCTTTATGACTACACAGCACATCGATCAGATGAGCTAACCATCCACTGCAGTGACATTATCCAAGTGTTGTACAAAGATAATGATAACTGGTGGTTTGGCAGCCTGGCGAATGGACAGCAAGGCTATTTTCCAGCCAATTATGTGGTTGAGGAAAGTATGTATAATGGTTTTGCCTAGTATGTGATACCTGTGGGGGCTTAAATCGATTATCTGAAACCTGCTATCCTATGGCTTAATGTATTGTAGTACATGTTACAAATAAGCAAAGTAGAATTAAATGTGTAAATAATCTGAAAATGAAATATATTGACCAAGAAACAAGAATACTCCACAGTGAGCTAGATACCACTGCCTTGTATTATTATTCATTCTAACTGAGGGACTGTTCTGAGTTCTTGCTGACTAAAATTGCTCGTTCAAAGCATGTGCCCCAGTGATTATTGGTTTTGTCTAAAAAGTGCAGACTGGATATATAATCTGCTTGTTTAAAAAAGAATCAGATCTCAAGCACCATCAGAAGAGGCATTGCTCTTTTTTCCCCCTTCCATAGCAGAAAATAATTGGACTCAGTGGCCCTCTGTGATACTCTGAAAACTGTACTTGCTCTGATGTATATTTGCTATCTAAAACCAAAACATTTTTTCTTTTATGCTGATTTATGTTAATTAAATCAATAGTTTAATTGTATAAATATTTTATATGATAATTAAATTAAAGCAATTTTATATGTGTTCTCATTGGTTGCATAATTTATTCTGTCTTTCTTAATCATGGGGAGGAGCACAAGATATGCAAGACTATGCAGAAAACTGTGCAGGAACTGTCTTCAACCACAAAAATGACTCCTTCTACAATATTTGAACATTTTATTTTTACCAAGTGTGAGCAAGCGAGTTGATCACAAGTGCAAAGAGCAATCTGTCTTGGTACAATCCATTTAGGTCTGCCCATGTCTTCCCTTGGAGAGCCCTTGTATCATTGAGAATTGTGCCCACTGAAGTTAGAACTAATTTCCACAGCAGAGGGCACCCTATGCAAAAGTCCACCTAAGAAATACCCATTTATAAATGTATAGTAAGTGACATTCATAAACATCATTTTTTAAAATATCTCATATGGAAGGTTTTGTAATAGAAGGGTGGTATATATCTGAGCACCTATAATAAGTCCACAGCCAAGAGCCAAGGCACTTGGTGACTCATTTTCACCATATTTTGCGGTTTCCCTTTCAAATATTACAGTATTGATCCTGGAGCTATGTATAGAAACATTTCATTCAGGAATCATCTCTTGGGAATACAAATAAATTGGTAGGTTTGAGTTATTGATAAATGTATATTAAGTAAAACATTTAAAAACATTCTGAAATAGACAGTGGAGGAACTAATTTGAAAATACTATGAATCAAATAACCATTTTAAGCGCTTGTATTTAATGAGTTATGGTTCCTTTTCAGCACAATATGAACAACAGCAATCTAAAGGATTAGCAGAAGAGTCTACTCTTCCATCCAGTGAATTTGTAAAAGTAACATCACCAGCTGTGCCTGAGGTAACTATTTGAGAGGAAGGCATGAACCATACCTCACAAGATGGATTGTATTTTCCATTTCTTGTGGTAACAAGTTAATTACCAAGTGCTTCTAGCATGTGTTAATTTTAATGTATGGACTTGCTTGGATTCAGCCATTCTCCAGGAATACAAGCCCAGAAGTTATTATGTTCACAAAGTACATTCCTTATATGTTGGAAAACCGTCTATATGATAGAAAGGGAAGAGCTGACATTTAACTGAGTTTAATTATCATTACAAATTATATGGCTTGTTTATTTAGTAAACATGCCCATAAAAGATAATATGAGGACTCAAATGGTTCATGCTTCTTCTTTTTTTAATAATATTTGGCCACAATTCAGACTACCATGCAGTTACTGCCTTCTCCATTGTGGGTTATAAGGAAGTTACTATGTGCAGTTAAAAGACCAAGAGTCTCTTATATTTGAAAAAAAAAATGACCAAACTTTCAGTAGTCTGTAGAACAGGAAAAGACATAATCTCATTAAAAAACAACAACAACTGGATTTTAATTTTAAGGGGCTACTTCTATAAAATCTAATAGCAGCTCAGTTTCTCTGACTGAAATGAGTAAAATGCACACACTCTCAAGTATAACTTTTTAAAAATGGCTATATCGCTCCAACCATTGTGATTTAACACAGCAGTAATTTTAGTTTAGCAAGCTGAATATCATAGTCTCTCTGAAATTGCCAATCAGCTGGTGAGGCTCAATCAAAATAGCTGTTGGGATTGAATGGAATTTAACCAATATAATTTTTAAAGAAGGAAATAAAAGCTGCCCCCAACAGACGGGAAGGGGCAGTTTCTGACCTGCATCCCTTCTCACTTGGCTTAAAAGGGAATCTGTTTTGGTGGCTTGGACTCTGCCTTCCTAAATGATTGGATGGCAGCGTCGTTGAATTAGGATGTGTTTGTTTCATTCTGCCCAGCTGCATACATCTGTTCCCATTGATTCCAAAATCTCTGGAATGGTGGAATATATATTTATTTTTAAAAGCTATTTTACCCCACTTTTCTGTCCCTACGTATCTCCCCAGGTGCTGTCATCAGTTAAAATTAAAGTACCCAAAATAAAATGACAGTGTATAGTCACACACATACTATAGTAGTAGTAGTAATTTTATTTATTGTTCTGACCCCTAGATTATGATATAGTACAGTAGTAGTAGTACTAAATTTATTTATTATGTACTTATAACTTCACATACAAGTAACAGTTAAAAATTAAATCTTTTATGCTAGATGAAGCTTAGTTTACTGGAACAATCTCAGTGAACAACAGTAAGTAGAATGGAAAAAAAGATCAAGGTGTATGTGTGTTAAAAGATTTTGCATTAATTAACAATCCCACATGAACCCCTTCAAAACTATACTAAAGAATGCATGTAGTTGGTAATGTCATATGTTATTTGAATTCCATACTTTCAATAAAATGTGCAGTGTTTAATTTATTAGTTAGGCTGAATTGTTAACCTGGCTAACTATGAATATAGAAGTGAAATATTATGGTCATAATCCATAATGCCCTCCCATATGTTAGCTTAAGGACATTTTGAAACCTGGAGGAGTTTATGAAACCTGGAGGAGTTTATGAAGCAGTTGAGAATATCACATGAGAAGCTGCTATTTAAGAAAAACACCCAAATTCAAAAGTCCCTTGGGTGCACCTAAAGGAGCACGCTCTGGATTGTTAATGAAGTATAAGACGAGAGTGTTTTGGAAAATAACATTTTTTATATATAGCGTGGGTGGCTGTTTTGCCATTTCTTTCTGGAATCCCTTTCATGTTACATGATAAAACCTTTTGTTCTTACCAGGAGATGGAGAGAATGATCTTATCTCAGAAATGCAAACTAAATGTCAAAAATATTCACGGCAGTTGTCTCTTACTATGATTCTTTCCTTGTCATTATATGAACCAAGATCTCTTAAGCCCAGCACTAGATTCATTGAACTATAGTTGTTTATTTTCTTCCAAATAAACTAACAGAATGAAATAATTTAAAACTCTGAATTTTTTCTCCACCAGGTATCCAGAGAAGAGCTATTGTGTTAGAGCATTTATTTTCTGCCTTTCTAATAAATATTAACGAAAGACTAGTATATCCAGAAAGCTCTCTAAAGAGGAATTTTAAAAAGCCTAAGTGGCATTAATTAATAAAATGAATTAGGGAACAGTCCTTCCCACAAAGGTGGCTGAAGGGTGATAAAATGGATGCCAGCGGCAAAAGGAGAGGCCTGCCAAGAGATTGCCACTCATTCTTCAGAGGCTTCCAAAACACGGTGGAAAGTTATGTAAATATTTATGGATTGCAAGCAGTATTCCTACCAGTAACAGGGTCCAAAGTGGGATTCTGTGAATATTCCAGTAGCCTTATATCAAGGCTAATATCTCCACAGTTTTATCCAATTCAAATTATAATCTAATCTGCCTTGAAGATGACACTGTTCCTTTTCCGTTATAATTAATGGGATATTTAAAAAGCACAACAGAGTACCAGTATAAAAACAAAAGGAATGGGGACTTTGGATATAAAAAACTGGCAGAGCTATTGATGCAATACATGGCTGACCACAATTCTCACCATTTCCATGGGTGTGTAGGGTTATTCTATTAAAAACCATCTAAATGGTCCTGACTAAATTCAAGCAGTGATGGGGGCAAGTGGATCCATTCTAGATCTTGGGTGCCACTGCTGAAAATGCCTTGTCTTGGGTACCAGTTTTTGACAACTGGAGACTTGAAGCTGAGCCTCATGGAATAAACAACATTGGCAAATAAACTTATATAGACAAATAACCCTTGAAATAGGATGGTCTTAGCTAGGGCTAGTTTTGTTGCTGTTTGTGAGGGAGGGGCTTGACTCCTGGCACCTACATGAATAAGTCGATGCAGTTTTCTTCACATTTTTCAGAAGTGGTTTGCCAACACCTTTTTTGGCTGAGAGTGACTGGCTCAGAGTCACTCAGTTGGCTTCCATGCCTAAGGCAAGACTAGAACTCACTATCTCCCAGCTTCTAATCTAGCACCTTTAACCACTAAACCAAACTGGCCCTCATTAGGAAGATCTATACAGGTAGTCCTTACTTAATGTTCACAGTTGGGACTGGAAACTCCATCGCTAAGCAACACGGTTGTTAACCACAGTGTCACATGACCATGCTGCTTAGCAATGGCAGTTTTGGCACCCCCAGCTGCGGTAATTAAGCAAGGACCACATGGGTTGTTAAGCAAGGACCTCGTGATCGTGACTTCCAACTTCCTGCTGGCTTCCCCATTGACTTTGCTTGTGGGAAGCTGGCAGGGCAGGTCACAAATCACGATCACATGACTGTGGGACACTGTGACATAATTGCAGGCCAATCACCGAGCGCCCAAACTGTGATCATGTGACATTGGAGGCGCTGCAACAGTCGCAACTACAAGGACTGTAAATTTGAATGGTTGCTGAATGAGTGATTGTTAAATGAGGGCTACCTGTATAGCTTCATATATAGCTGTGGAGAATAGGTCAGTAATGATTCATAACTGATCTTCAGTGCAAAGTACAGTACTACGTATGTTTAAGTGCTGAACTATTCTTATCACAGTCTGACTTTTCATTGTAAAAAAAGCCAAGACAATGGAATTGGTAGTTGATTCATGGCAATTAGCATCTTTTGTCACTTCTGACTATATATTTATGTGCCTAAAAAGGGCACTGCACGTGATATTTTAAATAGTCAATACTAGCAAATATAACTTTTAACTCGTACAACTGTTCCCTCAAAAATACTGACAAGTTCAATTGTTTCCTTGTATTTTCAAATAGTATTGGTAGTCTCTATTTAAGTCTCATCCAAGCTTAGATTAATAATTTTGAGGGTGATTTTTTTTTTTCTAAGCACACCTGAACATTTCAAAGGATTTTAAAGCTGAGGACTGTTTCCTCGTTTTAAACCACATATTATGAGAATTTCATGGGTGACAGATCTTACATATAAAATGAGGTATATTCTCTCCTCATTCAGGAAGCCCGTGGGTTTGTCATCACACACGTGTTGACTCTATTTTCTCCCCCCTCCCCCTTCTCTACTGATTAAAGTTTTCCTCTTGCAGATGCTAGCAGACATCAGCAAGTTGGGAGACCAAAGATTTATTTCACTGAATGACACAGACTACCTGGCTGCACAGTAAGGCACCAGTTGTACAACATAGATTGTTAAATTGCTTGGAAGAAGCTGAAAATCATGGTGTTTATCATTGCAGTCATCCATAAATAATGGACTAAATTGGTATAAATTATCTCCAAAAGGGTTTGGAGAAATTGCTGAGGAAATATAAAACTGCAATCAATGTGTTGTATTACAATAGATGTTTGTATTCCAAAGATATTACAATAAGGTACATTGTCTCATGGCACCATGATTGCTAAAAAGCTATGATTCTGTTTTTCCTTTCTTTTGTTGGCTCCTAATGGATCTAGCTATTTTGTTAGATGCATTAGTTAGAAAATAGTCTATGGCATGTAATTGCAAGACCAGGCTAATATTTTATATAGGATCAATGTTATGAATTGAAGCCAAGAGAAAGTAAAACAAAACAGTCAGTAATCCAGGCAGGATAATATATCCATTTGCTTTACTGAAAAGTGGAAGAATATGTACAGTAAATGGGACTTATAGGTATATACATTTCTCATCTTGCCCAAGTTATAAATGCTTTTCTAGAGGTACTCACTAATGCCCTGTTTTCCAAGCTTTTTTCTTTTTATCCATCATATAGTAATGCTGGGAAAACAATGGGCTGCATATCATAATCACTGCACAAACAAACAAGGTTAAATTATCTCTGGGTAGTCTATTGTGGGGAATTTGGTAAGCAATCCAGAACTACATATGAAAATACCAATTTGTTTCTATCAGATGTTCTTTCAGAGAGCAGAAACTGATAAAGGGCCTCAATTTTCTATAAAGATCATGTCAGCTTTAGGCACATGTTTTTCTGCTTTTGTTTTGGTGTGTTCCAGCATCAGAAGATCAATCTTAAGTATGTGTATGAATGGAACAGGTCAGTAATTGGATAAGGAATCCAGTTTAAACGCTTGGGACTTTAAAATCTCCAACTGCATCTTTTATCCTATATTTCTTACAGAATTACATGTGGGCAAACAAAGAAGGGCATGGATACAGAGGAAAAAGAATATAAGGCAAATGACAGCATTCCATTCAATGGTGTTGAGGATGAGCCTAAGAAAAACAGGAAGAAAAGGAAGAAAGGGATAGTGAAAACTACTAGTAGAAATGGAACATCAGATGATGGCTTCCAGCTAGACTATTCAAAAGTATAGTGTCCGTTATGTTCGTGGCTGTTAGTTTCACGGCTTAAAAGTACATGGAAAATTATGGAATTACTGCTTGTTGTGAAATAATGATCATATATTTGAAAACTTGGAATATTGTAGGTAAATCTATACCTCTAAACCAATTGAGATTTATCATGATGTCGGGAGGCCAAGGAACCAAGGGGAAGAACGTATATTGAAAGTTCCAGTAAAATTTAACATGAGTTAAAATCTTAACAGTGACTCGGGGTTTTTTATTTATATAAATATATATGTATATATCTTCATATTCCCAGTAGAAGTATTTGGATATACTCTGCTATCCAAAGAAATGAGATATCAAGAATTTTATTGAAGCTCTTCAACTCACTGAAACAAAGCAGTCTAGTTTACTAAAAATTGAAGAATACCATTATGGGTAAAGACAGTAGACATCAGCTTAAAGTTTATTATAGTCTATGAATAAAAACCAACCAGCTTAACTGGGACAGAAACACTATATTCTGGAAAGTCTTATTTTGATGTACTGTGCATAAAAGAATGCAAAGTTAAATGCTTGTGATTGTGCTGAAGGAATTTCAACTTAAAAATATAAGCTCAATGGATGATTTTATTGTTCCTGCTACATAGGATTGGTCACTGCAACAACTTCTCATACTGAAATGGTTTTGAAGAAGAGAATGAATTTCAAAAAAACTATATGATAAAAGAGTATGTATCACCACCAAGAGTTGGAAGCTATAGCTTTTTGTATGTTAACTTTAAAATAAAAGCTTTTCATATTTTTTTTTAATGTTAACGAATTTACAAAATTCATTTTGTAAAGGCAGTTTTTTTCTGCCTTTAAAGCACCATTGCCCATTTTTTCTACTGTTTAGAAGAATAATTTGACATCTGTATATGAGTGAGATATGTTTTTATGCAGAACATGTTTATGTTCAGGTGTAACTGTTTTCAAATTAAAAAGCATTAAGTTGTGAATGGTGTATTAGTGATGATTTCCGGTAACTTTATTTATGATTCTCTTGTGTATATATGTTGACTACCGATGCCCACATTATTTATACCATGTTAGGAAATTCTGCCCTCTTCCTTTCTGAAGCAATAAATAACATAAAATTAGAAACTCCTTTTTTTAGTAGTCATGGCATTTGATTCCATTAAAAAAAAAAGAAGTGAGAATAACCAAGTTGACCACCGATGTGCAAAATAACACCCAGATGCACAGTATTAAATTTCAAATATTATACAATCATCCCACATGTTGAGTAGGCATACAGCATAAAAATATTGAATATATATTTACCTGAAATGAAGAAAACCCTGAATTTTAAACAATCCTCACTCCAAAAAATAAGAATAGACAGGAAAAAAAAATAGAAAACAGGCATCAGTCTCATGCAATGCCCACTTTCTCCCTTTTGTCTGTCTGTCTGAGATTGCCAGCTCCACCTGAAATTAATTCTGGAGAATCTTCATCCTTCACCAGTAAATGTATGCATATAACAGAATTGTAAATGAATGTACATACCTTATGTACGTATATAGGTTTTTGAATATACCTGCCAAAAACCATACTAAAAAAAAGGCATCAGGGCTAGAATATGTATAAATGTACTGTATATTGAATATTACATGAATGTGCATTAATTGAATTGAAAGCAGCCAAATAAAAATGTCTGTAAATTTAAGTTCCCCACTGAAAAATAATTGAACCCATCTGCATATACCATCAATTCTCATACACAAACTATTCTTGTACACAGAAACACACTGCACACAACTGCATATCCTCCCTCCCTCCCGCAGTTAAAGAAAAAAAATGAGGTATGGGGAAGAGGTAAGTTGTCAAGGAAGGAAGGAAAAGGGAGAGAACCCCAGTTTAAATGACAAAAAGGGTTAAATTCACCAGCAAGACAGCCCTTCCAAGCATCGGCTAATAGTCTTTCTTTCAAAACTCATTCTAATTTCTTTGCTTTCAAAAGCAAACTTTAGATGACCCCCTTCAGTTCACTCACTATCAGTAGCTCCCTATCAGATAAAATAGGGTGTTTTTTTTTTAACAAATACATATTTCATTTGTACAAGAAGATAATAGACCAGTCTGGATATAACCTCAGCATGAAGAATGTGGTGTTCTGTTTCATCAGGCTAGGAGGTAGATAATGAGCCAAAACTTCTCTTTCTAGAACAGCAGAATCACTTAACAGTGTTATTGGTCCATAATGTTCATGTCATAGGATGGAAATAAAAGAACTATAGAAATGATGAGCGTATTACCTTTTCAGGAGCGCTCTACCTAAAGATCTAGAAGAGCATGGGGGATAATATAAAACATAGACCTTATGAGTGAAAGATTACAAAGCGGAGTAGTACAATCTCCTGGTCCTAGTTTCTTGGAACAATAGATCAAAAATACCATAAAAGAGAGCCTACTAATCCTGTTGACATCTTTTCTTTCGATATCACCACCGCTTCTGAGTGGTTCAGAAGAATTCACATGATTGAATTTCATTGTCCATCTTCATGTGGAGGTCACTTATCAAGATAACTAGGGCTGTTTCAGTCTCAGAACTAGACTGAAACCAAGAACACAATTGAACTACATCTATATTTTTAAACATCTCTAATATTTAATCTTCATTTTAAGTGTCAGATGACTGTAAAATAATGGGAATTAACATTTCTTCACTAAAATTTTAGAAGAGCAAAGTTGCCATTACTTGCTTCCTCAGTACTGGAAGGATGCTACATTTCTGATTCTTCTGCTTATTTAATATCCTTAATTTGCCCTTTTTAAACATTTTTCCTTCCTTAAAACACAATTTAAACATGCATCATGCTATATATTAGGGAATTCTGAGAAGTAGCCAAAGTTTTGATGCTCGTTTGGATGGCATTGTTAACTATTAATATGATAGTATGGACATGGAAGATAAAAATAACACTTCACATAAACACTGCAAAGAAATGGTAGCTGTAATCAAAGGCACAGTACCTCCTTTTCAGCTTGCAAACTAGGGCTCCAATTATGTACACTGTTTTGAAGCTGAATGGAGCTGCTTTGCCACACTTTCCAAATTGAGAGAGGACAGGCAAGAACAATATCCTTTAAGGCACTGTTCCAAATAACAATTAAGGAGTGAAATCAGATAAAAGACCCAACATGAAGATTTATGGAGCTGAAAACATACTTTTTAAAATGGCATTGTGGCTATTGTCACTATAACAATAGTGGGGGTTTTATTTGCATTCATCTTCCCACCCACCTCATGGAGTTAGAATCCTTTATTGCTTTGCATTTGAATTAATACCTGTCTTTCTTTGTTGCCCTGTGCAAAGATATTTGTTGAACAAGACAGCATGCAAATCATTCTCAATGCCCAAAGTGGTCATTATTATTCTAATAACAGGGCTCCTTTCCCTAAATATGGGTAAAGGTTAGCCTTCACAAAAACTTGCATTATTTTTCTGCTTTTTTCTTAGACACTAGACCAGCAAGAGAACCAAACTCAACTTTTGGGGTGATGTAACATTTTCAGTATGAAGTTTCCATATTGTATCTATGATATTTGAATAGCATGGAGTACTATACATTTCTGTGAAAGGTTCTAACATAATAGAATTACAGTTTCCACAAAATTAGTCTATGAACACCAATCAGTGTTGATGTTGTGGGTCCATAGGAAAGAGAAAAATGTTATCCTCGGAAAGGACTCTAAGTGCTTTCTCTCCTTTATGAAAGCCTGCATGACAAGTGACTCTCATGTGGTCTAGAAATGGTCCTTTATTTTGTAAGATTTGAGGTATGTCTTGCCAAATTCAACTTTATCTTTACCAATTGTGCATTCTCCTGTCAGTCCTGTAATACAAGGTTTATTAAAACATCTGAATAGGAGCCCCATTCCTCTAAACGTTTGTTCTGTCGCTAGTAGACATAATCCTAGCTACCACTTATGTACCTCTTCCATAGAATGAGAAATGTTTTACCTATGTAGTAAAATAAAATTGCTCTAATTATTGAACATTAACTTAATGGCTTTATAAAACTGATCTTATTAAAATCTGTTCCAGAGCAAATATATTGCATGGTAAGGGTGATGACCCATCATGTGGTTAGACTTTAAACCTATGCTCATTTACCTGAGAATCAATCTAATGAGTACATAAAGATTTACTTTTGAGTGCCCATTTATCATACTGTTACCAAATAATAATATTCCAGGTTAAAAGAGTAGTCACCAAATGGTGTGATTCTCTGGGGAAAAAATAATAATTTCAATTTCAATGGGTAAATTGAAATTCAATGTTTTTCCAGTGAGCAAAACATTCTAAATGACAAGTTCCATTAGATCTTACTGGAGTAGAAAAAGCTAAATAGATTTATGCTTAAAAAACACGTATTAGGAAAAGAGGATTAAGTAATGCAGCTCAGATGTGGGATTTCCTATTTAACTGCTAATGTTAATTTATCTCCCACTTTTCCAAAAATCAACATCACTGAGATATATAAAATCTACCCATTTTCCCTAAGAACTGATGAGTCTATTATGCATAGATGTGTCTTGTCGCATGCAAGAGAGTAGAAGATACATTTGCCCTTGCAATCTCTCACAATTATCATCTTCCATTTGAGTTTTGCCTTCGAGCCTTTTAAGGAACAGACATCACAAATCAGAAGCAGAGTAGCTGTAGCATCGTTTAATTCAAAAGGCAAGAGGAGATGGAACTCCATCAAATAAGGACTAATGGGAACAGAGAGGAAGATGATAATTGAGGTCTCTGTTGACTAGGTAATGAAGTCTGCTGGAAGGACCCAATTGTCCTTGGAAGAATTGAATGTCAGGATCATTTAGGGTTAACAACAGTCCAATACAAGCAAAAGCAGACAACTATGAAAAATAGCTGGCATGATAGCCATTTTGTATAGATCAGGGATACAAACTTGATAATGAGGCCCTGCATTCACCACATCCTTCTGCTCTAATTACTAAGGTGAATGAGGAATACTTAATCTGGGCAGAAGAGTATAAAGCAAGAAACCCCCCGCCACAGTCCTCTATTTTGTGAACTCAAATACAGTATCCTTTAAAGGAACCTTTTCTAGCATGTATAGAAGTGTTGTTACTGTAACTTCCAATAGTAAATACCATTTATTCAAGTTCTGCAAAAAAAAAAAAAAAAGCTGTTTGTTGTACGAAAGGAACTGTTCACCAAGCAATGGCTTTTGAATGTGCAAAACAAATTCTCAAATGCTAGTCTTTATATGTCTTGTTAAAATGAATTTGCTTTTGCTACTGACAAATAATACAGTATGTGTCAAAAAATTATTTAAAAATCAATATTGTGTTGACAGAAGAATAAAATGTATAGATTAGGGCATAATATTGACCAAACCTGTGTTTGAAATGATGGTGGCTGTAGGATCTTTCTGCATTGCATTGACATGCTACAAGTTCCACATCTTTGTATACATATGACATCTCAACACATGTAGAAAAGAGCAGAACTTGCAATGCAACACTGCAACACTGCTTTTGTCAGTCTGGCCCCCTTTGCCCCTCTCCTGGCTGCTGCTGGTCTGAAATATATTGCTATCATTTGAGAGATAAAGCTCCAAAGAAAAATAGTAGTTAGTTGCTGAAATAATTCAGAGTTCAGCTGGCTCATTTATAGGAACTTTAAGAAAATAATTTAGGAATGTGCCATGTTAACTGGGTTTCTTTGGTTTCAGTTATAAAAGTATACAATTAGACATAAATTTAGTTTATCCAGAAAGAAGCGGGGAACAGTAGCTCTTTATTGAATGCTATCATAGACGAGTGCAATAAGGAAAATGGAACTTAGCACAGGAAAATCTCCTTTCTCTTGAATGGGTAGGCAATTACAAAGAGAAAACTATTTGTAATTCCTTTCATTCTGTAAGGTATATTGCATTTCTTGTTACTCATCTAGTGTTGCTTCTCTCTTACATTCAAGTTTATGGGTTTTTCTTTTGGAACTGCATGAATTTACCAATTTGTTCCTTGTTAATTTATAAGGAAATTATAATTTGCATATATCCAATCAAAGATTATCATTTTTAGCTCACTAGTATCAGTCCACAATTCTCATTCAAGAATTCCAAAGTTTAGATTCAAAAATGATTACAGGCATTTCTTGCTGTTTTTAATTTTCAGCAACAGCCTATACTAAAAGATTTCACAACCTCTGTGAGCAGAGCGTATTGGCTTAGACCACATGGACTCATCTAAAAGTCTTCACCCCCGTTTGTCCAACTTTTGAATGCCACGAACTGTTTTAGTTGCACTTGTAGACAACTTGCCAATAGAGGAAGGGGAAGTAGCATGGAAGTCTTGCGAACACTGCCTTGAGGCCTGTTAGACGTATCCCTCATCAGTCCAAACCTCAGTTATATTCTGAGATGTCTATCTTGCTGATGTTGTCAAAAGCTGATAGGAGATCCATTTCCAAAAAAAAAGAGGAGCAGAAAGATTCATGCTGCCACCAGATACCTCTTGGAGATTCACGATCAGTCTGTGAAAAGAATAATTTATGTTTTGATTTCCTTATTCTAAATGCAGGACAAGTTGCTTGTATTATTTAAAGTGATGTACTTGTTAGTTGCTTATTATATAAAGTTAGTCAGATGGCAGCACATACATATGGGGACAGTAAGGAATAGCACATCGTCTAACACGAGAGAATAGGCTGTCTTCCCATAGTGTCTTTCCTGGCAAAAGGCTACTGCATTATACAGCTTTTCTGACCTGCTTTCTGCCAGATGCTGAGCACAACTCCCATTATCCCCAGCCATCATGACCAGTGATTATTTTGGTTAAGAACAAATAGTTATTTGACACCTCCAGAAGACTGCTCTGCTGTATATCTGGCTGCCCCAAAGCAAGTATTGGGGTAACAGCATTCTGGCAGGGTTTATTCTGGCTGGTTCCCCCTTCTTTCCAATGTTTTTAATCCAGCCCTCCAAGCAGAAATGGGTGCCATATTCTGTAGCTCTGCAAGAAATTAAAAAAGGAACACACCCTCAGCCATCTAGGGTTTGTGCAGAGCAACACCACTGGCCATGTAAACCCATCTAAAGGCATTTTATTAGTTAGAGGCCAGCTTTGTTAAGATCTTTGTAACACCGAGTGGACTGCTGCTTTGTACCTGAGCAGAAACATCTATTTTTTTCAGACAGAATTTATGTGCTGTGATTACACTCCTGAGTTCGAAGTGTCTGTGTCTCTAAAAAGACCTCACTGTTTTGTAAAAAGAAATTAATGTTCTTGGGGTCCCTGTCTGAGTACAGATACTTTAAAATGACCCTCACAATATATCCAGCTAACATACTGTTTTTAGTTTAGTAAATTGGGTTGCTGACCAATTCCTTTTAATTGCCTTAATATCAGCCTTTCTTTTTAACTCTGCAGATGCTTCTTTCAATAGAACAATGTTTCTTCATCAGGCAAGACATATATGCATGTATGGAAAAAAAGCTCAATTTTTAGTTACACTTCTATAGTTACATAGGCTAGGAGTACAGAAAACTAGTTGCAGCAGCTGTAAATTTTCTGAGGATTTATCTAACCACAAATACAATGAAATGGGGAAATGGGGCTATATTAAACTCTGCAAGATGCTGCTGGAACGTAGCCATTTCTGCAATATCCTGTAATTAATTTATTATGACAGGTCTGGCAAACTGAAACACCCAATTCACTTGCGACAGACTTGCTACAGTAGAGATGTTTTAAACCCTGGTGTCCCCTAAAATGCAGGTATTAAGAGAAATCAAGACAAGGATGATAAAAACTACTAGGCAAGATTGTGCTGCTGTCAGAAGGGGCGTCCAGAAGAGAGATTTCTCCCTGCATGCTGCAGCCCAGACTTCACACAACTCCCCACTCCATTCTGCCTCATTTACCCTGGCCTGTTCCTCCAAAATGCAGGAAAAGGAAAAGTGGATGGAATGACAGCTACAAAACTTTTACTTTCCTTCTGACTGTCTTCCTTAACCTCATTTTATGTCTTTTCACTGTATCATGTTCTATAAAAAAGTTTCTAATTATCTGAACTCCCAGGCCCTGTAATGGACACAAGTAAAAACATGTCCTACTATATAAGAGTAGCCAAAAGCAAAATAATTGTCCCCCCCCCTTTTTTTTGGTTATTTGGCTTTTTATGGGCTGATATTTTTATTTATTTATTTATTTATTATTAAATTTGTATGCCGCCCATCTCCCCCCAACGGGTGACTCTATGGCTTTGCTCCTATTCTGATTGACCTTCAACCTGCTATCTATCTTCATACACACGTGTGTGTGCATACACACACACACACACAAGCCACTTTGGTGTAGTGGTTAAGGGCATCAGGCTAGAAACTCAGAGACCGCAAGTTCTAGTCCTACCTTGGGCACAAAGCCAGCTGGGTGACCTTGGGCCAGTCCCTCTCTAAGCCCTAGGAAGCAGCCAAGGGCAAACCACTTCCGAAAAACTTTGCCAAAAAAACTGCAGGGACTTGTCCGGGTAGTTGCCTGGAGTCAAGATTGATTTGAAGGCACCAAAACACACACACACACACACTGCCCATTTGGTATTGAAAGCTGGTGTATAAGCAAGCGATGTTCTGCAGCTCTTTTATCCTGTTGTTTTTAAATGAATACAGTTTAATAATGCCTTGGACAGGGCAAGAAAAGAATACATTTAAAAGTTATAATAGAAGCAGATAGAGTCTACAGAAAAAGTTCCAGAGTAGTCCACGCCATCAGGGTTGAGCCAACTGCTTCACAGCCACCTTTTCCAACAGGGTGCCCTCCGGATGTGTTAAGCCTGAAAATCCCAACTCTCCCAGGATTCCTGGCAGTTACAGTCCAAACACATCTGAGGGCATCAGTTTGGGTAAAATGGCTTGACTTGAAATAAAAGAAGCAAAATGTTCTAGGACAAGATGGGGAGGTAACACAAAGCATTTTTGTAAATTCCAAAAGATTCTGCTTGGATATTTTAATGTTCCTCTCTTTCAATCACGTGTCTCTGAAAGGATCACGTGAATCACAAGTGAAATCACTTAAGGTACAGCCAAAGGGGGGAAAATGGTGCATTAATAAACATACTTTTAGTTGATGCTAAAATGCTTATTTTCATCCTAGTGTCAATTTGCATTCAGTGACATAATTACAGGACACAGTATTTGTTTTCATGCACTGATTTCACCAGGAGACCATCATCAATTCCCATCAACTACTTTGTATATCATCTAGAGAAATTTAATAGCAGCTCGTTTCTAAGCAACAGAGTTTGGAGCTTTAATTTTAATTTGGAGCTTACTCTGCAACTTCTTGTCACTCATTTGTGCCTGCAATGATTATGAATGACATCAGCCTCTAAAAATGATTTCTATAGCTGAGTTATAACAACACACAAAAGCCTTTAATAGGCTTTTAAAAGACCAAGAAGGGAAGCAGAGAATTAATCCTCATTATGGTTTGAAAATATGACATAATGAAAAATTGACTATTGAAATGTATATATAATTAAGACCAAATGGTCACAAGCATGCCGTGGGCATCAGAAAAATCCCACCCAACTGTCTGTTGTTACCAAGCACATGCTGAGTAAAGCCCTTCTTTTCACTGGCAGCATTTTGCTGGTGGACACTCTGTCCACATATAATTCTCTCACTGTTCTGCGCAATCGCTCTTGCATGTAAAAATATGGACGATATCCAGGCATTGACGTCTGTAGCCTAAAAGCATTGCTGTTCCACAGTCATAGAAGGCTTTGATTGCTACAGTTGTACTCATACAGAGCCTCACTCGTTCTAAGGGTTTTTCCAGTCAAAACCCAAACCGTTGGACAGAAATTTTATATTTCAACTCCCTTCCTCCAAATTGTTGAAGTCTTTTCTGGTATGCTTGTGGAGGAAAAGAAGAGTCATTTGAATCCTGCCTCCTCACCCAATGTTAAAATCTTCAGCTCAAGAGGCAATGGCACCACTCAGTATAATACTGTTTTAAAACCAAAATAATTAACCTCTATTCCTCTCAATCCTCTCTTTTCATTTGCTGAAAAGTAACGTAGCTGAAATTTCTCAATTATTTCTATCATTGGGGGGGGGGGGAGGGAGGGAGGGTTCTCCCTGGGCTTGTGGACAGTTTGGGGAAGCGGTAGAAAATATTTGGCAGAATTCCTCCATGCCCACACATATTTGCTGTCATTGACAGTGTGTTTTTGATTGCATAATAAGCACCAAACAAGCCTCTGAATTTTATTGATTTTCTAGATCCATTTCAATTAGGCATTCAGCCAGGGGATGATATTCTTTGGATCCTTCCGTGGATCACTTAAACCAGAAATGTATGGGGCAAATACAGCCCTATTATTTTTCCTGGATCTCTTGGCAATTTTCAGTACCATCTATTATTATCCTTATAGACTATCTAGTGGGATTGGACTTTGGCAGCTGTAGTTCACAACAGTTCTGGTCCTACTTATTGGGTTGCATCCAGATGATGAGGCTGGGGAACGTCTATTCAACCACTGAGCTACTTACCTCTGGTACCCTATAGGGTTCCATCTTCTCCCTATGTTGCTCTACATCTATGTGAAGTTGCTCAGGGAAGTCTTCCAGATTTCGAAGTAGGGTGATACTGATGCTCCCAGCTCTATTACTCCTTACCATCCAATGCCAAGGATGCAGTTGGCACCCTTACATATTGCCTAAGTTTTATAATGGACTGGATAAAGAAGAATAAATTAAATCCACTCAAGATGGAGGTATTTTGGTAAATGACAAACTAAATTCAGGGACTGAGGTTCTGCCTGTTTTGGAGAGAACTGCACTTCTCATGAAGGAACAGATTTGCTATTGTCACTGGATTCACAACAGCAGCTCTGGTGAAGAGTGTTTTCACACAATTACTCCCGGTACACCAAATCTGTGACCCTTCTTGAACCATTCCAGTTTTGGTAATAGTTATCCAAATCTTGGTGACATCCTGATTTGCCTGTTGCAATAGATTTGGCATGGCTATACCAATGAAAGTAATTAAGAAGCTGCACCTGGTGCAAAATATGGCCATTTTGTTACAAGATATAGGAGTCATCTGATGCATGTCCTTAAAGATCAGGTGTGGTTGCCAGTTGCTTAGAAGGTACCATTTAGGGTGCTGGCCCTAACATTTAAAGCCCTAAATGGCCTATGTTCTGACTGCTTAAGGATCATCTCTTCCATGATGAATTTGCCCACCTATTAAGATATGCAGGAAAGGCCCTTGTGAAAGGCCCTTGTGAAGGAGCTCCAGTCCTTCTGGCATGTGAGGGAATCCCATGTTCCTTCCAAGCTGTAGAACATAATCTCTCAGAAGTTCTATTTGGCCCCACTTCTTGCCATTTAGAACATCCATTAAAATGCATTTCCTTTATCAAATCCTTAATTGTTAAATGCTTTTAATGTTAATTTTAGCATTAATTTCCATTGCTAATTAATCTGCTTTTATTTTTTAAAATGTGTTAGCTGCCTTAAGTACTGCCAAGACAGGGGTATAAATCATGCAATAAATCATGCATCTAGTGATTTAAATTCTGGAATACATATGATTTGGGGGGGGCGGTGCTTGCAGGATTCATTATGGAATGTGGGCATTTCTACACAGCTTTTCAATAGCTCCAGACCTGCCTATCTGTCTGTCTGTCTACCTATCCTTTTTTTATTATTATTATTTGAGCATTTATATGGCTGCCTAACTCAGACCCTGTGACTCTGGGCAGTATACAAGGGGGGGAAAGGGTGCAAGGAAAAAATGATGGCACTAGAGTTAATTTATTGCTGGCTTCACTGCAATATAAATCCTGTTCTTGAAGTACTGTGGCTCTGCAATTTATGGACAGTCCATTTCCCCCATTGTTGTGTATTCTAGACTCACCACAGCTCCTTTTTTCCCTGCCCTGCATGTGCTGTGGCACTGTTCTCTACTTTTCAAGACTGGCTGAAGGTGATTGGGTATTGGCTTGAAAGTGCTTCTAAGGGACTGGAGAGTGGTAATGGTGGGAGAGCAGCAATATCTTTTATCTTCATGCAACAGGTGGCCAATACTAGGAAGATCTCAACTGTTTATCCTTCACTGCATTTTCAGTCTCTGTGTGCAAAGAACATGAACTATGGCTTGCAATGATGAGGATGTTATTTATTCATTTTTTTGTGGCTTAAAAATATCTTCTCTTCAAGGGTGAATAGCATAGATCCTCAGATCCTTATATAGAGGAACCATTCACAAATAACATGTAGGAGACTATATTCTTGCTGTGGCAACTCTTGTTTCAAGTAGGGTTGGAAGCAAGCCCCACCAGATAGTCATCCTGCAGTTCAGAGTTTTGAAAGCAACTTTAAATATTGGCCTCTACTTGCTCCTGTTCTGATTCATCTTTAGAAACTTTGCAGCTCAGATGAATGGTTTCTTCAGTTGTTTTTGAAGCCTGTTGCTCACCGCAGTGATTGTCTTCTCATAAGATGTTAGACCACTTTGGGCTCTCTTTGCTTTAAGGCTGGGATGGAGTGTGGCCAGAACAGCTGAAAGCCTTGGAGTCTTTGTTCTTTTGGAAAAAGGAAGGGTTATTTTTCCCCCAGGCGTTATTGTACTCTTAAATGAAGATGTAATTATGATCAAGAGATAAGACATACATGTTGGAGGTACTGGCATGAAGAAAGAGAAACAGCCCCACCTTCACAACTATCATGAAATGAGCTAGTTTGAATATTGTATCAGCTGGAGATAAGTGAGGAAAAACACTTCCCAGTGTAAACTAGAGCCTGCTCTTTGTATTAATCATTAAAGTAGCAATAAAAATCCCTCTTGTTTTAGTTTGTTTTTCTCTTATGGTTCCCACTCTAGCAAAGGATAAGAGATGGTCACCATCTCTCAGGTACATCTATTACCATACTACAAAGTTAAGATTACAATACCATGCAAAGGTTCTTGGAAATAAATTTCCATGACCATCATAAGACTTACTTCTGAATAACTATGCATAGAAATATACTATAAATAAATGTAACAATTTTTTTCATTCTTGGCTTTCCTAGGATGTACCTGCTCTCTGTGCTTTACACTGATTATCAAACCATGGGAAAACCATTTTTAAAAAACAATCATGGCACCTAAGTTTGCTCATATATATTTCGAGGGGGACTTCCTCAAATGTATTTTGAAAGGCCAAGTAAATTGCTAGGCTGTTTTTTTTTTTCTCCCAATACTTGTTAACTGTTCTGAGGTAGGACTTATCATTGCTGATGCCATATTCATCTTCTGCTTCAAGGTGCTTAATAATTTTGTCTTATCAATGTTTTACCTTAATTTACTACAGTTATTTAATAATGCTGAAGAAATACCATCTGGACTCCAGCATTTGTTTGCCTTCCATTCATCATTTGTCTCTTGTCACCTCTGTTTGCTTCAGTTCTTCAGACTTTCCTTTTGAAAAAGCTAGGTCAGGCCCAGGCACCTACTTTGGCAATAAAAACAGGCACAATTCAGCTTTACAACAATCTCATTTAGTTCTCATACCATCATTTGGTGCCTCCCCAAGAAGGTTTCTTGATTCCAATGTATTTAAATTACTATTATTATTATTTGTGATCTCAACACTATCAGGGACCTTTAGGGTTACCAGATATCTGGCAAAGGGAGGACATGTCCTCCTTTTTGTCTTCATACCATCTGGCCGGCAAACATAGCCTTCAAATCAAATATTGTCCAGCTTTTTGAATGTCTTGTCTTTGTTTTTTTATTTTGGACTGTTTTCACAACAGCAGTCATTCAGACTTTTGTGTATTGTGACTTTGTAAATTGTCTGCTTCTTTTTTTCCCCTTATCTGTGAACAGACTTGACAGCCTAGATTTATTTATTTATTTATTTCCTGATAAATTTATTTCCCGATTCTAGCAATCAGCTTCAATCCACCCCCTTCAAATCTATGATCCCTGTAGTCTGTAGATCACATGACTCATCATGCGTGTTTCTATAGTGAAATTTGAAAAGCTTGTCATCGTTGATTCTATATTGTCACCAGCATACGTTCTTGAAAATACAGATTTGTTGGAAAAATATTGCAATTGAAAAACCAGAGTTTCTGAAGCTGGAAAAAGTAATTTCATATACATGTAGGCCTAAGTACATTTTTTTCTGTTTTTTCTATGTAATTTTTGTCGCAGATGCCAAGAAAGCTCAACAGTTAGTGTGTCCTCCTTTTCCTCCCATCTGTCCTCCTTTCCAATTGTCTGTGTCCTCCTTTGCCTGTTCAGATATCTGGTAATCCTAACCAGGGATAGCCTCTCAAAATACTCTAAAAATATTTTATTGTCTGCTTGGATTTCATACATGGAAGTGATTATGTTTTCACCATATCATACAGACTTTAGTTTTCAGAAAGAATTCTTCTTTTCTGTAATAGCTTTCTTAACATAGCTGGTGAACTTTGGGATTGAGTAGTACCTTTTTGACCTGCAACATACATTCCAGCAGTACTTCTATTACTATATCTTTGAGTGGCCCACGAGCATTCAGGAGAGATAGGATTGCCTTCACTTTCCCTGATAGTCTCCTTTTCACTGGCTTTGTTTTTTTTTTTTTAAATCTCCACCAGAAGTCAAATGTGAATTTGTTGGACTTCAACAATATTCCACATATCAATTAAACATGATTGTAACTGATTTCCACTCAATTAAATAACATTCACTTCTTGCACAAAACCATGGGCTTCACTTATTATTGAATTTCTCTGTCCCTTTCCTCTGGTTCTGTGACCATCTCTATTGGACACAGTATTTTAGGTTGTCTAAAAACATTGTCTTTAAGACAAAGACAAAAAGAGGACACACTGTACTGCCACACTTCAGGAAGGCAAACAAGGTTCTCCAATACTACATTCCCCCCCCCCCCCGGTAGCATTTTGTTTTGGAAAATGGTAATATGTATTTAGTACTAATTACTGGGGAAGAGATTGTGTTCCATATGGTCATGTGGATTATGGGCAATGTGCCTTGAGACCCAGTGCAATACACTTCTGTGCAACTTGATGCAATGAAGTATCTGACAGGGATCTGTTGCGCTGCCTTGACTCAGCTGCTCTGCCTTGAGAAGTGCATGCACAGGAGCTGTTAGTATAGAACAAAGCTGTGAGAGTTCTGCTGGTTGGCACTGGGCATTGGGCACTATTATGCTTAATGGAAACACTAAGAAGAGGGCCTTTGTTCAAATCCCCATCAATGAAGTGCTCCTTTAAAATCTGCACAGCCATAGTTTCCCAACTTTGTGGAGAATTCTGTCTCCTTTGATATCTTTGAATTCATACCTGCAGTTGACTATCATTCTCTTATTTATTTATTTATTTATTTATTTGCCTACCTACCTACCTACCTACCTACCTACCTATTGAATTTATATAGCTGACCATTTCACACTTGTGACTCTGGGCAGTACGCACAATTAAAAAACAAAGCTAAACAATCAACATCATTTAAAAAAATTAAAATACAAGAAAAACAGTTAAAATTATATAACAACAAAAAGACAGGGGAGAGTCTGCTCAGAGCTAATGCCTGCTCAAGGCTTATTTTCCCCTTATCCTGTTTTGACCATTCAAATTTATTTTGATCTTCATCTACAAGACAAAATTATTGATGGACAGAACAATACTTCAGTTTAATAGATAAGATGGTTGTTTATAGTGGTCCTCTTTAGGGAGATATTAACACTTCCACAAGTATTCCTGATAAGCCCCACTCCACTGACATTACTAAATGATACTCTATAGGACATACATACATACAAGTACAGATATCTGCAGCTGAGATAGATTTTGTATGTACAAATGTAAGTGTATAGGCTTCTATGCAAATAAAGACTCTATGCCAGTGTTTCTCAACCTTGGCAACTTTAAGATGTGTGGACTTCAACTCCCAGAATTCCCCAACCAGCATGGCTGCCTGGGGAGTTCTGGGAGTTGAAGTCCACACATCTTAAATTTGTCAAGGTTGAGAAACATTGTTCTATGCTATCAAGGGCTCTTGCTCACAGGGAAACTTATAATATACGGTTGTGTCCATAAAGAATTTTGTCCTGTGTTCATCTCCACTATATTGGTAGACATTCTGAGGAGCTGGTGTTATTTCAACAAAGGGGCAGAGTGGGACAGAGATTATTAGGATTGGCCCTGTAATGAGTAACCCTTGTGTGGACATGAAAAGATGGTGTATTAAGGCTAAGCACATTTCATTTTTGGCAATGTGAGGTACAAAAATGTGTTTCAAATATGTATTTTTCCTCTTGAAATACACCTTACATTTTTACTGAGCTGAGATCTAATCTCTGGCAAAGTGTTCAGACTAGGATCAAGGGGATAGCTTTGCTCTCAAGCAGTTCCTTATTTGTTAGCTTTCTCATATATAAAACTTGCTGACTGAATAATGAGCTGGAATGTAGAACACAGGAAGAACGAGAATTATGTGCAGTCCCAGTTTGTCATTTGTTAGGACCTACCTAAGTTGCATTGACAGCACTCATTGTTCTGTCACAGTTGAAGGGTGTCCAAGTTCTTTGCATCATTAGATTATCACCATGGTGCTAAAGCTTCAGTTCCTGCACAATCCAGGAGTTTCAAGGCACCCTGAAGTATTTAACTTTGTCTTTCATCTAATCTCAGTGAATGAAAGAGCAATCCACTTCCGACTCTATATAACAGCTCAACCCACCTGCATATGCAAAATGGCCCTGAGTTATAATCACAAGGCTAGATAGCACGTAAGGAAGGAACATAGTGTGTCTTGATAGTGAAGATACTGAAGAATTATGGTAAAGATGAATGTAAACCAAGCCAAGTACAAGGATGTTTTGGATAGTAACAGCAAAAGGGCTATTTATTAATTTACTTACATACTTACTCCTAAGATTTATAGCTGCCTTTTAAACACATCATGGTGCATATACAAACCTGTCACTGGGCTGGATCCAGCAAAATCCTGCCTTGGACAGAAGGGTTCCTTTCACCAGTGGGAGGCATTTGTTCTAGCTGAGGTTTTCCATTGGCTGAACTAAAAAATCAGTGATATTTGATGATGCCTCCATGACCTGGAGTGTTGAAGGACCTTCTGGAAGAGTGAGAAAGATAGCATACAAGGCTGCAGGGTGGACAGAAGTGCAGGACATTGCCTTCGCCTTTGGTCTACTGGAAACATTCCCAGCAGAAATCAGTTCAGGGCCCTTTGTATTGATGGAAACAATCCTCTGGATCCAATCCAATGTTGTTTATTAAACTTTCTGTTGTAGAGATCATTATGTGTTTGGTTATAGATTATTTTATATAGGATAAACATTTACATCCTGCTTCTGTTTCCATGAAACCCTAAGACTTTACTACTTGGCTTCACCTGACCCACATGTAAGCAGGCACTGTGTCAATTGGCACTACTCAACATTCTAGAGGCCACAAAGCATGTAGACATCCATGAGCAGCTGGGTTTTGTAAAAGGCCTTATCAGGTATGACATGAAATCTCCTAAACATCATGCCATGGCCCAAATCCATCACGTTATTCATCTTTATGTCAGGCTCAGCCTTGAAGCATAAGCATTCTCAGGAGACCTGACTGGGTACTCCAGTACAGTGGTACCTCGGTTCACTAACTTAATTCGTTCCGCGACTCTGGTCACGAACCAAATTGGTCGTGAACCGAATCAAATTTTCCCATAAGGTTCAATGTAAATACGGTTAATCCGTTCTGACCCCTACGAATTTGGTCGCCAACCGATTTTTGATCGCGTCCCGAATCAAATTTCCCCATAAGGTTCAATGTAATTACGGTTAATCCGTTCTGAACCATATGTTGTTGTTTTTTTAAACCGCAAAAATATGACACAAAGTACAGCATGAAGAGAGAGAAAGCTAACCTTGCTCGATGCGACTTCTGGCGTGGAGGACAGGAAGGCGGGTGGGGAGGCGGATATTGCTTGGAGGGAGAGTCCCCCTCCCTACAGGAAGCTGCGACCACGTGTCACGGGAGGGAAAATGGCCACGGATCCTGTTCATAACCCGATCCGGCGTTCGCGAACGGAGGCAAAATTTTGCAAATGGAGCTGTTCGTGAACCGAATTGTTCGTGAACAGAAGCGTTCGTGAACCGAGGTACCACTGTATATGTCCTAAACTTTCTAGTCTCTCATGGGAGGAATTGTTGTTCTCCTACATAATGCTAGGGATCGATGCTGCAACTCTGCACATGCTTCCTTGGGAATAAAGTATACTGCAATTAATGAGATATACTTCTCATTTTAGTGCTTCTGTTATAAATTTGATACACACATTTTTGTAGGAAAAGATATATCTGTACAGACAGAAAGACATACTTAGTTGGCGAATCCAACCCATTTACTTGAATATAAACTCTGCTGAAATAATTGGGAGATACTGCTTAGCAATTCTGTCCAATTAAAGGGTTAGACATTTAAATAAACTGGAATGAACTTTCTCCATCAACTGCAGTTTTCATACTCTCCACCTTTTCTTCTTTCTTCACATGTCCCCCAACATGCTAATTTGTAGCTATTTTGCCACATCTGTAACTAAAATAGAGAGCTAGTTTGGTGTAGTGGTTAAGGGACCAGGCTAGAAACCAGGAGACTGAGTTCTAGTCCTGCCTAAGGCATGAAGCCAGCTGGGTGCCCTTGGGCCAGTCCCTCGCTCTCAGCCCTAGGAAGCAGGCAAGGGCAAACCACTTCTGAAATCTTGCCAAGAAAACTGCAGGGACTTGTCCAAGCAGTCACCAAGAGTCAACGCTACACACAAAAACCCAAAACCCTAAAATAAGACAGAACAGTTAATGCTCTCCTAAAACATAAAAAATGACCCTAGATTTGTATTATCAGAAAATTCATTTTCCATTATCATATTATTGTGTATTATAGAGTCATACAGTCTTTCTGTATCATTGTAACCCTCTCTACTCTTTTAGTCTTTCAAGTTTTTTTGGAGCCCTGCATGTTTTCCTTGCTGTTTCTTGGTGCAACAGAATGCAAGGGTTTCATTCTCTCATAATAATAACAGATAATTGTAATTATGGGAACATGATGGCATGTTGTGCAAAATATAGCCACAGGCTGGAAAACCGGGTGCAGCTTTGCCACAATCTCTCTAAATCTGAGGGAGAGAAAGAAAGATTATGCCAGGCATTCTTTCATTCTTCTTTATACTTTATATAAATCTTGGATAGTTCCTCAAACAAATGGGGAAAAGTTGCAAATAATGTATATTTAAAATTACCCCAGGAGATTACAGATAGAGGTTTGGAGGGTATGTGTGGTTGGTCTGCAGGCATTAAGTTATACCAAACTGCCTTAAATAAGATGAAAGACCCTGTTTGCAAGAGAGTTAACTTGACTTCTAACTCTCTTTCTAAACTTGACCCATAGAGTTTATGTGCAAGCCAGATGGTCACATTAAACTGCTATCCGCCAGTTCTTGAGCCAGCCCAAAAATAAGCTACCATAAGTTGTGCTGCCCTGATTGCTCAGCCCTATTCTGCCACAGTAACATGAGCAGAGGCTGTTGCTGTCCTTACTGTTTTAATGCAGGTCAAATTACAGAAAGTAATAGGTGGATTCCTCCAGCTTTGTTTCTCCTCCAACCTAATATTGCCAGCCAGTGGAAAATAACCACCATAAAGTGGGGTGGAGTTGGATTAATGCAGTTGGGTGCTTGGAGCAGCATGTTTAGCCACCCATCAAGTTGCCCAATGAACAGGTAACAGGCTGTTTCTAAACTGCTAAACACTGCTAAACCCATGCCCCAAAATAGCACATGTGCCGGTGTGCAAGCACAAAGGAGAAGCAGGTGGGAGGGACTGATAACTTGAGATAACCATCCTCACCTTGTGCTGCTAGAAAATGGCAACACTAATAGTCCTGTTCTGTCCATGTGGCTGGCAACATCCAGAAGTAGCCTACAGTCAGCCACGGAGCTGGAATGGAATAGGCAAAAATAATTCTGCCATGGTAAGGGCAATGGGAAGATAAGCTTTATGTATATGCAAGCTGAACACATAATCTGACATCTTACAAAAACCCAATGAACTATATATTATACATAGTCATATCACATATGATTTAATGTGTTTTTTCCTTTTAAAGGTCTACCACAACATCATGAACTGATCTTATTTAGAAACACCAGATTCCATATTAAACAGTGGATTGCGCTGAAGGAGGCATGGGTGAATGCAATTTGTATGTGTCGCTCTGCTCTAGCATCCTGGGAAGGACAGGCAAAGTGTTTTGTGCAACCCAACAATGAATCTTCCCTTGTTGGCCGACAGCTCCAGTAAATATGCTCCCTGCTGTTTAATTAACTCCTCCGAAATAGTTCAGTATAAAGAAGGTGGCTTGCAGGAGGCAGATCAACTCTTTAAAGTCGGAGTTCTCCTGCTCTCACTGCAACGATCTTGCCTTCCCCATTTCTGCCAAGGAGAAGCGCCATTAAGCTGAGCAAGTGGCTTTCGAAACAGTTGTCGTCCAGGCTCCTAAGGATGGAGACCTGGGGACGGAGGCGAAGGCAGCACGGCTAGCCGTCCTTGCGCTTCGGCATTTCGGAGCGCGGGTAGAACGTAAACCCGTTTCAGCCCTCTCCCTCGGGGAAGAAAGGGTTACTGAGTCTCCGTCAAACCCCGACAGTCACCAGAGACTCCCTCCAGTAAGAGAAAAACAAGCTTGCACCTGGCAACTGCGGCCAGACACGTTCTGGCCAGCTCGTTCGCTCCCTTGCTTTGTTCTAGCAGCTGCCTCACTGCTTTGGATGCAGGTGGAAGAAGGATGGACTTTGCTATCTATAAAAATGTTTAATAGCGAGGACCAACTTCCGCCTCACCTCCCCAGGGATCAAAGGTGCTGTGTCGCTATGGCACGCAGGCAAGCAGGCAGGCGGCACAGCAATGCTGCCTAGGGCCGGCCGCGGCGAGGCAAAGTGAAGCGGCCGCGCCTTCCTTCGAAGCCGGAGCGTTCGCGCTGGCTGGCTTGACCGCTCTTGCACCCACAGGCTCATTAAACACACACACACACACAAATAGCGGGAATATCTGCACCTCTGGGAGGGCACGGGAGAGAGCCGAGGCATCCCTCAGGCCCCCAAACGGGGCAACGGAACAGAGAAGAGATGCAACCCAAGGGCCCAATTCGGATAATTAATTTCTCCCAGGAGCGCGGCGTAGTCCTCGGCTCGAGCGGCCATTGTGTTTGCTCATTTATGCTAATCGGGGGCGATGGATCACTCCGCAGGCTCCCGAGCGCGGAGCGGGCAGAGCGTCCCTCACAAAGAGCGTGCGGGTACGTGCCCCGCCTTTCGTTTGTGAATGGAAAAAGAAAAAGGCCCAGCTGCCAAGCAAGTCACGCTCATTGACGCCGAGGGAAGGGGGGGGGGACGGGCAGCCTTTCATCAATAGGGCCACCCTGCAAGAAAGGACATGGGGCTCTTGCCTTGAAAGAGGAGCATCACTTCGTGTTTCCTTGTGAACGGGAGAGGATGGGGAATTCTCAGCTACGGAGCAATAAAGGGAAAAAACCGTGCTAAGAGCTCCCTTTTGGGATACAGGTTTACACCTGACATGTGATGCGAAACATTGTCCCCTCCCCAGTTCTTGATTGCCTTTGAGCTGAATGAGGAGTTCTCTTTTGATGAGGAGAATGCAACATGATCAAGCAGCCTCTTTTTTTCTTTTTGACTTAACCGGAAAGAAAACACAAATCAACTTACTTGTGATCTTCCCCACAGACAGAGGGTTTGTTTCCTCTGACTTAATCCCGTTGTTTGTTTTGACTGTATCATAGAATTTGGTGAATTTGCCAAATTAAGTAGAAAAATGTATTGGATTGCTCTTTTTGCATTATTCTACTCCTAAACTTGACTGAAATTTAGATTGCATTAGTCTGAAAGGTAGAGGTTCCTCAAGACATTCCTTGCAGATTGTCTTGTCTATCCACAAGTTCTTCTGGGCCAAGGAACACATTTGGCACCATTTGCTGCAGCTGCACCCCAAAAAGTATTAGATGGGACCAGGACAACACTATATTTTATTCTTTTCATTCATGTTTAATAAAAGAAAAAAATAGTTAATGGATTACTCTCCAATCATGAGTTGAATTCATTTTCTCTTTTGTCATATTACAAATGGAAATTTGAAACAATGGAGATTTCTGGGAGCTGATGGCGACTCAGATTGTTTAACTAGTTCACCGACTGCTTTCCCAACCTGTTGCTCTCCAGATGTGTTTCAACTAGAACTTCAGGAATTCCCAACTTGTATGATGGATTGTCTGTGCTTGTTGAGAATTCTGAGAGTTAGAGTCCAAACATATATATGGGGCACCAGGTTTGGAGAAGGGTACAGTCTAGTGCCAATGCAATTTTAAAATTATTTTAAAAGAAATCAGTAGAAACCAGTAGCATCATCAGGGGCTGGGAAAGAATGTTGAATGTAGCATCTTTTTGTACATGCTTCAATAGAAGAGAATATCTGTAGCTCAGGGTTGAACTGTGGAGTCCTTTGTGCTCTCTGAGATTGCTTGCAGATGTTTCATTACCTGAGCACTGATGATGTTATCGAGTCAGGTAATGAAATGTCTGCAAGCCAACAGTCAACCTCAGAGAGCACCAAAGACTCCACAGTTTTGTACATATTTTTGTACACATGTTGAATCATCACACTCATGTACAAAAGGGGTAGAACTTTCTAATGAAAGCAGCAAGTTCCTGCAGTTGTCCATGATAAAACATTCCTTTAGCCTCAGTTAATTTAGGTTAGAATAATATTAATTTAACACCACAGTTACACCAACTTGCTTTAAAGCCTAATCCCATGGCTTCTTTCCTGGCTGCTTGTCAATCCTCTAGATAACGAATAAACACTATTGCTTTCCCATTTTTGTCTCTTGGTCTTCCAAGATACGGCATCTTTATCCTCTTAATTATTTCTATAGCTTCCTTCTACATTGTTCAGAGAATATGGGCTCCACGTGTTGAAGAAGTGGCAAACCTCTTCTACTCTTGGTCTTATTCTAGATATTGTGTTTTCTGCATTCCTATCCCTAATATCCAGTGTTGAACTCATAATGAAGCTGGAAGCCTTGTATGATCATGTTGGGAAGCTAAGGAATATAAATGTTTATAGGAACAGATGTCAATGCTTGGATGTTAGAGCGGAAAGAGCTATATATCCCTGGGACAGGACATGATACTGCCCTTCCAACTTATGAGGCCTCTTTAACTTCTAAAGAGTTTATTCTTTATGCTTCTTTATTTTTTATGCATTTAAATGCTTTCTCAAAAGTCTGGAATGTAGTCCCCATAACTGAAGGCCATTAAGTTGAGGAAGTCTGGAATAAACCAAACACACTCAATGCAGAATTACAGAATTATTTGAGGTTGAAGAAAAAAGAAAAGCCAGGATCCAATTTGACCACTAGACTGGATATATTTAATCTCAACAATCTATTCCACAAAAGCTAAAATGCTATGCAGGTGTATAAAGTAGATATAGTTAGACAGGTTTTTCTTACACAGGTAAAAAACAATTTTCCAAGACTGAAAAACTGTTCTAATCTCTCCAAAAGTATATTTCAATTAATTACTTTTAAATTTTTAATAAACAAAGCAAATGCTTTTTGAATAATTGCCAGTAGATTGCAGATCCCTGTTCATTCACTAAAGAGAGAAGTAGAATCTTTATGCTGGACAGCTAATTTAGCACTTTACAACAATAAAAAGAGAGATCGGGGTAGAATCTTAATTATGAAGTAGACTAAACATGGTGCTCCTTAAATATATTCTCTCACATTTTTATCCATTATTGATTCACACTTCAAAATACAAAATAAAAGTCATTGAGATTCCTCCTGAGGTCCACAGATTTATCTGGATGCATTGCATGAATAATTTATTGTTACTTTGTTTCAATTTGGTGGTCTTTCATTATTGGGCAGTGCAATCCTCTAGGGACAGGAGAGAAGAAACTGGGAAGAATCATCCATTCTAAGTGTTGCTGAATTTGAGAAGTATGTGCCTATGTCTGTGTAAGGTTGACTTTTCTCAAGTAGGGATTCTTTTCTAGTTGGTTGGAAGTGGATGGATTATTCAGAGTTCTCTTCCAATACCTCCCCATGAGAAAGAAAATAAACAAGCCAGATCTCTAGAGTAGATCCATGCTTTCTTGAACTACTTCTGCCCACACATCCTGTTTTTGCCATTATTAACAGAGCATAGATAGCAAGAATAAGGGCAATGGTTTCTGTATCTATTACAGGAAGGGTAGTCCTCCACCTGTAGATTCCTCTCTCTGTAAGGCAATAACAAGACCCCACTCTCCTAAATTCTCCAGGATATTCTCTTAGAGACTCTATGAATGCAGCCTTGCTTGAACTGTTACATTTTATATTTAAATGCAGAAAAACCATTTATGTTAACCAAGTTTTAAACTACAGATGTTAGCAAAAGAATTAATGCTGTAGCTAAAATTTTAAAATATTAGTTCAACTCAATCAACATCTCTGCTATTTCTTTTATATTCTTTTTTTAAGGCTACATCCCAAGAACACAGCTGAAAATAAGTTAATAAGTTATAATATAAGAATTTAAGATTACCCAGGTGGGTATTGTCAGAAATAAAGTGTTCAGAAGAAAATATGGAACATTGTAATTAAATGATAAACCACAATATTTCTACTGAGAAATGTGAGTAAAATTCCTTGCTAGCTCTGTCCCCTATTGGCTGGTCTTTTTTTAGAAAGAAGATAGCAAGTGTTAAAACTAGGATGGCTACATAGAAGAAATACTGATGGAAATACTGAAGACTCTGGGTAGGCCCTCTGTGATTCAGAAAGATTGCCTTTGTTTGTCCAGGCTGAGTTCCAAGACTTGATTTTAACTTTCATATCAAGCACGCTATCTGTGCCCATTTGACTTTTGTGACTATGATTGGCCATGTCCTCTATGGCAGTTTGTAAGTAGATACTCTTTGCCCATGGAAGGGGGCATTTTGTAAGAGAGAGACCATGACACACTCTCTGAATTCCACGTGTACTAATTAGCAGTACTGTTGGTTTTGGGCCTGGTTGCTGGTCATTAAGATCTGCAAGAGGGGGTCTTCTAAGACAACTCCATTTCCAAAGAGATGCTTGTGGAAGATACAAGAAAGGGTCTTCTCCTATGTCACTTCTAAGCTGTGGAACATCTTCTCTGATGTAGAGAAGATCTGATTGGTCTCTCTTGAAAAGATAGAAAACTACGCCTTTTTGATTTATGGATTTTTAAATTGTTAATGGATTGGATTTTATTATTGTTATTTTAACTTTTTGTTTCATGGTTTTAATATATTTGTTCTGCACTTTGTTAATTACCTTGACAGTTTTTTTTCTTTTTTTTTTAGTGTAAGAGAGGATATAAATCCAATGGAAGATGGGGAGGAGAAGGAGGAGGATGTGATAGGATGTTGATGATTAGTTTGAGTTCCAGGTCCTATTTCCTTAAAAAGTCATCTGATTTAAGTCTGGGCTGAGGTGCAGGTAAGGTAGTACACCAATTCAATATACTACTAAATATATATTACTTCTACTATATGAGAAAATCTTTGGTTCCCTACTGGTGCAAAAGATGGTCCTCAAAAGCCATGCAGCCAAAGCATTGAAATGGGATTAATCTGAGCACTGATCCTTAAACACCTTTCATGACTAAGCAGGAATTCTGCCGATATTTAAAAATAAGTATCAGAAGTGTTTGGATGCAAGCTTGATTGTGTCTGCCAAATTAAATTCCTCAGAAATTAGTTGACTATGTTTTTTCCCCCTTCAAAACCACAATAAGTCTTTGGTAAATTTTGCCTCAATTAGCATGTTCAGTGTTACAGTAGACAGTTATTTCCTTTTCTCAGCTACTACCTGCCAAGTAATAGATTAGTTACCACTTTCAAAGTGGATAAGCTTTGATAAAGAAGATGAAGATGCATATGACCTTACTTCATTTTTAAAGGTGGCAATTATGTTACTAGGAGATATGATGTGTGGAATATTTGTGTGGAATTATGACATCCTACCTGTATTTTTGCAGAGCCAAAAGTAAACATACCCCAAGGTAAATTATTACAGCTCATTCTTATTCATTGCAACATTTTAATAAGCATTTTTAGCCTGATGTGTGTGTTCCTTCCTTCATATGCTGTGGTCTTAAATGTGATGGCAATTAGATAAGAATAATCAAAGGAAGAAATAGAATGTTGACGGAGCTGTTCAGCACAGGTGTTCCTGGAGAGCAAAGCTTCCCTTTGCTGCCAAAGTTGTCAGAAGTTTTGCATTTGGATTCTTATGAATGATTGTGAAGATGTTTGCTCTGTGACAGCACAATTCCCCTCTGTGTCAGATCAGCATAGACAGCTGTGGCCTTTAACAATGGAAGGCATTGTTAGGACAATTTTAAAGAAGGTTCTTTAAGTTAATGTGATTATGCAAATATTGCTTGAACTACCTTATATCTTTCACAAGTGAACACATTTCATTGTATGCATCTAGTTCTGCCATTCAACCTTGAACTCTTCATTAACCAAACCAACCCTAACCTACAAATAGATTCTGGTAGGGCCAGTTTGATTTACTCTAAAAGTTCTGATTTAGAGAGACCACCAGCTTCAACCACTAGATTGAACTGTAAGGCTAAATTTCATTCAGGAACAGATTTTGACACTTAGGTGTTCATAGATTTCCTTGTCCTCAAATAATGTAGTATTCTGAGCAGTGGAAACACAGATTTTCTTTGGCCACATGGAAGGGGTCAAGCTGAGTTCAGATGTGGTTTGGACTTGATGATGGTTGTATAGAAGAAATAGTTGCAGGAAGGGCAAAAGGACTTTATCATCATTCAGAATTGCTCATTAAATTTTGTATCAGCATGGAAAATTCTGATGGAAGGTTTTTGTTGCAAATTTTTAAAGTGGTAACACATTTAAATTTATGGTATACCTCCTGGGAACATTAAGAGTTCATTAAGCATCTTTTCCATGAAGAATTCTGGCCTAGTTTTGAAAGTGCATCACAGGAGGTGAACTTCCTAATGTTTTAAAATTAATAAAGAAGAGAATGGTTTCAGAGGCCCAGAATACTTGGTTAACAGTACATAGTTTAGGGCAGACACAGATTATTAACTTTTTAACATGTTTTAAGTTACATTAATTAATTACAGTGGTACCTTGGTTCATGAACTTAATTCATTCCACGATTCTGGTTGTGAACCGAATTGGTCGTGACCCGAATCAAATTTTCCCATAAGGTTTAATGTAAATACGGTTAATCCGTTCTGAGCCCTACAAATTTGGTCGCCAACCGATTTTGGTCGCAACCCAAATCAAATTTTCCCATAAGGTTCAATGTAAATACGGTTAATCCGTTCTGAACCATATGTATTTTTTTAAAAAACCACAAAAATATGAAACAAAGTACAGTGCAGTACAGTACGAAGAGAGAGAACACTAACCTTGCTCGAGGCGACTTCTGGCGTGGAGGACAGGAAGGTGGGTGGGGAGCTGGTTATTGTTTGGAGGGAGAGTCCCCCTCCCTACAGGAAGCCACGACCACGTGTCATGGGAGGGAAAATGGCCACAGATCCTGTTGGTCATCCGATGCGGAGTTCGCGAACGGAAGCGTTCGTGACCCGAGGTACCACTGTATTTGATTTAGGCATCACCTCCCTCCAAACTGACTTTGGGTGGCTGACAATGTAACAAACAAATTAAAAGTACAATATATATTTTTTTAAAACTATACAATCCAGAATTGCAACCATGCCACTTTTGACATGAAATTATTCATTCTGTGTTTCAGCAGCATCACTAGTTGGAATTACTCAGTGAGTTATTTATGTGCAGGTCTGATCTAGGACTTCTTACTACTTGGACCAGTGATTCTCAACCTTGGCAGTTTGAAGACGTATGGACTTTAACTCCCATGGCTAGCCGGGGAATTCTGGGAGTTGAAGTCCACACGTCTTCCAGTTGCCAAGGTTGAGAAACACTGACCTGGACATCTGCAGCTTAGGTTTGGGTTCAGTTCTGCCTATGCCATAGAACTAATTGGATAATGATTGCTATCCAACTATTTTGATCAGCAGTGATACTTTCCATTCTTCTCATGTAATTCCCATGTTTTGTAGATCTTCTGTAAATATTTTGTGCCAGGTCTTCAATGGTCTGCCTATTTATTTTTTTTTCTTCCAAGTGGTATTTAGCACATAGTGTCTTGGGGAGGCACTTATTAGGCAGATGTAGAATGTGACTAGCAAAGTGTGTCCTATGTTCCATCATAATGTCCTGTAGCTTGCACAAGTCACATCTTTGTAGAATTTCATGACTGATAATATGATTGCAGTGGCTGATGCCAAGGATCTTTTGTAGGCAGCACTGGAGTAATACACTGAATTTCTGCACTATCTGTATCTTCCAAGTTTCACTGGCATATATGCTGGTAGTAGCATTTTAGAGTCAGTCATCTTTTACAGTCTCAATAGTTGATGAAGGCCAAACTGGGCACATTTATTGGAATATTACTAATGGTTTCCACTTCTGCAGTTAACATCTGTCTCAACATCCCCATCATTAGAAATTAGGCTTCCTAGGTAATCCTCAATGCAATAGCATCCAACAACCATTAGTGCATTACCTTGATCATTGTTAAGTTATGTGATCTTCATTTTTTCACTACTTATCCTCAGCCCAATTTCATCAACTTCCATTTCTAGATTTGTGTTCATGATCTAAATCCCTTGTAAAGGGATTTAGAAATGATTTTGGTATGAAAGAACCATTAAAGAGGTACTTGGAGAAGCGATTACAGAGTCCAGAGGTTGAAGCAAACTTGAGAAAAAAAGTCAGAATAACCCTGCCTTGATTTAGTTAAACTTGGACATTTATGGAAGGAACTTGTAGGAGGCAGCTTAAGTGCAGTGCCAACCATCAGAAGCAAACAGGTGAATTTGGAGCTGGCATTCAGATAGTATTGGACTTTGAAGAAGCAGGATAGGAAGGGTATTGAAGCCTTTGAACTTTGGTGTTGGAGAAGACTCCTGAGAATACCGTGGACAGCCAAGAAAACAAACCGATGGATCATCGAACAAATCAATCCAGAGTTCTCACTTGAGGCACAAATGATCAGGCTCAAATTATTCCACTTTGGACACATTATATGAAGATCTAGCTCTCTGGAAAAGGCCCTAATGCTGGGAAAGGTGGAAGGAAAGAGAAGAAGAGGAAGACTAGCAGCAAGATGGATGGACTCAGTTACAGTGACGATGAGTGCACTGTTGGGAGACCTGAAAGAACAGGCTAGGAATAGATCGTCATGGAGAAAATATATCTATGAGGTTCTTAGGAGTTGAAAATGACTTGATAGCACATAATCAATCAATCAATCAATCAATCAATCAATCAATCAATCAATCAATGCACGTAGTATAATAAGAATCACACTGATTTAATATTTACATTAATTAAATGGGGGCTGAACTTAATTCATCTTTAATAGACAAAGGGAATAAGATCCCAACATTTTTGCCAATGGAGCTGTAAAAAAACCTAGAAAGTACAAGGTCATCACAGTAATTATCAAGATATACAGAAGTATTGAAACCTGACTGAATGAATAGCATACAATGTGGGATACAACCTAGAGATGAAGATTTGGAATTTCTATTCTGGCAGAGTTCCAATTACAATGTTCCTGGTAATGGAAAGAGCCCAAGATGACTTTTCTCCTCTGTTGTCCCTAGTCTACCTCCAGTGTTGTCTCTTCCATTTTTTCAGAGAATTTCACAAACTTCCAGAGCAGATTATTTTAGGGGAAACACTGAGAAGGAAGGGAGATTTGTCAAAAGATTGACTTTTCCCCTGCTTAGGAAAAGCTTTGTGGACCAAAACCTCTTCCTAACAAAGGGAAAGAATATAACCCTGAGTAAAGCAGAGTGCACTGGAGAGTTAAGGAATCTTGAGAATTGGGGGTGGGGGGAGGGGCAAGTCATCTACAGCGCATGGGTTATATATTGCCTCAACTGTCTGCTTTGAAACCCTTTAGAAATTATATTGCTGAAATTAGGCAGCAAAGCACTGATCAGTGAAAACACATTTTTTGAGCACATTCCTACCTCCCAAGCCTCCTAAAATATTTCCTCCACAAATTCCTGGCCCTGATATTTACATGACATCAGAGTTTTGACCCTCTTGTGACATGGTCTTGCCAGAGCTGAATTTACCCATCCAGTAAATACGCTTGGGGAAGGCCTGTTAAAAGTCCTGCTCTCTCTGAAGTGAGTGTGACATGGACAAGACAACATGTCTTCTCTGTGGGTAGCCCCCTCTAAAATGGAACTCTTTAACCCAGAAATCTGTACAGTTCCCTCCCTCATGGGCTTTAGAAGATCTTTACAAATGATTTTATTTCACCAGGCTTACCTTAACTAAGGATTTTTAAAATTCATCTTGGGGGAGAATAAATTTATTGTTGATTTATTGATTTCTTTATTATTTTGATTTATTTTATTGTGCCTATAATTTTAACTTGTAAACTGCCCAGAAGCCTTTTGAGTTGGGTAGGCTATAAAAACTGTAAAATAATAAACAGACAAATAATGCAGAACAAAGAAACAACAGGCAACATCTTGAGCATTTTTATATAAAATTGTTATGATGGGTCTTTGGACAAAGAAATTGACTCCAGAGTCAGCAAGGCCAGCCAGGCACTGGGGCAGCTGCATACTAGAGTACTCAATCAACACAACATCCATATCTCCACAAAGCCGAAAGTCTACAGAACGGTGGTTATCCCTTCTCTCCTATATGGGTGTGAGTCCTGGACTCTGTACCAAAGGTGCATCAAACAACTGGAGAAATTTCACACAGATGCTCTCCGCTCCATCCTCAGCATTCATTGGCAAGACCGTGTCTCCAACCTGGAGGTCTTGGATCGCACAGAGTCCACCAGCATTGAGTCCCTGATTATCAGAACCCAGATAATTAGTGGGTGGGGCATGTCATTAGAATGGATGACCACTGAATGCCTCGCCAGTTGCTCTATAGTGTACTGGAGTCTGGAAAGAGACCTCGAGGTCACCCATGCAAGCGCCACAAAGATGCTGTGAAAGAAACCCTATGCCACTGTGACATCCAGCCAAGGGAACTAGAAGCTGTGGCTGTTGACAGAACCTGCCAAAGCCTCTGCCGGCTTTGAAGACAGGTACCACCAAAAACCGTGAATAATGTCACAGAATAACACCCACAGTTACTACAACAGTGGACTTCCAGTGCCCCCATTGTGCTAGACTCTGCTTCCAGACTGGGGCTGCAGAGCCACTTCTGTGTCTACAGATGAGCTGCAGAACAGCGTTCCTTCTTTGAACCTGAAGGACCACCTATGTATACATTGGTGTAAGTTGCTAAAAGAGATGACTGGGACAGCCTTTCTAGATAATAATTTTCAGACTCATCAATGGGTTTCTCTGTGAATATCAGCCGCATAGGCACATCATTCTGAAGATGCAGCCATTTGATTTCCCAGCCATGGACATATTACATGATCGGGCTAGTATTTTAACTGCTTATGTTGGGAGTCAGTTCTCCAGGGCAACTAAGACATTCTGAGATTAAATACCACTGATGTAATGCTGGGAACATAGGCACATACTTGACTGGGAACACTGTAAAAGCATGTCTGATTAAGATTCATGTTCATGGATATAGATGAAAAGCAGTGACATCACACACCATGTGTGCTGGTTTTCTCTGTAGGCATAAATCCTCAAAACCTTACACTGATGCTATCTTGGTGATTCACTCTGTTTTAAAAGCAAAAACATGTCCCTCCTGTATATACTTTTATATATACTGGATACACTTTTATGATTATGCTGTTTTGCAATAGACTTGTACAAGTATGTAATCAACAGATGAATTCAAATAGGTGGTGTGTCTCTATTGTCTTGCCTGGCATTATTTGTGTCCTGGTCTGTGACTATCCCTCCTGTTTGAACAAATAGCTGTCATTTTGGGGATCAGCTTCCTCTGGTAGATCCTAAGGTGTACTCTCTCAACTAAGTCCTGTTTTTTGGGGGGAAGGGTGTCAAGTGAATGTGCTTCTAAACCAAACACTAGGCTGCAGTCTGCATTTTTTTTATTTCCCAAGAATGCCTCCAGAGTATATGTGGGACCCAGAAGCATTCCTAGAAATAAAGACTGTTTGGGGAAGGGGAACTGGTATTTCCAATATGTTTTTTTTTAATTAAAATGATCTACAAAATAAAATCAGGTGGAGCACAGAGACTGGCAGATACTAAGGGCTTCTCTGTGGCTCAGTTTCACCAACTTGCTTTGTATGTTTGGCATATAAAAGCTCCACAGTGCAGCTCTTTATCTTATTGCTGGGTGTGCAGAAATATTACCCAAGTGACTTGAGGTTTTCTGTGAATGCTTGAAGGCAGCATGGTATGGTCTCCTCTGACACTAACTGAAGTAGTTGCTACATCAGGGATTGCTGGCCTCTTCAGATGCTGTGTCCCACCACCCTATGTTAACAAACCAACAATGAAACAAATTGAAATGTCTTTAAAGTCAGTTAAATCTCTCAAGGTTTCAGCCACCTTATACCTGCTCTTCTGGCATCTCTCATGGTACCTCATGCAAGTAAATTGAAATCTTCTGCAGTCTGGTGACATATGGTCATTTCACAAGATTTTACTGTTTCAAATTTGCTACTTAATTTTGCAGATACATTTAGGGGTGGATGCCCTGATGACTATAGATGCTGAACAGTGCTGTGAAGAATCTTGAAAGGTGTTTGGCTTCAACAAAGGTTTATGTGATGTATTTCTTGAAACTGCTTCACACGGCAACTCTTCTCTCCATAATGGCCACGTTGACTTGCTTCAGACTGGTAGCTCCAAGATGTTGTTGTTGTTCAGTCGTTAAGTCATGTCTGACTCTTCGTGACCCTGTGAACCATATTGCGCCAGGCCTTCCTGTCCTTCACTGCCTCCCTGAGTTTGCTCAGTTTCATGCTCATTGCTTCAGCGATGCTATCTAAACATCTCATCCTCTGCCGTCCTCTTCTCCTTTTGCCTTCAATAGCTCCAAGATACCAGTGTGTTAGAACAGATTTACATTTTCTACTGAAACCACTGGCTTGTTAAGACTGCATTACTTTCTTAGAAGCATATTTCAGGAATGTAAGCCTGTTTTTGAGTAAATTGGGTTCCAATTAAACTTTTGAAATATTGAACTAGTCTGGATTGAATCTCTGTTTGGAGTTGTTGGATTCCTTCTGCTGAAACGTGCTGGATGTATAAGGGGATTGACAGACAGAGGAGGACATAGAGAGGACACTCTTCTGTGCCATGGGTTGATTAGCTCTTCAATCCAGGAGTATAATTAATGCACTCAATCCTTCCTTTGCTGTGGGCTCCCATGGGTGCTCAGAGCTCAACATTAATATTTATGAATATTTCCAGCAGCATCTTTAGAGTATACTGTAAATTGACGTTTTTTTTAAAAAAAAGATTTAAGTATAATAGCTGAACAATTAAATACATACCCACCCTTTGCCCAGTACATAGTGAACTTCCAGCTGTGTTAAGACTACAGAAATCATGTTGGCTATGAATGATGCGGGCTATGGTTCAACGTGTATGAAAGATGCAGCCTGGATAAGGTTGATATACTTGTCTGCAATCTGTATGCTTTTGTTTAATGTGCTTATTTAGATTTATATCCTCTCTTTCCTTCAAAAGCTCAATGCAGCATACATAGCATGCTTTTGTGTTTTTTCCTTCCAGCAGCTATGGCTATTTCTGCTTACAATTAGTTTGCTGTTGCTGATTTCTTCTATTGCTTCTAAGAGTTGTAATGCTGTCTTCATTTTATGCTATTGAAAAATGTTATGAAATTCTCTGGTGTGTGTATATAAACAAGAGACAGAGGGAGAGGACAGGAGTATATATATATTTATCAAATTAAAATAAAACAATATGGTCAGTGTGGAAGTCTAACACTGATGGCCATCTTAGAACCAACATCTTCTGTCTAAAAAAAGGAAGTGAAAAGCAAACCAAGCTAAAAAAAATGTAAGAGTTGTGGTTTAAGGAGAGAGACTTAGAAGACACAGCTGGGCTATTTTACTATACTACAGCTGGGTTATTTTACTATACTAACAACTCATCTGAGTAGTTGTAGTCTGAGAACCTGAATCTTTGCCAAACATCTTAACAGGTAGCAGGGGGAAAGCATAATTTGTTGCAGTGCTTAACCCTTCCTCCACCCTGTTTTTCCACTTCTCTAATTATGTGGCATAGTATGAGGAATAAAGCACTTCACTCTCCACTTCTCCAGATCTGCCCAACTTTGCATGATTAGAGGACCACTCATCCAATAGGATCCATTCAATTTGCTTCAAAACCTAACACTCATGAGTTAATAGGGAGAACACAATCAGGTTGCAGTTAAATCAGTATCTAAATTTACTGATCAGTGTCTTGCCAACAGATAATCTATCTTCATGGGTAGTTATGGATGAAATAAACACCAGTTAAGCATTCTGCTGTAGAGTGTTTGTAAAAAATAATAATGGTGGAAAAGAATAGGGATGTTTTGCAACACATTGCTATTGAAAATTTTTGTGCATTCAGCACGAGCAAGATTTCTTGAACATACAGGTAGTCCCCAGTTTAAGAACAAGTTCCGTTTCCAAGGTCTGTCCTTAAGTCGAATTTGTATGTAAACCAGAACAATATTATTGTATAATACTGTATAATAGTACTGCATAATGAACTCAAACCATTGTGTTTAACTCAAATTTTGCTACAATAGGCTCCATTCTTAACTATGGGTCATCCTTAAACTGGGCGTTCTTAATCTGGGAACTACTGTACTCTCTTGAACCTGTCAGTTAAAAGCCACGAATCCACTATGGGATTTCAACGCCTGAATGGGTGAAGAGCATCAGTTCCAACTGATGTCATGCTGAAGCACCACTGTTGACAGTGGGTGTCCCCGGAGGACAAATGAAGAAATATGTCATGATGCAAATTCCACCTCTTATGTGCTCCCATGAGACGTCATGATGTACTAAAAAAGTCAGAGTGTGCATTATGATATAACAAAACAAAGTTATCAATTTGGTGTTGTCATGGCTAGCTGCAGATTCTTGTTTACAGAGAATTACACAAAAATGTGAAGGAAATTACATTGTAAATAATTACATAATGCTGAATATAAAAGATGCACAGTGCATTATTACTATGGTAAGATTTTTTTTACCTAATAATATTCTTGCAATATTCTCATGGATAGGTTGGGAGTTGGTTTATGCCATGTAATTTGCAGTATTTTCTGCAAAGGCTGGATTATCATTGCTTGTGCGGAGATTATTAAAATTCTCCTGAGTTGTGACATGCCTCAAACAATTTTAATTAAGAGGCAAGCTGTATCAAAGCATCTTTTAGAAGCCATTTTGTGGTTAAAAACTGCAGCTGAGTCTCACTTGGCTTTTATTACGTTGCATGCTTTGGAGGAAACGGTCTCTTTATAAATAGTAGGAATGTTACGTATCCAATCTCCTATCCCATACCATCATGATCTCCTTCATGGTACAATCCACTCGCTAACCAGAAATGTTGAAATAAGACACTTTTTGTATGCAGATATGAGAAACCCCAAGAGCACTCTAGTTACTTTTTAAATTACAGGTAAAGTTTTGATAGTTCAACTTTTTTACACTCTATGGAGAAATGTGGGGCAAAATCCACCCAAATGTGTTTAACCATGTAACAAAAGATCTTCCCAACCTGTTGCCCCACCACCATGCCCTCCAGATATATTACATGAAAATAGTGGTTTGTTGGGGACATAGTAACTAGGTTCCGTCACTGCCCTAAAGCATTTGTTTGGTGTTGGCCTAGTGCAGCATACGAACCAATGCATGGTGTTTGCAAGCCACAGTTTATGTCTATTTATTGTATGAACCCTGCCAATTGTGATTTAATTAACCAAGGCTAAACAAATCATGGTTTGTATAACACATAAGCCAGTCACAGAATACATTAGAGGTGTGCTATATCTTGATCAAAGCAGGTTAAGGCGCTATGGATCCCACGAGTACCCTCTCTGTGCCTCCTGGCAGCTCTTTAAAGGAGCCCCACCATTTCCAAGGCTGACAGGGGAGTCATGCAGGTTCAGGAAAATACACATCTGAGTTGTAGTTTCACCGCCTCAACCGACTGTAGATAGAGACATTAAAAACTTTGCGGTACTGTCCCATGAGAAAATAAATGATTCTCTACATAGACTCATACTATATGAAACAAGAATTTGGTTATTTTAGTTTTGAAATGGCAGAAATAGCTTTGATTTAAAAAGGGCAAGCTTACACATTCTAGTATTTTGTAAAACCAGCTGAACAAATGGATATAGTAGAATGACATTCTTGACTAGTATGCTAAAATGCCAGCTCATCTAAGGTATTGAACAAACACTTAATTTTTACAAAATGCCACACTTTATTTATCTACAAGGCAGTACAGTGTATTATAAAAAGTGCAGACAAGGCTGCACCTAATTCTATTAAGGCAGCAACGTCTGACATAAAAAAAAGCCACTTTCTCTTAGCATTGAGAAAAGTCCAGATATGGCAGTCCCAAGGCCATAATTTTCTTTTGAATTGATTTTATGTGCAGTCCAGTTATGGAATCTTTAAACATGAGACAATAATTGAAGACATAAGTAAGACTGTGTTCTCCCAAAATACTAAAAATCTGCATTCTGTTTCCAAAACCCTTGAAAATATATACATGTAGGCACATAAAAGCTCTCAAGAAGTGTTTCAAAATATTGCTTGTCCACGAAAAGGGGGAGCATCAAAACAATATTGCAAAAATCAGAAATGCTAGTGCATAGTCAAGTTAGCTACCTGCTCCCCAACCAGGTTTTTCTTTTTATATAAATCTTTATGGTCCTTTAGTAATCTATCTACATGCTGCAAGTCCATAGCAGAAAAAAACCAAAACAAAACACCAACCAGAAGTCCATTTGGCATTTACAAAATTAAATTACTAAATAAAAATATAATTTGTTTTCATAAAACTATGCTTCATACAGTAAAAAAAAAATTAAAAGCAAGCTTTTCTTAATAAAAAAGGAGAAGCTATCTAGAGCTCCATTAAGTGGAACAGTACTTCAAATAGTTAAAGGTAGGTGAGCATTTACAAACAAGGTATGCCCCTGCCTAGACTTTTATATTAGCATTTTCAGTAATGCTTTTCTTGCAGTATTTCATACCAAGACATTTGTTCAATGATTTTAAAATAAGCTACCGATTGAGTGCCAGCTCTCAGAAAGGAAAAAAACAATAAAAACCTAGACAACATTTTCACTGGCACTGGAACTCATGTAGCAACTCTTCACTGAATTAATACTGGTGCACTTGATCTCCCCAAACATTTTTAATCATTTAAAATCACCGTGCTGTTAAAATCTGCATTATTAATAACTGCATAAAATTCAATATCTGAAAACTTAGTATAGCATCATCAGTTAAGAAAATTTTGATCTGACCATTTCCCTTTTTTAAAGTTGGATAAATTCCAACCTGATTAATATATGCTTTTGTGAATGTATGCACTTTGTGCTGCTCCCAAATGCTGTACCATAACAACAAACAAACAAATACACAAAAAGGTTTTCCTCCCATGTAGAGGAATGATAACTCCAAATCAACTGTTAAGTGTTTTGAAAAGAAAATATAATGCTTGTTGGTGGACTTTTACATGACCAGAGCTCGAGCTGAGAACGCGCTCATGTATTTGCGTGCTGGGTCGGAGAAGGTCAGCTGATCCTCTGTCTTCCCACAGAAAGCTGAATCCCATGTGTTGCTAAAATGCTAAAGACAAAAAGGAGAGAGGGAGAATTGAGAAACAAGGTTGTTCTTCTCCAAGCACTTATCACCTAGCAGTGTGGCACTGAGAAGAGGGAAGCCCACAGGCTTCAGTACAAACCCCAATGATAAAATGATGACAGAATGTGTCATGACACAAACCCTGGCCTTTTGTACATGTGTCCTGACATCAGACAACTAAATCACGTGTATGGAACCGTGATACATGTTTCATCATTCGTCCCCTGTCTCAGATGCCGATAGGGAAGCCACTGGATTGCAATTTAGGAGACACAGGCAGGGTTTCTATGGGAAGCAATGGCTCAGGATATTGGGCTTAGCCTCATGCAAAGACCAGTTAAGAAAGCAAGAGCGCAATCCTGATCTCCAAAAAACTGTTTACCCTTTACATTTGTTACCAGCTTTCTAATTTAACTTGGTATTCTCTCCAATCCCCTTGATCATACGATTAAACCTCTGACCACCTGGACAAGAGCAGATCATTACATTTTGATTAGGAATCCATTAGTCTCTCCAAAGGCTTCCGTTACAATTGTTAGTAACACAAGGAGCCATGCCAGACGGTGACAAGGTTATAATGTCTTCTGGACCTTTTATAAAATTCTGTGAATGAGACCAGGAATGAGCTTCTGTGCTTTGTGCCTCTAAAACACGAGTTTACTGGTTGCTTTTGATCTGGTCTTCATGCTACTTTCAGGACATTTCTATAAAAGTAATTCTGATGTAGCACTGTGGTTATATATTCAGTATATGAGTCATAGGGTACAGCAGATAAACAATGAAATTCAGGGTTCTAATAAAATGCATGGTAGATTCAACATGATCTAGATCTCCATTCTGCTGTGCTAAAGGAATTGGTGAATCTTAAGACTGTCTTCTCCCATATCAACCTGCTTGGATATTAAGATTTTTAAAGGCTCTTCTGACATGTAAGACAAGAAGAAACAGCGGCAGGAACTTCCCATGTGCTCTTTTAGGTATGCTGCAGGAGAAAATGTGCCTGAAGCCTTTTTTTCTATTAAGATATATAGAAATGCTCTTATTTTTTAAAAAGGGAGTATTCTCAATATTGTCTACTCTTCCAGTGAAGACGACGACTACTATTTCTCCTCCTCCTCAGCAAAGCCTGACTGTGTTATATTTTATATTTAAAATATAACACAGTCAGGCTTTCAGGTTTTTAGGCCTGTGCTTTGGCTCCTAAGACACCAGGCACCATGTGCCTTAGCAGACTGTTGCTGCTGCTTTTAGAATTGCTATCTGCTTTGCAAGCCTTGAACTGAAGAGCAGTGTATTAAAACCAAGTTAACACTTAAGAATATTCCAAAACAAGAAAGAAGCAATGAAAACTGTACATTAACGCACAAAGGAAAGGAAATCTTCCAGAATGAAATGTAGGGGGAAAGGTGAACAGCCTGCTTATAGAAACACATTTCTTAACCACAGTCTGTGCTTGTGATGTTTACAAAGGTTGAAAGCTCAACTTAACACTGTGTTGGAAAGTGATAAACTTGTTCTGTAGACTTGCAAACTATCTCTTGCTGCCTCCAGTCATTAGCAAGAACAAAAATGTCAACACACCATGGAATTTGCTGATAGAGATAAGTATTGCTTTCTTCTAACCCATTTGTTAAAATTTACTGCTGGGCAATCAGAACTGGTACTTTCACGGCAGCAATTCCAGCAACCCTAATTATAAAACTTACAAAGACACATAACCTTTTGTCTCTGTGACAAAAAAGGTATTTTATAGCATGGAACACTGAACATGTTTTTTAAATATGGCCATCCATTGACCAAGTTATCCAAACCCATATAGAGATTTTTGTGACTGGGGTCTCCAATCCCACTTAAACTGTACATCCATCAAAATAAGTTTTTAGATGAAGCAACACTTTTACTTATTCTTCAAAATTCCACAGAGCTTGGTAATGTCCTTAATTGGGTCATTTCCACACTGAAATGACACTATGTGATGCAAGCATTAGATAACTAAAATTAATCCAATTTTTTAATAGTATTCACTGCCTTGAGTTTACTGCAGAGCTCAAATACAATCTAATCAAGGGTACTGCTGGGTTTTTAGTTATAATCAAATTCCATAAAATTAAGATCAACCAAAATCATCTAAATTCCCAGAGAGGAAAACAGGTGATGTGACAAAGAATTTAGCCCTCTAATGTGAACATGAGTTAACTATGCATTTTTTTCTTGATCTATATCTCTCCTTTAGTTGTTTGGTCTTCAGTAGTCCTGTCACTATGCAATCCACCTGCCTGTCAAAAACAGTCCAAATATGTGGCTATGGATTAGTGACAGAGCACCCTCCCGCTTTATTAGTTTTTTACACAGCATAATCCTCTGCAAACTACAGCGAAGGGCAGGTGTGATACGCATTTCACTTCACGGACATGCCACAGTGCTGCTCCTGTTCACAATTTCACTGAACAGCCTCCACTCTCTTGAGAAACTGGTCAGACTTCAAGTAATTTTCAGCCTTGGTGTAACTCCACTGACTCAGACCTGCTCATGGGAAAAAGCAGCTGCTGCTGGAATTACTGACTTGTTTTTGTAAAAGGCATTGGAAATCAGAAAGTGATTAGCTGCTGGTATGATCTACAAGAAGCAGTGGAAGCAGTGGATGTTCCTTGGCTAGAATATGGGATGAGGAATGAAAGAAAGTGCTCCAAGTCCCTTCTCATGTCAGCATCTAAGATGACTGGCTAACAGGTTTCTTTCTTTTAAAGAAGAAAAGTATAACCAGGTATACTAAAGGTAGATACATGTCCAGGATTAAGTCCCAATGAAATCACTGGGATTTATGATGATGTTCTTGGTTGCACCCCCTCTGGTGTGCCACCATTACAACTCCAGGGAGGGCTCCTGGAGCTGCAGTTACCAGAAAGAAAAGATAGGAGATAAACAGTTGTGTTTGGGTCTCCTATGAGTGCTAAGAAGAGCAGGGCTTATTTTCCTTGAAATGAGTTGAACAATAGGGGAAGATTCCAGCCAGGGTAGTTGAAAAATATATTTTTTTCCATGGGAATACACATATTTTTAAGTTCTCTTTATATGGCAAACCAAGTGTGTGTCAATATACTGTATACAGTATACTTAATTGGTGGGATGCTGACAAAGTATGCTGGCTTGCAAGATAGTCTCTAGATTAGAGATTCTAGCTTGCATAGAACAGTGTGAGCATGCTTTGGTAAAACTGGGTTTTGGCTGTCCTTACAGCATGGTGGCCAAAACTGACTACCTGTGAAACTAAGAGAAAGGATTTAACAGATCTGATTTAACTGAGGAGTTGATGAATATACTCAGGAAAGTGATTGTGAGAGTTTAATTCTGAACAGAAGAGATAAAATTTATGCCAGTAACTATGATCTGATTTTGTCTAGTTTGCAGTTACGTGCATATGAAAACAGCAATTCTTAGGCTGGGGATCGTTGCATGTAACATTTCAAAGAAAAGTGATATGGAAGAACAAGGGATGAGTTTTGGGCAAAACTGTGCAACATTCTGAATCAATGAGATCCTCGTATCTGCTAGATGGCATGAACGGATGGTGGGAGCAAGATGAAAAAGTAGCAAGAAAGCCACTGGGTCATTCAGAGTGAATGAAAATTATTGCTTGATGAGTATGTGCTCTGAATTTTTGTTTGTTTTGAGGCTGTGGTTTTAGTTTAAGTCTATTTGTATGGCAAAAGAATGAATATAAATCCAAAAACATGATTGTTGAAATGATTATTTATGATGAAAGATTGAGAGAATCAGTGAAGGATGCAAGGGTGAGAAGAATTTCTGAATATGGGAGAGTTAATTTTTGATAGTGTGAAGAGTGAATCTTGGGGGAAAATGGATATGGTAAAAAAAAAAAAGTAATGAGAGGAAACTGCAAGAAAAATTATCAGTCTTGTATGAAAAAGTATTAGAAGACAGATTAGTCTTCCAACAAGATTAAGAAAGGGACTATTCCAAAAAATGCATACTAGAGAATGAGAGATGGAAAAAAAAAAGGTATTGTATGACATGTATGTAGAGAAAGATAATTGAAAAGAATGTCAAAAAGAGCAAGAAATGATTATGGTTAAAAGGGACAGGACTGAGAGATTTTGATGAAAATAAAAAATTGGGAGAAGATGGCTACGCAAAAATCTTCAGCAGAATGAATGGGATTAAAACCAAAATTGATGAAATGATTTCTGATGAAACGGTCATGAGGGAATGCTGGAAGGGGCGTTTTAGAGATTTGTATAGGAATATGTTGAAGAGTTGGTGTCCAAGAACAAAATTGATCAAAAGAAACTAATAAATGCTGTGAGAGTACTGAAAGATGGTAAGGATGCTAGTGTAGATGGTATAACTGGAGAAATGTTAAAATATGATTCTGGTTTGCTAATGGAGTGGCTGTGCAACTTGTTAAATGTGAACGTGAGGGCTGCATCCATGGCTGATGACTGGAAGACTACAATTATTGTTCCCTCTTCTACATCCTATAGTCTGCAAAAGCTATGCTGTAATACAATCAATTAAGTGTTAACATGCTGCAAGACTCTGGGTTGATGACAACTCAGTGCCTGAACAATCTTCACTCTGGTATCCCAGAGTTGAATGAGAATGAATCAAAGGGCACAGGAATGTATTTCAGCTTTGAATACTGTTCAGCTTTGAACATTTTATAAAATGATTTACTGAAGCTTTAAGGTTTTATACTGTACCAGGTCCATTTTTTTCAAATGGTTCATTATTTGGTAGAGAGGAGGCAGATACTATTCAAATCAATAAGTAAATGGTAGCAATTTGAAAATGATAAAGGCCCCTGACTGGCTGCTGCCCCTGTTTCACACGATAAGGTTCCATATAAACAGTGGCCTGGCCTTTTTATCTAAAACCTACAGAAATGAGTAGGGATCAGTATTCATTTCAAGCATACAGTGACCTGATAATAACCAGGAACAGTCACACCCTAGGGCTTATCACAACAATGGGATTCTGTTTGTAAGTAAACAAAGATTGTTGATTTATGAGAACAATTCTGAATGGTTTCCCTTACTGTAGTTTCAAAGTGTCTCACCAGGCCCAAATGATGGTCTTAGTTTCCTGCTCTTCATTATGTAGGCTGAGATCACTATCCCACTTGTTACCATATGAAAATATAGCTACAGATAAAAATATTTACATTGCTCTCACAGTAGCTAGGAGTGCTTTAAATTGCTATGATACACCAAGTTTAGAAGCTGGTTTTGCACACATATACACACAAATGCCCTTGGAATTCTCAGCTATAATTCCACACTTATTTGTTCATGCACAGATATACATATTCATTTCAAAACTAAAATGCATGTTAAATTGTCTTTCTTGACTTCTGGGTATTATTTCATTGGTCTATTTATTTTTTATTATATTGGTACCTATTGCTAACTGGTCATTTTATAACATAAAATTAGAAAGCATCATAATATTAAAGAGAAACAGTATAAAAGAAATCCAGAAGAAAGCTATTCTTTTAAGGACCAGAATGGCAATTGTGTGGTTGATGCTTAGGATAAAAGGAAGCTTTGGGTGCTGCATAAAGAGAAGGAAAAGAAAAGTTACAGTAAGACTTTGCTATACTCTAATGCAAACTTTCAAACCCTCTGAAATTATGACTAGAGCCCACCTGCTTACAGGGGAATATGCTATGTAGAAAAAGACCTCCACAGCCGAATCACAAACAAGGTGAAACTGTGAAGCCAATGAGTTTTTGCTGCCTGGAGTAAATAGTATGCTGCTGTTTCTGTTCCTTCTCCTCCTCTTGAGGTGACCACTCAGAAGCAGAACATGCTTTTTATACAGCGTGCCATTCTCTAGACAGGTTTGAAGACAGGTTTGTGTGATCTAGTCCTACGGCAGCCATCTTTGGTCTGGATACCCTCCAGTACTATGCATCTCAACTCCCAGAATACATTACAGTGGCCATGCTAACTATGGAGTTCTAGGAGTTGTAATCCATCCATCTTGAAGGGTCCCCACAATGGGGAAGGTTTTCTTACAAGCATGCTTTGTTAGTCAACGCTACCATCCAGATGTTTCTGTTTCCTTCCTAATGATGCTCACTAATAGAAGTTTAGGATTCTGCTCATTTAAAGCTTCTCCTCATTAATAGTGGCCTTTACAACAAACCACTAAATTTTCACTAACTTCCATGTGACAATGCCACACAGAGGTCAAGATTTTACTAAGGCAGCAGTGGTTCTCATATTTGTTTCCTTATTTTCAATACAGTTTAGTTAGACTACTTTTTACTTGGTTGTGCCACATCAATGACTGCCTGCATGTTTTGCATTAGGACTATGGATCCTATGAAATTGGGGAAATCCTTGTTACCCTCCCACCTTCTCTTACAAAATAATTTCTTTTTTCAAAACAGATTTCCTGTTAGCACTTTTTAAAAGTTAAAATATGGATAACAAAGACAACTTCTGTATGTTTACATTAAGTTCACATATTATCATCAAATCATGGAATATTTTCAGCGGTGTCACTCTTAGTTCATTTTGTTACATCATTAATCCTACCTGCATATCCTTCTTCTGGCAACAAAATTATCTCACTTATCCTGTAACGTGTCTTCTGTTGCCCCAGGGAAGAGTGAACAGTAAACAAACTCTTAAGAGTTTAACTGGGATATCCAGTTAAGTAAAAGTGAACCTCCAGGGAAAACAGAGCAGTAAAAGAAAGACTGTGCAAAGGCGCTTTCTTAAACCTACTCAATATAATAACAGATTCACACAATACATTTTCCTGCAAATAAGTACTCAAGAAACAAACGTCGTGTGTCAAACCAGTCTTCTCTCATCTGCCATCCTCTATGCCAGTGAACTCCAAATGTTTTCGGTAAAATATTTTTGAGAATGCACCCTTTATTTATTCTATATATATATGTACTACTGCATTAATATACAATGCATATTGAAAATATAGCCCCAATATATAAATGTAATTTTGCACACTAAGTATAGCATAGCTAAATGTCTTTCTTATTCTTTAAGAGTAATAAAATGAAAGGATGGATGGATGTATGAATAAACAAATAGGCATTCTAATATTTTCTTCCCATAACCCAATCGTCTTGTGTACTTCATGGGATGTGTGTACCCTACTCTGGAGATCACTGTAGTAGATGAATTGAGCCAGTACTCCCATCATTCCCAATCAGCAATGGCTATCCACATCTACTGAACTCAACACTATTCAAACTATTATTCTAAGTTTGAGATATTTTCTACTGTGATAGTGGCAGCTCTTCTTTCTCTCTCTTTGCAGTCATTTTTAAATGACTATGACTTCCAAGTTCCCTAATGTGGGTTTTGTTGAATTATGTGCTTCTGCAGAAAAATATTATCTTTGAGTAGTACTTATATGAAAACTTTATTTCAAACAGAATCTCACCCATCTATCCCACTGCTAAATCTGAATTGTTAAGTTTCAAAAGGCAACAGAGACAACTACTGAAGCACCATGGTTCACTATATGAGATTAGAACAGGTTGAGATGCCTCATAATTTTTTTTTTTTTTTTGCTAATTTGCTTCTCCAAAGTAGCATCACAGCAAAATTGACTTGTGCAGTAACACCACAGCTCCTTCTTAGGAAAAATGACAAAACAGGAATAACTATAATGAAAGCCGGCAACCCAATCCAGGAATGGATTATGCCCTAATACCTGGAACAGTTAGGGAGGGCAAGAAATCTAACTTCTGTGTACATTTCCTTATGGGTCTCAGAAGGGATCACCATCTTTTTAGATTAACAAAGGGAAGAAACACCATATACAACATATTTTCCCTACTTTTTCTGATCCAGCCCATCAAACCACTGAATGAACTACTTAATAGCTTCTATCTCCTCATTAGAAAGGGGAAATGGATCAAGAAGTACAACATCTGAGTTTCCACATTCAAGGTTCTAAACAATTGCACAGACAAACAAACACAAACAGATTTACAATCTAAAAATCTCTGGCTTCCTAAGAGCTGGAATGGGAAAAAGTCCATTTATCACCCATTTGTGATTTCACACTGAACAAATAAAGATCTAATGCCAACTGCAGGTTAAGGTAACTATTTCATTTACTTAGGGAATAATTGTTTCTAATGCACTTATTTACATAAATAGCAGTAATAAAATCATCTACATATTCTGTTGGCTCAGCTCTGTAGAAGTGATTAAGAATAAATTCTCATGCACTTGGCCAACACAGCAGTAATTGTTGTCTAATTTATATTTGCAAATAGCAAAGCCAGAGGCAAACTACCATGCTTCAGGCCTACAAGACACACATTCAAGCATTATTACTTTCTTGATAGGTGAAACAGATTTTCATCATTAGGCTATTTTATGCAGGAACAAGAAAGAAGCATGCGAATCTGATCTGTCTATAGTTGCTATCCCAGATCCTACAGAACAATGAGAGATGTTTCTTATCATTATTCTCTGCTTGCAAACTTCCTGTATTTATCTTGCAGGCTGCAGTGAGAAACTAGATACTGTGTCTACTGAAGTAGACACAGACCTTTGGTTTGATCTTTTTTATGATTAGAAAAATTGCAATCTATATCCAACTATTTGGGAATAACCTCACTGAATTAAAAATAATTTATTTTGAGTAGACATCCATAGGATTGTACTGCAAAGGTTTTTACATCAGCTTTCTATTGGAGGCTCAAATTAGAAGGGCCAGAACACTGATCCAATATTTTCCATGCAGACCAGCAATGCGGTTCTGCAGAGAGAAGTTTTTTCCAAGTATATTTGTTGATGCCCGGTACTGGATCTAGGTTCTTTTTCATACAGAGCCTGAGTTCAACCACTGAAAAAAAGCAGTTCTACAGTGTTGGCTACTCTTCCATTCAACTCAAAACCCAGGCTTCAAATTGAATTGTCATGTGGTATTTGAAAATAAGCTGATCTGAGGAAGTTCATATTTCATTGTTACAAAAACAAGGCACCAGAAATGGGGAGACAAAAAATATCAATGTTTCTTGGCTTCCTTTTCCTTTACACTTTGACAGGATGCCCCAAACCTCCCCCCGCCCCGCCGAAGAAGAAAAGAATGCCGCTTTTGCACTATTTGTACCAAATGTCAGCAGGTTCAGCTATAATGTCTTCCCAAGAGCTTCTTGTTCCTGAAATATTCTACTTGGTCAATAATACTGGATTCAAGAGCTAACTGGGTTTGTATTCAATTCTTATTCAAGCACAACATTTTTTCCTTATACTATACAGTGTGATCTTCAAGTTTTACAAACAAATTATTCTTTAAATTGAAAGAAGAATCATTTCTCTATTAGGAAGTAAGTTCACTGACTGTCTATGGAGTTTTGCAAAATGAGGAATTTTACCTGAAGTGGGCTACTTGATGATCTAGTTCTATGAAATGTGAATAATTTGTGATTGTTGTCTTCTTCTTCTGATGTAGGCATCTTTAAATGAGAACTAGTAAGTAGATTCTGAAAAAAACACACAATAAACATTAGCAATATAAGAAGAATGATGTATAATACTGAATTGATCATTTATGATACAATGTTATAGGACTGTTTGGTTATCTCTCTCCACCCTCCTTTCTAGCCTTTCAGGTTGAACTTAAAGGATATATGGAATTTTGGAGTACTCAAACATTGGAATCTTCTGAACAAATAAAGTATATGGCAGATAAAATTAGAAGGACTTTAAAAAGCATTTTATGTAAGGTACAGTGCTATATACAGGTAGTCCTCGAGTTACAACAGCAACTGGGACCGGAAATTCCATCACTAAGCAAAACAGTCATAAAGCGTAATGTCACATGACCACATTGCTTAGTGATGGCAATCCTGGCAAGTGTCGTAACCCCAGGACCACACAGGTCATTAAGCGAGGACCTCATATGACCATAAAGCGGGAAGAGGCAGGAGTCCCAGGCAAGCAAGCTGGCTGGCGAGAGCTACGGGTGGGTGCCATGAGCAGGCGCTACAGAGCGCAGGCAAGTGCTACAGAGCACAGGAGGGTGCTATGGAGTATGGGCGGGTGAAAAAATGGCAAGAGCAGGAGCAACTTGCAACCTCCTACTGGCTTCTCCACTGACTTGTGGGAAGCTGGTGGGGAAGGTTGCAAATGGTGAATCATGTGCCAAAATTTTTCAGTGTAGAATATGTAGTATGGCATTTGCATACACCATGCTGGATGAAATTCTCTGAACTTAGTAGACTTTACTTAAATCTTGGTTACTGAAGCAAAGGGTGGTTCTATCAAGTTCGTAAGAAAAAAACTTCGATGATATTAAAAGAAAACATTTTTAGCAAACTTCAGCATAAAATTCCTATGCAATGCACTGAATTGAAAGGGATTAAAATGAGGGGATGCATAGAAAACATGACTGACAACATATTAAACATACAGTCTGATTAACACAGGCTACGTTCAGAATAAAAATATTATCTGATGCTAACACCTCCAAAAGTAGCAATACAACTGGCAGAAGTATAAATACTTAGCTAAAGTAATTTGTCGACTCAGCTATTTTACATCTGAATTCTATTTATGTTGAACTAGCTTATACTATTTATAGAGGATGCTGGTCAAAGTAAGAAAGCATTTCACTGCCTCATCACTATACCGACTTAGCAAACATATCAGTGATCCTATACCTTAAAATGTATTAAATGCATCTTTACCAATAGAAAAAACCAATAGACATTAGGAAAAAACACAGACTTTGGTATGATCAGGCTGACGTTAAACTGTTGATATCACATTATTTTCAATGGAGAAATTAAATTAATTGCCTCATGCTGAAATCAGTGAGAGTTCAATATCCTTTTTTATACTATGTGTTTTGCATTTCCAAAGCAGAATGGGCAAATTATGGGCACCAGACCATCAAGGCCTTTAGCCTGGGGGAAAAAGCCCTTTACATCTCCTTTTTCCAGTCATTATATGACTGGGGAATGACCAGACATGGGCTATTCTTTACTCCTTTCGGCTTCAGAATGTACAAGGTTGCAAAAATGAAGAAAACCACCCACACCCCAAGACATTGAGATTTGTGGCACTAATACATACAGGCACATCTTCTGCTGATGATGCATATGAGAAGAGCTGCGTGTTTAGCCCTTCCCCTTCCCAACTATTTGAGCAAAGGAAGTTTTCTGTTTTCCCTGCTGGAGAATCCACCTGCAAGCCAAAACAAGAGCCATATTGAAATAGACATGACTGACACATTCTGTCTTGCTTAACAGCCAGAGTGTTTTCACATAAGCTTTGGCACTGAACTTAATTCAGTCAGCATACAATGTTCTGAACTGTCAGGCTCCAGATAATAGAAATCTGCAAAATGTTTCGAGCTCGAAACAGCTGTTTTTGGTGTTCTGAGTGTGAAAGAAAACAGAGTTTTGTTCCAACATAAAAGTGAAAGTAATGTTTATTTGGTCAATGATCAGCATCCAACATAAAAGCATTTAGAGCAGAGTTCCTCAACCTTGACAACTTTAAGACGGGTGGACTTCAACTCCCAGAATTCCCCAGCCAGCCTTGCTGGCTGGGGAATTCTGGGAATTGAAGTCCACCCGTCTTAAAGTTGTCAAGGTTGAGGAACCCTGATTTAGAGTGTTTGGACAGGGCTGTCAGGTGAATTATGACTGGGCTGCTTTTTTCAAACCTTCTCCACCTTAACCAATGTAGCAGCAGGGGCCCATTATGTCCCTGCTGTTACTGGTTTAGACTATGTATATGGGGTGATACAGGAGCAAACTGTTAAGAAACAAACAATGAAGCACAGGCAGAAGACAACTGCTTGTAGCTACATAACTTTCAGACTGCCTGGTAAATGACTGGTGTTCAAAAAGGTGAAGTTTGAGTTCATGTGGAGATACTTGGTGGGTCCCATCGGTGTTGTACTCTGCAGGTAGTGTGAAAGTGCATGTGTTTGTGTGCATTGCTTTGCTTCACACCGAAGTATTATTTGTGCTACAGAGGCTATTTAAATGTAAATACTATTGGTGCAACGCTGGCTCGCTCATGTGCATGCTTTCATGTCTTGTTGTAATGTTAGTATTATTCATGCAATTAAAAAGCGCCAGCAGCCTTTTTTTCCTGGCAGTCAGCAGGCACCCTTCTGTGCAAGCAAAAACATCAGGAAAGGACACAGTTGCTTTTACTGGGCTTGCAGCTGGCCAACAAGCTCTCTCCTCCCCTCCATAAAGGGGGGAAAAAAAAGTCAGTGTTTACAAAAAACTGGCAACGAAGATTTTTCTTCTTTAAAAGTAAAATCAAAACATCAGGAAAATCTCATAGGGAAATGAACTAATTAAAAATAAGGTTAAAGAATCTAGCTGCTATTTTGTCCTCTAATCTGTTGGCTGTGTGACCCAAACAGTTTGTTTTAAGAAACTGAAAAGGCCTCTTTCTGCTGAATGGTGGGAAGAGGGCAAGAATGGATGGATAATAACAGATGCTAATCAAAATAGTTTTCTCAGTTGATGAGCTGCATTCCTATTGTCTCTAAGGGTTTTATTTTAATATTTTCAACAGTATTTTAAAAATCATCTCCTTGGCCAAGTTTTCAGCAGTTAGGCTATAAACATCATTCATCATGACTACCACCCCATTTACTCTTCTTGCCCTGAGGTGAAAAACAAGGAAGTAGCAGCTGCTACCAAGTTATTATAACCAGAATATTTAAAATATTTTGAGTTTTGTTGTGCAGGAACACAGAACACTCAAGTTGCTTGATTATTCCAAGGGAACACAGCCAATTCAAATCGTTCTGACAGAATATTTTGAGTGGGGCTGACCTGTTCCAAGCTTGAAATAAAATGGATTTCCTGTTTCATGTACACCTATAACACTGAATTCCAGCACTAGGGATCTGTTCACTTTAAACAGATTTAAACAGATTTAAACATGCTCTTATTTGATTGATATAACATGAATTTAGCCAGTTTTCAAAGGCATTTCTTTTCTTGAGAAATCTTCCCAAAGTCTACTGAAGGTTGCATACTATGTTGAAAGATGTCTTTTCAGTAACTGGATTACAAGCCTGGACATGTTTTTTTAAATGCAAATTATTACTCTATTATGAAGATCTAAATGATCTAATCTTAATAGATACAATAAAATCAGGCCCCTGTGAAATATTCTTTACTATCTACGCAGTGGAATTCTATGAAACTGGAAGTCAGAAATAGCAGTATTGTACTATCTTTACAGCAATAGTAAAGTTTACTGGGCTACCTATCTGGTAGCTTCATGCGTTACTTTCAATACCCAAAAGTTTAGAACCATTTCTGAATGTTTGGATTCATTTCTCAACACTCTGAAAAACAGAATGGCAAGTTCTTTTCTGAAAGCAACCTGCCGAAGATGGTTTCTTGAGGCAGTGCCTAAAATGATTTAGAGGCATTTGTTGGCAAATTGAACAGAGCTTAATGCAACCTTAAGTAAATATGGTTTAACTTGCCTCCTGTTTGATTTTCTTCAGCAAAGGGGAACCATTTTCACACAGGCTGTATACAATGCCAGATTCATCAGACTCCTGTTTGATGACATCTTGCAGGTCATCTACTAGGTGAGTTGGTGTTTGAGGCTAAAGGGAAGAAAGAAAAATGCACCTGAGCAGCAGAAAATGTCTTACAGTAGTGCTAAAGCACAGAGGTTCATGTGGTTTGGTACTGGGCTCCTGGATCCCTTCCCAAAGGTGCCACAAAAGTTTAATGTGACCTCAGGAAAAGTAATGATATTATTCATACTTCAATCAATATAGGCGCAAACTAGATTAAATCCAATTTGGTCCTACTTACTTTTGGCATGCAATTCTTGGCCTGTTACAGCCAAGTGCAGTAATGTTCCCCCATTCCCCAAAGGTTGTGTCCTGCTAGATCTTCCAAAGAAATCTCATTAAATCACCAGCCAGCCTCCTATTTCTCACTGATCAGAGTTCTGAAATTCTGGCAGGCCTTCACTTTGGCCAGGCTGGATGCAGACATGCCTTCTCCTGTCTGTTTGGGTACTACAACAATATCCCCCTTCATCAGCGTGTATGCTCTTCATCGCTCTTACAAAGAATCCCAGATGACTTTTATTTATCCTATCCTGAAGAAATTTCATGGTAAGACAGCATGACTCCTGTTTGTCACTTCTGTCTGGCCATTAGTTGGATGTATCTTTCTGAGTTGCCCGGTTCTGCACCACAATGAGCACTGTCTACCTTTCCTCAGGTCTGAACATTTGTACTACTTTTATTTCTTTTTAGCTTTATATATTTTCATTTTTGCTCGTTTTACCTTTTTCTGACTTCTGGCCATATGTCTGTTACAAAGGTTTGATTGACTGATCATTAAATCAGTGACTTTTTTCTTACCAACATTTTTAGAGGTCCATATTTTAATTCCTGAGCTGCAATTGCATTTTTAAATGGAGTTGGTGTTCTTGGAGAGCTCTCTAATATTGATCTTTTGATAGCTGGAGTTCTGAAACTTACCAAAGTGAAAGAGATAAAGAGAGAGGGGGAGAGAAACAAGTTACAAGACATTATTTGAAACATTTTGCTTGGAATACAACTAGAGTAGTGCAAGAATTAGAATGTATTATGGCTGCAAATTCACAGATCCAATCTCCCCTTTATACTGTGGAAATGCTCATACTGGTCTGACTTACAGGCAAGTTAAGTGAATTACTGATATAGCATTTACAAAATTATTCAAGCTAAGTGCTCATCTTCTTCTGATGATACATAATACTAAACATGATTAACACCGTACAGGTAGTCCTCATTCAGCGACCACTTGTTCAGACCACAGTTCAAAGTTATGATGGCACTGAACAAGGGGACTTACGACCGTTCCTTGTAGTTGTGGCTGTTGCTATGTGGTGTACTCACATGATCGCAATCTGGCCACTTGGTAACTGGTTTGCAATTACAACAGTCGCAGCATCCCACGGTCATGTGATCACCATTTGCAACCTCCCGCTGGCTTCCGACAAGCAAAGTCAATGGGAAAGCTGGCAGGAGGTTGCAAATGGTGATCACCTGACTGTGGGATGGTGCAACCATGCGGGACTTGCCTAACGATGGCAACTGGAACTGCTACAATTGCCATTGTAAGTCAGCATGGTCACGTGACACTGCACTTTACAACCACGTCACTTAGCAACAGAGTTGCAGGTCCCAATTACAGTTGTTAAGTGAGGACTACCTGTATTTAATCTCAACATCAGTTGTTTAAAGAAGGTAAATTGTAAATATGGTATTTATGGTGGGTACGGAATGAATCTATATTATGATATTTTAAACACAGTTTGTAGAAAGGATTCTGCTGTAAGGGGTAATATGAAGACTATCTCTCACAAGCTGTGACAAAACTCTCTTATGTATCTTGTCCCCTCAATCATATTGAAAGGAGCAACTTTATGTGGGTGGTTTGTGTACCAAGCTACCCTTCACTGAAATGAATGAGGAAATCATTTGCACAGCAATTCCGCACGCGTACAAAATACCCGCACATTCTCATTGAGGGTGAAACAACCCACTGTCAAAAGTATGATTTAAGAAGACTTACGAATTATTTTCTTTCTGGCTCTTAAATGTTTGGTCTTTGTGAAGAGGTGTTGTAACAGTGACTTTATGAGTACACAGTGGAGTGGAACTTAAAGTGGGATTGTCCAGATCCAGACTTTCTTGGATAGAAGAAGTGTTGAAGAACTGCAAAGGTATATTTTTTAAGGGTATTAAGCTTTTGAAAACAGTGTAATCAAGTAAAACCAAGAGAAATGAAGAAAAGGAACTCACAGTGTAACTTTGTGCATCAGTACTAATTGCATACAAGAGTGCTATGCTGTTATGCATTTTGATTACTGTATTTCCCAAATTTTACATTTCTAGTGCTTAGGCTTATTCAAATCTATGTCTTTAGTTTTGTTCCAAGATTATATTTAAAGATCAACTACCTGCTTCAGTGGAATTTCAGCTATCAAGGAAGAACAAATTTGCCTTCTGAAGATTATTGGATCCTGCAGCTAAATTAGAATAAACACTGGGATTTTTGAAATAGAAACAAATAGGAAAAAGCAAATTCCTATTTTTCTTGTTAAAACATGACTTTGCTTTAACAGCATGGGTAGCAAAGGATGCACAGAGCTTTTAAAATGTAAATATTTAATTTTGTTTGGAAAGGACTGTTACAAATTTAAAAAACAGAACTGCAGTACTAGTAAAGATGAACTTAACTCATTGTTGTAGGCTGTTCCAAGAAAAAGTCCAGAAGCTACTTAAACCTACACACTTACATTTAAATCTTCTATGTGACCAAGACAATTTAAGTATATTCACTCAACTGATTTGTAAGTCACATTGCACAGTTCCTCCAATACCAACCAAATGTATTTTCATTATTAGGTTAATGTGATTTTCTTTTTTTAAAATGAACTTGTTAGTACATAATTTGGAAATTACTGTTTAGCCCAAATTCTGGGATTATATGAAACATACTGCAAAATGGATGAAATAAAAAATGGTTATAGGAAACAGGAATGCTGATTTTGGATAGACAAAGGAATTTAAAAGCCAGAGTAAAGCAAACAGATCACAAATCCTCCCCAAATCACCAAGAATGAAATATACAGGGAAGTTAGATTGTTTACTATCTAAACCCAACAGTCGGTAGATTCAAAATCAGAATGCAATCAACAAGCACAGCAGTGATTAGTAATTTGTCCCAAAGATTAATTTCTCTATGCTGTTAACACCTTACTGACTTAGAGAATTAGTAACATTTATATAGAAATCTTGCTCTACCTGCGAGGGAGAGAAAGGCAGGCTTTTGACAGGGGAACGCTTAGGAGTTGAGCTGCTGACTTCAGCAAGAATGAAGGACTTATTATGACCATTGGCTAAATGGCTCACAGGATGGCCTCTCTTTGCACGCAGAATGACCAATGGAGCTGTGCCACATTTGGAGCCAGTCAAGGACTTTGGCAAGGCAAAGGAATCCTGACTCAACATGACTTTGCTCAAGTCTGCAAGAGGGTGTCCTTCAGGCCTACACACACTGTCGTCTGTTTTCTGAAGCTGTGGGGTTTTGCCTGAGGGAACCTGGGAAGGTGAGGTGTCTGATGCTTCTGAGAATTCAAAACTGCTGAGATCACCCCATGACGACAGATCCTGGAAACAATGGGGGAAGCCACGAATCTATGAGAGAGTGCATTATCCTCCCGCATTTTTTAGAAGCTAAACTAGATTGCCAACATAACAGCATTAACAAAAGGAAACAGGATAAAGAAAAAGATCTGCTCCTTTTTTCATTTAGTTTGACCCAGTTCTGGTACTTTTCCAAAATATAAAAATTAGATACAAATTATCCTGATGCATTCCAAAAAAGAACAAACTTCATCTCAAACCAGTTGTTCAATCAATTATAAAAAAAGTCTTGTTACACAAAAATATGTTACTGACAAATCTTATAAATAGCAACATCCTTAAATGGAAAAATATGTATCAATCAGTATTTATGATGTTATAGATTTAATATATCTCTTGGTTTATTAAACCTCTTGCCTCAAACTATAGTGCCTAAAAATAATAAATATTCTTACTCTTTAGTTAGAATCTTTAAAAACAGAGTGATTTTATTGGAATTATGATAAAAGAAAATCATCAGCACTATGAAAAAGCTGGGATCCAAAAGTTCAATATATCATTGAAACGGAAGATATAATATGGTATTATTTTTACAACTTACATACTGATTTTCCTGAAAATAGACACATCATATTACTTAGAAATAGTTTTAAAATGAAATTTACCAGTTCACCCTGAATAACTGTTTCACCAGAACATTCATAAGAGCATAGTTTCAAGAACGACTCTATACATGCTTTCTACAGACAAATATTTATCTGGGCTTGTTTAATACTCAATTCCACAAACCTCAAAACTAGGCTAAACTGTTCTTACTCAGAAATACTTGCATTTACTTAATAAGACTTAACAAGACTTAGTTCCAAGTAGCCATGTAAATGGCTGAACTTTAAGAAACTTAAGCCAAAAATTTTAGTAATCATACAGCGATGGTGAAAGCTGTTTGTTGTCTAGCCTTTTATGCTGGTGGCCAGAACATCTAGTAAAGAATGACTGTGTATAAGAAAACATACTGTTGTAGACATAGCATACAGCATTCCTGTAATAATCACACTTTAGAAGATGACTATTCTACTTACGGAATCTATTAGCTGAAGTGTTTCTGCAAATTCTAAGAGATTCTTAACATTATCCAGGAAGTTATTCTGGTGAACAATCATGCACCTTGCAGGGGATGCACTTTCTTCAGGCAAGCAGCCATGGTCCATTGGTGGAGATGCAGTGCAGTGATGCTCCCCCAAAGAGGAAATGGCCGCACCATTACCACTAGTTCTAGTATTGTCTGCAATTGTGGTGCTGTGCCATCCTGAATAATCTGATGCGTGGTTCTGTGTCTAAAGGAAGGGGGAAGGGGGATGAGAAGAGAAAGAAAGAGAAAGGCAGAAGGAACTTAGCAATGAAATTGCACAAGGTGTCAGATGGCTGTTGAAGGAAAAGATAAAAGTGGTTGCATCATCTAAGCACTTAATGCCTATGAAACAGTTGTCAAGATGTTTCCTTTCATCAGTGCAGCAAGAGCGGGTTCAGAAGGGTAGAAGATTTATAGCTCTCATTTTGGCATTACCTCATCTTGGGCAACAACTCTGCATCCTGGGCAAGTAAGTATAATTGTAAGCAACACAACCATGTTGTTGTTTCACCAAAGACCATAAAGTAGATGAATTATTTTTGTTGCAAGAAGTCAGGAAACGGCAGATTTTCCCTAATGCAAGCTCACCCTTGTCTGTACCTAAAGAATTTAGAAGTTAAATCTTTTAGGTCTGCTTCATATCACATCTGAAGTTACTTGAACTGTTCTGATTTATTTTTGTGGGTCCAGATTAAAACCAGAGTTGGCTTTTTTTGCGTTTTGCACCTCCCTTTGCTTCCTCCTATCCCTGTCTAGCACTACAGCTTACACCAATGCAATGAAAAGGCTGTAAAATCAATGTGGTTAAGAAAGCAGAAAAGCAAATTAACAGAAGTCTCTTTACAGTATAACCATGCAAGACAAGAAATTGCAAAATGTAAGATAAAAATTAGAAGTGGCCAAACTAACATGGCATGCACACAGTTGCTTTGTCATATTAACTAGAAATTAAATATTAATAGAATGTAATTATACATAGAAATCTCCGCTGGCTACCACTTGGGTTTTTCTGCAATATCTGCATTAACTGATTGCATAATTAGTTTGCTATTTTTTTTCTTTTTACAAGAAACAGAGGGAAAACAAATTTATTTACTAAAGTAATAGCCAGCTCTGGTTTGATGCATGCAGTTATGGAATCTAACTTTCCTCAAAGAAAAACATTATCAAACATGAAAAAGATCATGACATGACTTGGACTGTGATTCCCAAACCACTTGGAGCTAGAACTGTAGTCTCCCAAGCCAATTAAACTAGATGCAACATGTCCAAGGTGCAATATGTATGCCAGAAGTGGCCCAGGCAAATGGTGCTTGGGCATTCTGAAAAGCAGCAGGCAGGCAGGGTGTGGGCAGAGAGAGGCTTACTCTTTTGCCTGCTCCTCTCATGCAGTGTTGGTGAGAAGAGAGCTGTTGGGTTGGGGAGGAGGGAGGGAACAGCTATATAAGTCCTGTATTATTATTATTATTATTATGGTTGGTTGCAGAGTCAGATGTTTAGACCAGGTCTGGCATTTTTGTCCACCTGTCAAGTCTTTCCCAAGGACTTGGGATAGGCAGATGTTGTTTAATAATATTAAAGGTATCATCACAGGATATAATCTGTTCCAAGTAAAGCTGCCTTTTGCAATTGACTGGTGATTTTGTCAATGCCGCTGGTGTTCAGGTGGTGCTCCAGATGTTTTGGAATTGCACCCAAGGCACCTATTACTATTGGTACTATCTTTGCTTTCTTTTGCCACAGTTGTTCTACTTCTATTTGCAGGTCTTTGTATTTTGTGATTTTCTCCAGTTCTTTCTCTTCTATTCTGCTGTCTCTCCAGGTATTGCAATGTCCACTATCCAGACTTTTTTGTCTTTCTTATTAACAGTTCTGAAGTCTGGGGTGTTGTGTGGCAGGTGCTTGTCTGTTTGAATTCTAAAGTGCCAGAGCACTTTAGCTTCTTCATTTTCTATTACTTTGTCTATTTTGTGGTCCTACCAGTTCTTGCTTGCAGGCAATTGGTATTTCTTATTCTTATTTCTGCCTTTTAATATGTAACTCAAGGTGGCAAATATGCCCAATACTCCTGCCCCCTACTGTCCTCACAACAACCCTGTGAGGTAGATTGGGCTGAGAGAGAGTGACTGGTCCTAAGTCACCCAGCCAGCTTTCATACCTAAGGGAGGCCTAGAACTCACAGTCTCCTGGTTTCTAGACCAACACCTTCACCACTATATCAAACTGGCTTGAATATGCTTTAAATATTTAATATGCTTTAAAGGAAGAATCAACACAATTGTCCAATTGTATTCCTCTCAGATGTTCATTTTTCTGGCCCTAAGTTCAATTCATCCTACTTCTATACTGGGTTGACTGCACATGTCTGTTTTTTAAAGGCTGCATAAAAAAATTATAGATGTTTCTGTGTTATTTGTCCCCATAGATACATTCTGTATGCAATTTTGCTAGCATACGTTTTTGCAAGCAAGCAATAACCCATTTCTCTATAGTATCCACTACTATAAACATTTCTGAGTGTATTATTCTCTGGTAGACAAATTTTTGCACAAATTTCTTGATTGGAGAACTCTAAAATCCAAATGGGTTTTCATTTGTGCGTTAATTTGGAACTGTGAAATTTCATTTGGAATTGAACTGAACAAACCTCTCCTTCCCCTACTTCACTACACTATGCTACGCTTATTCTGGTTTTGACTTACGGCACAATGGGTGAAATGAGTGGCTACTGAATTAAATATTCTGTAGTAGTTTCAGAATCACAGGGCAAAAGAATAACACTTAGTTGAAGATAAGAAATCCACCATAGAATAAAAATATAAGAATTAGACACTACATTTCCATTATGCAAAGTAATACAAGTTCTTCATATCCCAGATTTCATCTCAGAATAAATCAGGTAGGAAGGCTATGTTGTTTTGTCCCATTCAATGGAAATATAGAGTCCCAATTAGTATCAGAAGAAGAGAGGAAATGAAGGAAGAGGAAAGAGAGGAAGAAACAGAGAGAGAAGCACTGGGGTAAAGCTGCTATCCCTCCATCCAAGCACATGGCGACATTCTTACTGGTAATGCCTGCTGCCCTTTCAGTTCATTCTCAGTCGACATTAGTAGCAACTCTAATTCCTTTATTCGCTTTTCTTTCTCAGGGTCTTCATCATTATAGTGTCTCTGCAATTAAGAGTTAAGGGAAAAGAGAAAGTAAAGGCCCAGTTGGATGCTGCAATCACCATGATAACAATGGCTCATGCCATCTTGTAGATCGGCCCAAGAGACTTCTACACACTGAAGAATGTCTCCATTAAACTTTTGCAGATACTCATATCGAGAACATTTAACTCAAGATATCTTTCTGGATATTGACTGATTTCTAACTTTGCACCTCTCATTTAAATATTGCATCTTTTATTTAAAAGAGTGAATGCTACCTCTCTGATCCCCTTTTCTTTTCATCAATGTAAATATAACACTGGCTCCCTGCTAACTGTGGTGAGCAAATTAGAGGTTAATCTCAACAAAGAGTGCCTCCTTGCTTGGAATACATTCCTCCCTCTGCTTCTGCAGTTTATCCTCATCAAATCTGAGTGTATGTTGCTCAACCAGAGTTTCTCAACCTTGGCAGCTTGAAGATATGTGAACTTCAACTCCCAGAATTCCCCAGCCAGGAATTCTGGGAGTTGAAGTCCACACATCTTCAAGTTGTCAAGATTGAGAAACAGCATTCTAAACTAACAGTGGAAATCTGCTATCATATGGTTTCAAATTTGGACTCAAAGGTCTAAATGGCCTATTTCCACTCAATGAACACATTGCTTAATCCCAACTGATCATAACCATGACATCAGACTGGATGATCACTCAGACACATGGAGGAGCTGTGGATGGAATAGGCCCATTTTCCAAGACTACAACCAAATTTACTAGCATCAAGGTTAGCCACAGCATTTTATCTACAAAATTATTGGTTCAGCATTTACTATATTATATGAAAGAGCTTTGCTTTTGTTTGACTGCAAGATAAAGTATTTGCATCTAATTTGCACATCAGATCCATAGCAAATTGACTCTTCAAATTATCTTTAAAATCATCTACCTGAATAGCTGCAGCAGCTGGCTGGGGTACATTAACAATATTTACATGAAGTGCTACTGGATATGGGATCTGAGGAGAGACCTATACCAAACAAATGAACAAAACAAAACAAATAAAAAGTGCAAATTATTTGTTATGCTTAAATACTTCCCAATTACTTAAGTGGTTTAAAGAAACAACAAAAGCCTTCACATTAATCATTCTATTTCCTTGAAATGCAACTGTATGTTCTTTCAAAGTTAATCGTTTCACTAAAACTTTACAGGGGAGTTCTCAAGTTGCACGGTGATCAGTAATTAAAACAAGCCTACAAATTGGTGGCATCATGACCACTACCATCGTGGGCACTCCTGGAATGATAATAACCTTTTGATCAGATCCAGCAGGAAATTAAAGAGCTCTGTTCTTGCCCTTTAGAATTAACTGTTGGTTTAAAATATAGATCTTAATGCATCATAAACATTTCCAGAAAAATATGGATAAACCATATTGCAGTGAATCTAGAGGATCATATTCCATGTTATAGCCCAGACATGAAGGACAGAAAAAGATGACTTGTTGGGTTACTCTCCATGAAAACGCACGACCATGTAATGATACTGATACTCACATCTCACTGAGTCCTGAAATAAAGTTCAGCTAACCAGGTGCATTTCACCTCAACATTTCATTTCGCCTCAAATGTTGTGAAAGAGAAAATTAAAAACCCAAAGAAAATGTACCTACTTGTCCTACAGGTTGACATTTTGCGAGTCCTGGCAAATTCTGAATAGGTTTTTCCATACTTTCAAATTATTCCATGCATTCAGTAAACACAGAATTACTTAATTTTTTTAAAAAATGGGCCCTGCTGGATTTTTGGAAGTTTCCTTAGTTACTTAATGCAATTAGTAATGATTATCAATAGAAGAGAATATGTGTAGCTCAGAGTTGAACTGTGGAGTCCTTGGGGTTCTCTGAGCTGGGTTGTTTTCTTGCAAACGTTTCGTTACCCACTAGGTAACATCTTCAGTGCTTGAGTTTGCAAGAAAACAACCCAGCTCAGAGAACCCCAAGGACTCCACAGTAATGATTATGATATATAACCATGTATAGTCTATTTCCTATAACTAATTACTTGGTCTCTGGCCAGTTTATAAACTGGCAGAGGTATAGATTAGAAGAAAAGTATATATTTAGATCCAAAGAAAGTATCCCACTTTTTCTTTGTATTTACTTCCAACATATCATTAAAATTAAGATATAAAAACATTTACAGTATCATCAAAACAAGATAAAAGGTGCTGCTCTATATTTACTCCACTGTGATCTAGATTCAACAAATACTGAGCCATTTGAGCAAATCTACTGACAAGAAGAGTTGTTTGCAAGAAAGAAGGAAGCCATTTAGAGAGCAATCCTGTAGAAGTTTATTCAAAAGTGAGTTCCATTGTTTTAAGCAGGTCTTACTCTCAGTAAAGTTAATACAGGCCTGCTTTTACAGGGCAATCCTATGCATGTTTATTTAGAAATCTCCCTGTGTTCAATGCAATATATTTATATAAAAATCTGCAAGTTAAACTGAGAAATCCTAACTAGCACTCTTCCTGCCCACTTTGTAATCCAGGAGCTTCTAATGGTGTAATGTTGATCAACCAAAGGCTATGTAAAGTACCTTGGATAAGAGACTTCTCGTATCAACAAGATAGTACCTCCTTCTACATCAATCATGCCATGGACACAACTACACTATTTCAACTGCTGAGAGATCTAACTTGTAACCCATCCATCCAACTCTTTCCATTAGCTTACATTTTGCGTCTCAGAAATATGGAAATACGAATAGTCACTGGCAGCTGCAGCTCGAGTGTCTGTTGGCAGATGCACAGAAGGTGGAGTGTGGGCAAAACCCATTAAATGATTATTCTTTGGAAAACTTGTGGCTACTGAAGGCTGGCTGACTTTTGAAGACTCTTGAAGATAACCTTCTTGTTCAACCTTTCGACGCATTGTAGAATTCCAATGGTTCTTGATAGCATTATCAGTTCTGCACAAGAACATTGGCGTAAGAAAAATATATATATATATATATATATTGCACAATAGAATTTTCAGGCCTGATTATGATGACTGGGAAGAAACTTTTTTTATTATTATGAATTTTACTTAACGTTTCAGGACTCTGCTAGGAGCTTCCCTTGCAGTTTAAAGTTGCTTATGTGGAAACAGCACCTTTCTTCAATCGGATGCCCCCCAGATGTGTTGGGATTCAAAGTCCCAGATTAGGAGAGCTTGCAATATATAATTGTGCTCATGTTCCTAAATATCCAGAGTCCCCAGAGACTGCCTTCTCCCTTGTTTTCAAAGCATACAACTATTCACTCTACATTTTAGCAGTCCTCTATCTCTTTAACTGGCCACAAAATACATTAATGCATAGTTGCATACAAAACAAATCTGCCACCACTTTTGAAGCCAACTCATGTTAGCCTTCTCTGACCCCCAGTACTGCATCCCTAACATATGGTGCAAATGGGGACATGGAGTAACTTCCTGATTTTTTGGTACAGTATACCAGGACTCTTCTTCGCTTGTGAAATACAAAGGGAAATCTGCTATTCTAAAAAGAACCTGGCTGCATGACACCGATGCACATATTTAATGCAAAAATGATTACCTCCTCCCACCCCCCAGACTGATTACCTCCCCCACCAGACTAATGAATTGAAATCTGCTACATAGGCAAATGAAAGAAATAGCTCCTTGAATTTGTTGATGAAGATTCTCAATCATCCAGGTGGAATTATCTGGAGGTTGAGTCATGGCAACTGGACTTCTTTTCTTTCAGTTTGATACGTTTCTACATGGGGATACCCCAAATCAATCACCCCAACATCCATTTGAGGAATACATGTGCAATATGAATCTATGACACCGTGAAGTTTGTTTAAATTTAATAAAATAAAAGCCTTGTGAACACACTGAAAAAAGTTACATAATTGTTCTTCTCCCCCAAGTGGTTAGAGGGATGGTTGGAATGGGCACTTCCATAAACTTCTAAGATCAAGGGAGCTGTATTATACTAGTTGTTATTTACCCTGATCACAGACCTCCTGCATCCCATCCAGTTTGGTTCTCAGTTACCTTTAGAAGTATTAGCAAAATTGGGTAAACTTGGTATGTTCTCTTAGAAGAGTGTTAAAGTAATCTACAAACAAGGTGATAATGGTTCTTATCTATTACACAGACAGTTGCACAGGCAGAACAATTCTTATTAATGGTTGCTTAGAAGGGGACTATTGGACTTAGGCCCTACTTCCAGTCTTTCCACACTCTCATCGGAAAAATGGATGGGATATGCCTTTGGTCCACTCTAGCACAGCATAATCATATAAAGAACAGACAGTTTCTGGTGTGTGTATGTTTTTTTGCAACATCCTTCAGAGAATTCAAGAGACTCTATTACATTATGAAAAATATGTTCACTACAAGCACTTTGTACATTACCTAGAAAAAAGGAAGTATTAAGTTAATTATGCTTCCTCTTTTTTTGCATCTACAGAAATCTGAATAGCGGGACACGGATCTCCACATAGCACTCACAGAAATCTCCATAAGCCAGTCTCACTTCTCATCTAATTTTTATTGTGATAGAACTATTAAATACAATGCTTCTTCCTTGCTGGTAATACAGGAAATGACCTATGCAATCATATGAAGGAATCTCCTAGGTTATCAGGGAGCCAGGCATTCAGCTGTAAATCATCTGACAAATGTTGCCCAGACCTCTAGCAGAATGCGCCAATAATATTTTTCAGTTATTGTTTTATAGATCAGACATAATTGAGAAAATGGCCTCTAAAAAGAAACTGTATTAATAAGACTCAACATAAAACAACACAAAACATATATATCTAGCTTGTTCCTGCAGTCACAAAAATTTAGATGGGAAAATTGGTTTAGTTTCCAATTTTATATAATTCATACTTCATAATCCTGAAAGCAGAGTTTTTTTTCCCTTGATACCTTTGTCTGTTTTGCAGACAAAAGAAATGTGTACAAAAAAGCATACATTAAGGCAGGAGCAAGCACTTTGTGGGGGCTGGGGGTACAAAGTTTTTTCTTTTCTCACGAATTATTTTGGCTTAGGGTGTGTGGTTGGAGAGATCACTGAGTGGGGGGCTGTGTTTTTGAAGGAAAGAAGGTGGAAATGCAGGTGTTTCACTTCACAAAGTATTAACCCCATCTATCCCCACTTCTGTTGTTATTGCTAAACACAATCCTAAAATTGAATGGCTGAAAATTAGCCCTTCTGCTGTTAACTTGGAATGCTATGATCCAACAGTACGCGGGAACACATGAGTTTCAGGTTGGCCCCTGTGTAAGGAAAAACTTGAACAAAAAATACAATAGGGAAATGTAACATTAAACAAAAAATCATTGCTGCAAATGCATGCATTAGGAAAACTGGATGCAAAAATGTGTCTATTAGAAATATGGACAAAAATGCATCCAAATTTTGTGCAGATCTTTTTTAAGAAACAGAAGACTACTGTGGAAGTAGGACTGAATGAACTTAAGTTTGAAAAAATGAAAAACAGAATTAAACTTGACAGACTTGTCTATCGCTTAATGTATCATAATGCAACTAATAACAATGCAACTAATCCAACTAATAACAACATCTAACTATTTAAAGTGCACAACAGACAAAGAACCTCCCCACTCCATCCAAGTTTCTTCAATAAATGTATTGTTACATTTAATTGTTCAATTGTTCCAATTCCTTACCGTCCAGGTAGCAGCTTTGCAATTTCTGCCCATCTGTTTCCAAGCCTCTTGTGCGCTTGATAAATAATTCTATCTTCCTCCTCGGTCCAGGATGTTTTTTTCACTTCTGGATTCAAGTGGTTGTGCCAACGCTCCCTGCATTGTTTTCCAATCCTTCCCTTTAAGTGCTTGGCGATGACAGACCAGCGTTTAGGGCCATATTTCTGTACAAGCTCTATTACCTTCAAATAAGCATAAAAACACTTTCTCTAGTGGTTAAGTGTTAAATAAATAAAACCAAACTGAAATCACTGTATCAAATAAATGTCCAGACTGTTGCCTGATTAGAGAAGTCTTAATAAAAAATATGCAGTGAATTCCAATCCCAACTTATAAACAAGCTTCCATAACTTGCAACAGAGTTCAATGACCTACAGTATTCTATCTTCCTCCCGCAATCTGCTTTGGATGACCCCAAGCTCTCAGAAACAGTCTGCTGAAATGAAAGAATATTCACTCTGGTATTTTACTCTGTAGAGTATTTGAAATTCATCGATCCACCAAGATAACAATTATAAACACTCCTCCTGATGAGTCAGCCATACTAAACACAGGAGCCCTTATTTTTAATAACAAGATTATACTATGTATTTGTAAATAAAACAGATTTCTGAAGAATGGAAAACACTGTTTGCTTAACATAACGTGCATATGACAGTAGGCAACATTTTAGAGAAGGTATCCCCTCCAATATAAAGAAGAAATGCCTTTGATAAAATAGAATCTATGGTATTTTGAACATAATATTAAAAATTAAATAACTGCTACCAACTAAACACCTTCTGAAAAGCTTTAATTAATAACTTAAAATAATTAAACCACAATGTACTCGCCGGCATCTATAGGAAGCTTGCTGCTGTCACTAGAACAATAAAAGCACTGTAATGTCACAAGCTCCGCCCCTTTCATATCCGCAACAACATAGTGCATATACAAAAGAGATGGGACTTGCATCGAGACACTGCTTCCATCCATCTGCCCCCTTACGGAGGCTGCCAAATGTACCTGGTTTATAGCTCGCTCTCTGAACCATTCTACACTACCGTAGATCTCATGTGCACAGTCCAATGGAACAATTTAAAATGCTGGTAAATTATCAAGGACACATGAGGTTGTAAAAAGTCAATTCTATAACAATTAAGAAAAAAAGCCAACATTCTAAATAAATACACAGGTTTTACTTTTAGAATATAGCTTGTTTGGACACAGTATTAAATATTAAGGAAGTGGTTAAATCCAGATTACTCAAACATACTTGTTGATCTTCTTCTTTAGTCCATGGGCCTTTTATAAGTTCTGGATTTAGCACCTTTTGCCATCGATGCTGGCACTGTACATCGGTCCGATTCTAGCATTGCAAAACAAAATCCAAAGCGAATTATTACAAAATGCTGCAGATGGTATTATGTCCTCCAGAAACATCTACACTGCCCATGCTTATTGTAGGGTTCCACTTGCCTTTTTGTTTTACTGCTCATGTCACCATCTGTACAGCTACAAAGAATAAGCACAGTGGTATTGAGAGAAGTAAAACGGACATGCGGACACATTGTTAGAGGACAGCTATCTGGATATTTCAACTGCCGTGCACTTTGTTGTAGTTTTTCATAATTGACAGCGTTTTGATTCTGATTGTATTTATCACCCCAATAAAAATAACTATTCTTACCAATACATACTTCACCTTTAGCATTTCGGCATCTACTAGAATTATATATTTAACAAGCTGCAGCAACCCAAGATCACAGCCATCTTCTATTCTGAAGTTTTTGTTGTTTCACTGAAATCTATGATGTATCAGCCATCTGTTGTATATAAAGTTTTCCCCCAAAGACTCTTTACATTTTCCGTCCTTTATTTCACATGAGAAGTGAAAGATGTATAAATTTGAGTTCTGCAAGTCTCCCAAATGCCTATTTAGTCTCCATCTGTAATTATGAAACAACCTCTCTCCTTGTACACTGATAAATGTGTGGTTATAAACAGAAAAGAGGCCTACTTACAGGAAGGAAATTGGCAATAACTTTCCAATCTTCTGTGCCATTCTGCTCCACAAGTTTCTTTAGCTTCTCATCCTAAGACAGTCATATAAATTCCATTATTTTCTGGTTTCATTTCAAAACTAAAACAGGGAAAAGATCAAGCCAATATTATGCATTGTTGAATATCCTTGCTTTCCATCAACATGATGGAAATGGTGAGATTTCCAATTTAACTGTTTTAGGCAACACGGTAGTCTTTTTCTTCCCCATTTCTCAACTGGGTTTTTTTCTTCAATGAAAATAGTGTGACACTTTTAATTTGGAAACTTGTCAACTGATACACTAAGTTGAAATCAGCATTAAAAACTTAGTATGCTTGATGAAGATCAAAACTGCCACAGAAGTCACGAACTGCTATTTAATTAAACTTTTAAAAGGTCACTTGCTTTTTTTATGTGCCAGGGCTTTGGCTTCGGAAGAAGAAATATATCGGATTCTGCCTGTTTCCCTCTTTACCCATTTATACATGCATTGACTGCCAAGGCTGGCTCTTCCTGACATCATCAGAAGTTCAGGGTCAAATGTGGGTGTGGCTGGGGCTGGTCAGGGATGTGTGTATGTGCTTGGAGGAACTAGGATTCCAATAATTCAATGGCCTGAGTCTACAACCATGATCACAGTTTATTTTTAAAGAGAAACTGATGGAAGGAGCACCAAATGTATACCTCTTCACAATTTCACTTTATCAGTCTGTTGCTGGCAGAGAATTGGGTTTGTTGGAGCAAACAAATGAACAAGAGGATTGGTCAATTTGCTGCAATCCTACATACGCATCCCTTTGAGACTTGTACGCATCACACGCTTTTATTACATTCAGTTAAGTCAAAGTTTGGGATGAAATGAATTGTAACAGTGAACAAGTTGGGTTATGAACGGGTACAAAGCAATACCTAGGAAGTCAGTACTGTTATGTACTAATAGGAATTATTTTCTAAGAATCACCCCTTGCATTGGGAGTATTCCATCTATCCACATGGGAGAATTATTAGCAGACTTCTAAAGGGAGAATAATTCCTAGACAGCCAAGGCAGTCTGAACATGTTCAGTGAACAGAATACTAGTGTGCAGAGAACAAAATGGAGTAACCTGGCTGACTAGCCTGCCTCTTAAACACGAGTCAAGCACATCATGCATTTAGTTAAGGCGTTTAGTTAAGGCCTCATTCATTAGTATGAGATACTTGGTATTCCAATGAACATATAGCTTTGTAGATGCATTTGTCTGACTTATCCACGCACCAACTTAAATAATGTATATACAACAAATATAGATCTGCCACTGTAGACATCCAACTTGCATGACACGATTTTCAGCTATACTGAAAATCATGAACCTGTAGTTCATCTCATCCAGAGGGCTGGGTTGGAGAAGGCTGCTCTAATCACTTCCTCTATTGGCACCATTTATGTAGAAGTTATTTATCTCACAGTACAAAAGTGAGTTAGCGTAACTGGAAAGTTCACTAAATATGAGGTTAAATATAATGTTTTGGCAACCATTAAATCATCTGCATTTCAAAATTATACCTGGTTGCAAGCAATGTTATTTGTAATCATACAAGATAAAACAAGAATAGCCTTCACTATGCTAGTGTCAACATATCTTGTGAACCACTCCAGATATGCACCTCGGTTAACTACCACTTGTTCAGTGACCATTCAAACTTACGCTGGCACTGAATGAGTGGTATGTATGACCAGTCCTTAAAGTTCTGGCTGTTGCAGCATCCTGTAGTCACATGATCACAATTTGCAACTTTCCCCACCAGCTTCGCATAAACAAAGTTAATGGGGAAGATAGCAGGAAGTCGCGATCATGTGAAGTCCTTGCTTAATGACCTTTGCTCAACAACAGTAACCGGGGTCTGCCAGAACAGCCATTGCTAAGGGGTGCCATCACATGACATTGTGCTTTACGACCACATTGCACAAATCCCGATCCCATTTAACATTGTTAAGCAAGGACCACCTATTGGGCAATAACCACTGTATGGTAAAGTCTAAAATATGACTTTTTTCACACAGATGCTAATAAAAAATTTGTCTGCAACTGGAAAGTGTTGTTCTATCTGGAAGTATCACACAATATCCTCTCATGCATATTACTAAAAGTGTGCTCAAGCTGTGTTTAACTGAGACAAAGCATGAAGGAAGATATTTTTCAAATATACAGCAACATAAAGAGCCACCATGCAGAAGCATTTTTCCAGATGCAATTATGGTACAACACTTTAACTGACACCATATCCAACTACTGACTTAAACAAATTGTTGATTTGGACAGCAAAACAATCATCCTCAAACTATTCTCTATGACCCTATGAAGAAATGTACTAATTTGGTGCAATTTTGATGACTACTTCCTTATGATTACTTGACCCAGTAACCTTCACCAAGGGTTTAGAAAGCACAACATTAAGCTGCAGAGGCTATTTTGGAAAGCTGCCAAATAGTGCAACAACAGTCTAAGTTTTTTATAAAATCATTGGGAAAATGACCTGTCAATGTTTACATATTAACATCAGTTAGTGAAGCAAACCAAAAATAATATCAAGGAAGTTGGAGTGTATAGCAATATAGTCAGCTGAAGTTATCACCAGACCTCAATATTGCAAATTTAATATTTTATTACAGCAATTTATTACTTGAAAATAGAGTACAGTACTCATGTGAATTAAAAATGCTAAAGCATTCAATTCTTAAAATTTAGCTTTCTAAAAAGGCTATATTCTTATTATTTGATTAAGTGGTAAACACTCATAATATCTAAAGAACTTCTGTTCTAGACATACAATTAAGTTATTTAGAAAATTTATTTGAACATAATCTGTCAAGCTTCATACCAATTTTAATAAGTGATCAGCCTTATATTTAGTTTTTGTTTGGAAATTAGTTCATTCCTGAAGTCTAAAACGTCTTCTAAACATTGTCCTGGTTCACATATCACTTTAAGCCACTGTTTGTTTAACCATGATTTATTGAGTAAGGCACAACTGGCTGAATTTTCTTCAAGAAAAAAACTGGGAAGCTGAAAACAGAGAACATTCTAGCTAAGTGTAATGTGTGAACCCAGACATTACCCATCCAATACTCACACTGCAGAAACTAAGAGGACCATTGTCCTTGCAACACCTGGAATTGGTGATCTGTCCATTATGGGAACAGTTAATTGTGACTGAAAGAAGCTTCAGTCTTTGTTCCTTGTATAACAATCATCAGAAATAAGAAGAGTTGGCATTAATATCAAAAAGCTTATGTGTTATTGTCTCAGGCATGACCCTATAAAACGGTAGAAATCAACCAAAACATAGCGTATAAATCCCAGCAACAGATAATACTGATCTTTTTAATGGCTTCTATGTATTTTCTATCAAATGCATGCCAGTTTGCACACACCTACTGCAGTTGACCAACTGCTATGAAATCAGCCATTATCTGTAGCAACAGGTTGAACCCCATACAGGTAGTCCTTGAGTTATGACTGCAATTTGGACCGGGACTGTTGTCGCTAAGTGATGTGGTCTCAAAGCATGACATCACATGGCTGCATCGCTTAGCAGGAAGCGGAGGGAGTCCCAGGGTGCCGTAGTGGGGTGAGGGAGGCCCTGGGAGGCCCGCTGTAGGCTGTGCACGAGGCGGGGAAGGGGTACTTGGTGCGGCACAAGCAAAGGGAGGCTGCAGAAAGAGGGTGCAGGGTGCGTGCGAGCAAAGAAAGGCCAGTGGGGGGGGAGAGACTTACCTCAATGACTTGTGACTTTCCTTGCTGGCTTCCCATTGACTTTGCTTGGGGGAAGCCGGCAGGGAAGGTTGCAAATAGAGATCATGTGATTGCAGGATGTTGCAACTGATTGTGTGAGCTGGTTGCCAGGTATCCAAATTTTGTTCATGTGACCATGGGGACGCTGCAATGGCTAGAACTTCGAGGACTGGTTTTAAGTACTTTTGTTCAGCACTATCATAATCTGAATGATTGCTGAATAAATGGTCATAACTCGAGGACTACCTGTATCTTAAAAAAAATAGCTGAAGCAATGCCTCACCCTAAAACCACCCCCATTTTTCATATGAATCGAAGACATGATTACTGCTGTGCTGATTTTCATGGAAACTGTGGAGGACGTATATTTCCGCTGCCTGATTGCCGTTCTCAGGCTTCCAAGTGAATATAAGAATTACCAGTCACTGCTTCTTCTATCTTCTTCCTTCTAAACTACCTGGTCTCCATTTTTCCACTGTCTTTTTATCTGTTCTCATTTCAGTATCACAATGTATTGGTGCCAGCATGAGTAGGCCGCAACATCAGTAGTACATGCCATTTTCCTCTCAAAAGGTATTGCTTGTTTCTAAGCTACTTATTTATGATTTATTTTGTAAAACAAGTTACATTCGCTTATTTGCTTGAGAAGCCAGCTGCAAGTAGGACTAGAATTCTTGTCTTCTACAGACTCTTAGTGAGAGCTGAGCCACACACAGCTTACCTCTTCTCGGGTCCATCGTGTTTTCCCTAAATGACGTTTTCCGCCTTTGGGCAGCAGACCATCATAGTCATGATCGTATAGCTCGACATCTTCATCCTCATCCTCACTGCTGTATATGCTGAAGAAATAAAATACAGAAAGCAAAATAAAGATAGAACAAAGGAGAGAGTTGAATTTTAATATCACAGGTTTTGCAAAAAGTTAGCTAAAAGACAACAACTTTTGCAAAGGTTATAGGGGTAATTGTCTGGAAAGTTGCATGACAAGATTTTGTTCTACATTCTGTTCTAGTATTCTGAACTGGTTCTGCTGTTTCTGGTATCCACAGATACAAGCAAAAGGTTGGCAACCTTCTGCTTACTATGCATGTTTAGACCTGCTCATGCTGTTAGATCAGCGGTAAATTACACATTTGGCAGCTGTTCAACCAATGATGGTTTCAAATTAAAATACAATGTTTAGGACAATAAAGGGAACAGAGGCTGTGTCCTTTGCTCAAGTACATATTTGGAATCCTTATGCCAAATCACTTGAAGAACACCTCATACTTTCACGAACTGATAAAAAAAATTTCACGTTCAATTACCAGATGAAAAATCAAGTCTTACTAAGAAAGGATCAAGCATTTTTTTGAAGAGTAACATTTTGTATTATCATACTGTCATGTTATTTAATAACCTTCTCTTATGCACAATAACTTTAGTGTGGAAGTTCACAAGCTTTCTCGATTCACAGCACCCCTAGTGGTTCCCAAACTGTGTCCTCTAATGCCCCAGTGAACCCACTAACAGTTCCATTTAACTAGTAAAATATCCCCTGGTGCTCTTGCAAATTCACTCTGGTGTCCTGGGGCACACAGTTTTGGAACGACAGCCCTAGTGACTTCAAATCAGGACTACCATATCTGGGCTGCAAAAATCTAGAGGACCATTGGATGGCAGCAAAGAGTGAGAGTTTTCTGTATTTCTTTCCTGCCAATCAGCGATCTTCTGGATTTCTGCAGTCCAGATATGACCCTAGTTCAAGTTATACTGTTAGCCCTTCAAGGTATTCCAGACAAGAAGCACAACTATGTATACTAGCTCTATCTTTATTGTAAGGATACATTAACAGAATCTTGCAAATCTGAAAGTATTCCCCCCCTCCTCTCCTTTTACTCTCCAGAAAACTAGGGAGGATCCCTTCTGAAATGCTTCCCATGCCCTCTCTCCTTCTGCGGACGTAGATATCTTTTATATGCTGGCTGTCCAGCCTGCAGCTCTTCCTCCTGTCTCCCAAGGTCATTCTCACCTACTACTACATATACTAAGCAAAATTTCTACACACTTGAAGAAGGAGCAGGCATATTTACAAGGATATAAGTGCCCAGAGTCACTGCAGTGAGATGGGTGGTGACAAATTTGAAATATAAATAAATAAATAAAATATATCCTACTGAATTTTTTGGGGATGACTTTGAAAAGGGTCAGTTTGTACAATACATGGCAATGGAGCCTAAAAATAGCCAAGATCAAAGGTCAATTCAAAATAAATCAACTAGTCAACTTGTTTTGCTTTACCCTTCAATGCCACGAAGCCCACAATTCATGGCCAAGTGCAGATTCCGCTAAGAAAAATACAATCTGAAGTCTTTATACTACTGCTACTTCAATCCCATTTAATGTATTTTCCGCTGCTGATTGCCCCAGCTTTTCTCCAAAGTGAATATGAGAGCAGAAATTACTACAAGCATCCAGTTTAATTATGCAGTTTGGTAAAATTAAAATGAAGTATTTTGCAATGAAGGTTGCCTTACTTCCAATTCTATTGAGCAACATTTTATTTTCAACTTGAAAATGTAAACATAAGTTTTGAAAGTTTAGCTTAAAGATTGTATCTGCAGTAGAAAAGAAAATATCGATGATTTAGGGGTACTTATGGCAATACATTAATAGAATGCACTTAAAATACTATTTTAAAATGCATTTTGATAAATCAGATTAAAGCAATCTGGCCCAATATAAGAACTTTTAAATAAATATTTATGCATATTTTAAAATAAATATTTACAAATATTTTTGTACCGCTTATTCTGATTCCAGGCAGCTCACAAGAAACCCAGTAAAACTGGTATAAAATACTCATAAAACCAATCCATACTGGATTATAGTACAACCCTTGTTCCCCAGGAAACCCACCTCCATGCAATCAAATGTGGCATGTTTTAAGAACAGATATGTCATGCTGGTCATATTATTTGGCTGTTCCTATGCAAAATGAATTTGTGGTTCATTTTATGTGCATAATTATGTACACACACACACACATGCTCCATGCAACAGTGGCCAGGGGAGCTATGTGTCACCAGTACTGGCAGAAAACAGTTGAAAAATATTTCTCTGCTCTCAAATGTTGATACAGATTTTAATGGTATGCTTTAAGCTTTACCTATTAGCAAGCCTCACTTATTTTAACAGGCATCAAAGCAATGAAAGTTATGACACTGTGACAAGACTGTAGCTTCCATTTTCACATCAATTTTATATCCTCTTTAGCAGAGTTCTGCAACTGTTCTTTTGTTTTCCAGACAGTGAGGACTGAGTGACTCAGATGCTCTCACATTTTGTCACCAAGAAAAGCCGACCAGTAAAGCAGTCCAGTTTTCTTTCTATCCTTCAGTCTGTCTGTCCATCCATCCACTTTTTTTTTAATCTCTGGAACCCATAACCGGGCAATCACTCTTCAGTAGAGCACGCCTAAGATGACGTGTCAGGCTGCAGAAACGGAAAGGGTTAAGACCGTTCCCCCAGCTAATTTGTGCATAAATACTCCGCACACTCATGAATACTATGCTCTTGCCAAGGAAATTCAATTGTGCAACCAATTTGAGAGAGAGAGAGAGAGAGAGAGAGGGTGGGGATGGGGCGGGGAGGAAGTGATTTGTTGCTGCCGCTTACTACTCCTGCTACTACTATTACTACTATCGCTGACACCGTGATTGAAGAAAAAGCGAGCAATTCGCCAGTCAGCCGAAAGGCAGTCACTTTCGTTCCTCCGTCGGCGTTTCTCCTCGCCAACCTTCTAGTCAGTCAGGTGCTGGAAAGAAAAGAAGCAAGCCCCAGAGTTTTATTTTCTGTGTCCCCGCCCGCCCTGCCCGTTGCCACCGGGGAACTATGGCCCTTCACCAATCCCGCTGGAGCACAGGAGGCGGTATCTTCGTTCCCCCTTCTATTCAGCCTCACTCTTGCAAAGAGGGGCATTATTACACATCACTTTAAAAATAAATGTACCGAAAGTCCCGCGCTGCGTTCAAAAGGCGGCGCCTTTGGCACAGTCAACGCTTTTTCCAATTTCGCTCTGCAAGTGCAAAGCTCACTATCCCCGCTTCTTCCCCGCACAGCGCCGCCGATCTCCTCGAAGGAAGCGAACGCGCGGCCCAGAAGTGTGCCACCACCCAAAGGAGACAGGCAGCGTGCAGAACGACTTTCCTCCCAATCGCTCCTACCAGCCGGATTAGCAATTTCGTCTGCATGCAAGCAACTAGCATACATTCCCTATGTGGTTGCAAGGCTGCCTCCTCTGCCCTCGATCATTTTCCTCTCTTCCTAGAGTAAACGGCACTTTCGGGAGTGGGACCAAAGGTTACCCTTCCTTCTGTGCCCAGAAGAGTCGAGGGGAAAAGATCCCGCGTTAAATAGGGAAGGGGAGAATCCCAGGTGAAGGGCGAAAGAGAAAGACTTCTGACTCCACGTGGACGCTGTCCCGAGCTAATTAGCAAACAATCCCGCACTGAACAAGAGTTTTTGCAGACCACGAGGCGCAGCTTTTCGCTTCCCGGGTGTAGCGTGCCACCGCAGCGCAGAGAAAAGGGTAAAAGCAGCAAGCAGTGGGTAGCCTCAGTCACCTCCACCCTGCAACATTTCCCCAAAACCACAGGCCGTCCTCGCCCCGGACGATCTCCCGTCACCACATACGAACACCTTGCAAGATTTTTTGTAAAGTTCCTCCAGTAGAAACTGTCAAACCCAGGCCTGCAAAGCAAGGTCAAACTCCACCATTACCAAATAAGTGACAGTTGACAACCACCACTCCTTTCCCCGTCTGCATCTTCTCCTGCGGTGCCAAACTGCCCCATGCCGCGCAGCAGGGAACGCTCCAACTCCCGCAGAAGTAAAACAGCCCATGCAACGCGAACACAAACTTCAGTATCAAGCACTGTTTGCTTTAAAGAAAGAAAAAAAGCAACAAGGGGATAAAAGGGGCGATGGGTTTGGAGTTCCGAAAGAAATCGATCGGCAACTGCAAAAAGGGCTTTAGATTTCCTTCCACCCCGCTTGTCATTTACCCAGCCACAAAGAATGAATGAAAGGACGAATGAATGAAAACGGAATCGGGTACCTGCAGTTCCGACATTTTGCTCCTTTTCGTTAAGGGCTGTGTGCTCGCCTCCTTCAACCCCAAACGATCGCAAACCAAGATCGCGATTGTCAGAAGCAACGGATCCCCCCGGCAAGTCTGGTACGGCTCTCGAGTCTTTATTGAATTATTTCGCTCGCGTACAACGTGCAACTCGGTAGGACGCTCACCCACCCTTTCTGGAAATTTTGCACGGATCCAAGTGTTATTATCTATTCCCAATCGGCAATAAGCGGCGGAGGTGGGGGGAAAATCTGGCTAGCCGAGGAGAAAATGAGTTGCTAAGCACCAACTGATTCAATTCAGCATTTTATTTAAATACACCAATTTAACGCACGTTCTGACAGGTGAACTGGCAGAGAACGCTTCCTCTTAACCCTGTGCAACAGTTCTCAATCTTTCTCGAACTCTTAACTTTTTCCCCAAAGAATCTTGTCGCTATAAAACAAAACAAGACGCACGCGCACACACATACCAACATATCTAGAGACAGAAAGAACGAGCGAGAGCGCGCGAGAGAAACAACAACAAAAAATGCCTCGGTGTTGCAAAGAAATTTGCTTTGCTCTTTCCAGTCTTTGCCTTTTACCTGTGCCTAGGTCTCCTGGCCATCCTTGCATTAGTCACTGGGGGAAAGGCGAAAAATAGGTGGGCGGGCGGGGGAGGAGAGGGCTTTATGCAGCTGGAAGAAGTGCTTGGCGTGTGTCTCCTCTTAAAAAGGGTTCTTATGCTGTTAAGTTCTCAGGAGCCGGAGAGGGGAGGAGGAAACAGGTTGAGATGAAAGCGTAAACTCTGTAAACAGATGCCATCAAACAAAGGCTTTTTGGACACTCCCCCTCCCGCCAAATCTGGCGCCCCTGCAGTGCGCAGGCGCTCCTCGAGCCGCTGGCCCCGGGTTCTTGCTGGCTCTCAGGAACTTCTCCCAGCCCATTCTGCTGTCGAAGCGCGCGCGGCGGAGGTGGTGGCGGCAACAGCTCGGAGCTGAGCTTCAGGGGAGACCTTCGAGCAGGCGGGAAAGGCGCCTTTCGCTGCGCCATGCCCGCTCAGCGGAGGCGCACTTAGCGCCCTCCCCGCTGGGCTACACGAATGCGGGCTGGTTCGTGAATGCAAAGCAGCGGAGTTGGGACGACTGTGGCGCCTTGCACACTCCATTAAAAAGATACCCTGGGGTTTCCTTCACCCCCTTGGGATTCTGTAGTTCAGTGCTTGGTTCAAACTTCCTCTGGCGTTATGCCCGTTTTGCTTGCCAAGGAGGAAACCATCTCATTTGAACTGGACGTGTTTCTTCCCAGTTCTGGAAGAGTGGGAGAGGGTCCGACGTCGGTCACTTCCTTTGCTTCGTAAAATTTTCCCCTCCTTGATTGGGTGCCTGACAGGCAGGAATTCAACAGGAGAAGTACAGCCATTTCTGTTGGTGACTTTGCCTATTGAATGAGTATTTGCCTGCGAAGCTGTTAGTGAAGGCACAGGCAAAGGATTCCAGAATAAAAGTGGTCACAACTCCCTTTGGGGCTTGATCTTCTTGTAGAGTCTCTGTGGCATTCCAGTATTTACAGCCCAGGAGTTGCCTCTGCTAGAATGGAACTAGCAACCTGTTAGGAATGAACCTATGAGGGGTAATGTAATATAGGGAGGGTTTTTTTTGCATATATTCAAGAGAAAAACACAAGTGATCTTCCCTTCCAGGTTTCTGAACTCTTGAATGCAGTTTTCCCATTCAAGGCCCTAGCTAGCAGGCTGTATACATTTCCAAGGTACTTCATACTATTCCCACTTTTCTGCATTCTCGATGGCCTCTTATTTCTTGACTGGCCACTGAGCATGTTCTGCCCAGATAGAATTGGTTCGTGTGTTTGTAGGAAGGATGTATGTGTTAGTTTCTGGCTTGTTTCTCTCCTGTATGTTATTTTTTGTCTGATTTCTTTGCAACCTTTGGAGTTTTCTGTGCTTCTAAGTACCTCCCTCCTTTTTTTCCGTGGCCAGTTTATAATCTTGGCAGTATTTGGGTTAAATTCATTATGAGAGAATAGTAAATAGGACAAGAGACTACTGAGACTTTTTTTGGTTTTGCAGTTTATAATGTTTTGCATGCTAAGGCGGTGAGGAGGACCAAGAATTAATCAATGAATGGTATACATTTGCTGTATCTGACCTTTTTTTACTTATAATTTTTTGTATTTGCAGCTGCGTGCAGGTGTCTTAGAAAGCTGTCCTCATATGCAGCCAGTGAACCTCTAAATGTTTGTGTCCTCTCCTAAAGCACAAGCAGGGACTTTCCAAAACTTTGCCTGATGTACCAGCATGCTACAGTGCAACCAGAGTTTTTCCCACTTGCAAATATTAAGAAAAAATTATTTAGATCAGAGCAATGGCTGATGTAAATCTAGTTCCCTGTCCCTATGACTTAAGACATCTTTCACCCCTCATTGCTTTGATAATGGAGCTCGCATATCTCTGTCAAAGTCATCTTCCTTATTTTCTACAGTGTGGCAGCACAAGCAGTAATAGGCACTTCTCATTATGCCCATTTGTCATTGCTCCTACACAAGCTGCATTGGTTGCTAGTTGGCTTCTGAATGCAATGCACATCACCTATAAAACCCTTCATGGCATAGGGCCTGATTATCTGAGGGAGGGCCTATATCCAGTCGCTTTAGCCCACTTGGTACATTTGGGCAGAGTGGGGGTGTTCCAGGTCCCCTCCATTAAACATTATCACTTTGGAGGACTGAAGAAGTATGCCTTCTCTGTCGCTGCCTCTGGAACAGCATCCCCCCAGTGATATGTATGGTGCTCATTCTGGAGTTCTGGAAGGCCCTTAAGACCTGGTTCTGTTCCCAGGCCTGGGGTTAGTGTGTTCATCTGGGTTTTTTTATTGCTATGGTTGTTTTTTAGTCTGTGTTCTCACATTTTGTTGTCATGTTTTAAACTTTTAATTGTATATTTGTATATTTCCCAGAGTTTTGGAGTGGGCAGCTAAGAATAAGAATAGCAGCAGCTTTTGGGATGTCTAGTTGTTGATGCTGCCATACATGAAAAGAAAATTTGAAGCTTCAAAGACAGAATTATAGTGGCAACATGAAACGTAAGCATGAATATGGAAAGCTCAAAAAAGGGAAATATGAAATGAATTGACTATACATTGACATCTTAGGCATCAGCAAATAAGGATGGACTGGAATTTGATACTTTCAGTAAGAAGATCATAGTGTTTACTACTCAGGACATGAAAAACAAGGAATGATGTTGCTTTCATAGGCAAGAAGAATATAGCAAAGGCAGTATTTGAGTACAGTGCAGTCAGTGATCAAATATTAATTAGACTTTGGATGATCCTTTAATATGGAGGCTATCCAAGTTTATGCTCCAGCCACTGATGCAGAAGAAGAGGAGATTGATGAGTTTCATGGTCAGGTTCAATCTGAAATCAAACAGAACATGCAAGCAAGATGTGCTTCTTGTGGTTAGCGACTGAAATGCCAGAGTTTGGAAATAATAAGGAGGAAAATGTACCTTGACTGTATGACTTAGGAGACAGAAATAAAGCAGAATGTCTTACCCATTTCTGTCAATCCAATGATTTCTTCATTGCTAACACAGTCTTCAAGCAACCAAGATGATGCCCGCATACACACGGGCATGACCAGGAGCAGAGAGAAATCAAATTAATTATATTATTGACACAAGAAGGTGAAAGAGCTCAGTTGTAACTGGAAAGACATAGTTAGGGGCTGACTGGAACAGATCATGAACTGTTCGTGTGCAAATTGCAAGTCAAGCTAAAGTGGAAGAAGAAAGCAAACTAGTTTTCACAATATGATCTTGAACATATATCCACCATTTTGAAGGAGAGTGTCAGGAATAGCAATAGGAATAGAACGTCAGGAATAGAAGTCCTGAACCTCATTTGATAAGCTACCAGACGAACTGTTGAATGAAATCAGTAAAGATGTGAAGATGAATGTGAAAAGAGACTGCCAAAGACCAAGAAGCAGAAGAATGCAAATTAGATATCAGAACAAAGGGTTGAAATGGCCAAGAAGAAAAAAGAAGCCAAAGCTAAATAAGGAAAAGACCTCAGGGAGGAACTTAACAAAGAATTTCAGGGAGCTGTTGGAAGCGACAAAAAGCAGTATTACAACTTCTGTAAATACACTGAAGATGGAAATAGACATAGAAAAACAAGGGATGTTTTGAGATTCCGACCTCAAATTTGTATGCTGAAGAGCATCAAAGGACAAACAATAACTGATTCAAAGAAGGAATAAACTGAAATGCTGTACAATAGAGATGTCAACATTCAAGATATCTTAGCAGATATTCCCTACTTACTTACTAAAATATAAGGTTAGATTAGCACTCCAGACATTACTAAGTTGTCTGCTGGTACTGAAGTATGGCAAGCAGCAGCTGCAGAATCTGTTAAAAAGAAAAAAAAATAATCTGTAAACATTCTAACCAGCTGTGCCAGCCAATCTGGAGAATGACATAGTAGCCGATGGATTGGAGGAAGTCAACCTACAGGCCAATACCAAAAAAGGAGACTTAATAAAGTATGCAAACTATTGTACCCTATCTTTGGTGCTAGCAAAACAATGCATAGGATTATCCAACATAGATTAGAGCCTTAATGGAAAGGGAGATGCCAGATGTTCAAGCTGGTTTTAGAAAAAGCTGAGAAACAAGAAACATTATTATTGATGCATGCTGGGTAATTGAGACAGCCTCATGAGGCACAAACAACCAGATCCAACTTACTCTGTTTTGGTGTGAAGATCTAGCTTTCTTAAGAAGTCTATATGTTGGGAAAGGTGGATCCAAAAAGAAGAAGAGGATGACCACCAGCAAGATGGGTGGACTCAATTATAGTGCTGATGGGTTCACCATTGAAAGACCTGAAGGGCCAGGTTGGAGACGGATCATCCCGGAGAAGGCCTACCCATGTGGTCACTAAACATTGACACAATTTGAAGGCATGTAATTAATCAAATAAAATACAGCAATTAAAGGGCAGCCACCCAATATCCTCATTCAGTGGCAGTAAACGTTGTCTTGGTAATTTGAAATGAACTCTGAAATTACCTGGGAATCAGTCAATATACTGTATGTTAATACTATCAAGATAGAGCATGCTATTGTGCTTGAGTTAACCTGCTGGATATATTCTGCAGTCCTTAATATTAAACTAAATCATCTTCATCTAAATTGGGTTGCATTTGGTGCACCAGCCTAAAGTGATGAAAGGTGATGGCTAGCAGGGCCTTAGTCAAATTATCCTAAATATCTATTTTTAAAAGAAAAGCAAATGTTCAAGATATCAATGAATTTAGCACTCTAAAATACATACTGTATACCTTGGGAATATTTCTACAGTATACATAGTCACTTTGCACTAAAAAATATGATAAAACTGTTAAGGGCAGTGGGATATCCAAATGATCTGAGTTCTATTTCTGGCTATAGATTCTGAAGTATGACTTTTTCAGTGATGTTCCAAATAACATGATTGTTTTTTCTCTTCAAGCTGACTGCTTGAAAGGATAACCTAGTGTTTGTTTGCCTGTTTGTAAGAAACACATAGCCACTTGTTTCAAATGACATTTTTATGGTCCTTTTTAGCATTGTTATGAACTTTGCATATTTCTGCACTCTAAAAACCAGCGTGGAAACAAGGAAGTCAGAATGTGAAATAAATGTGCAGAAAGAGCTCTAGTCTTGATGACAGAACAAACTCTATAAATATTGAAATAGCAACAGTATGCAGGTTTCATCTTCACCCTGTGTAATGGGTAGACAGTGTTTCATGTGGTTCTCTGGCTAAAGAATGCATTTTCCAAGAAGGTAACTTTGGTCGCAGTACTCCAGTTTTTAGGAAACTGGCAAAAATGCATTTGTTTTGCTCTGCTTTCACCAAGCACTGGACCTTAAAGTCAAAAGAATTTTCTGGGCTCACCAAAAACAAAAAAAGGTTGAAAGCCAAAGGAGTTGAAACAGAAGTAGCAGCGAAGAAAGATATATTGTATTGTTGAAGAATTAACAGGAGCAAAGATTAACACCAATGCGGCTTTCAAAGACAAGAATGGGAAGATTCTGCTCATTAAGGAAGAACAAGAAATATGCTGTGTACAAAAGAGATACAAAACCAGCCAAGTTCAGCGATAACATATGATTTTAGTGCATCCAGTCCTTCTGAAAGTAGACCTGGGCATGATCACAATCAGAGAAACTGAGCAAGCAATAAGAATATTAAAGAATGACAAAGTCCCTCATTTATACTAAATCACAGCAGAGCTACTGAAACCTAGTGGGAACAGCAAGGAGCAGAAATTAACCAGACTACTCAATGAATGTTGGGCAAAAATAGTGTGTCTCAAGCAAGTGTAAAAAAGGACTCATTCCCAAATTGCCAAAAGGGTAATGCAACCAACTGTTATAACTGGAGAAGCATCACACTCCTTTCAGCTCCCAATAAAGTTTTTTGTTTCATTCTGTTAAAGCAGCTTCTGGATGCAGCAGACAAAACATTATAAGAAGAACTAGCTGGGTTCCACCATGAATGCTCATGTACAGGTAGTCCTTGACTTACGACCACAATTGGGACTGGAATTTCTGTCCCTAAGTGATGTGATCGTAAAGTGAGACATCGTGACTGTGTTGCTCAGCAACTGCAGTCCCTGCAGTCCTGGTTGCTGTTGTTAACTGAGAATCGTGAGTTATTAAGCAAATACCCACCCGAATCCAAGCCGTTCCAGGCTTGGCCCCTTCCAGCCCCAAGCCTCAGTAAGGTAAGGGACTGCCTCCAACTACCCCACCCTCCTATGTCCCCCCCCATCTCTGCTCTTTTTGCCACCCTGCACCCCTCGGGCTGCTTTTGGTTTTTTTTTTTGGAATGCAAAGCCCAGCCCCACCCAGAAGCACTTTGCAAAGGGGCTTCAGGGGCTGCTTTTGGCTTTTTTGGGGGAGAGAACGTGAAGCCCAGCCTGTCCAGGAGCTTTTGCAAAGGGGCTTCAGGGGCTGCTTTTGGCTTTTTGGGGGGCAGAACGTGAAGCCCAGCCTGTCCAGGAGCTTTTGCAAAGGGGCTTTTTGGTATGCCACAGCTCTGGGGCTTCTTTTTGGCTTTTTTTTTTTTCACAGCACAAAGCCCAGCCCCAGCCCAGCCCAGCAACCAGGCTGGGCATGCCTCATCAGCAGCAGGAGCAAGAAGACAACGAATGTCAGCTGGGGTGATGGAGTGCAGGATGCCAGGGGGCCAAAAGGGCATAGATGCGGGGGAGATAGGCGGGTGGGAGGAGTTGAAGCACCCCTGCAGTCATAAGTGCAGGTGGGCTGCTAAGTGCCCGAATATTGATCATGCGACTGCAGGGGCGCTGCAACAGCCATAACTTTGGGCATGGGTGGTCAGTCCCTTCATTCAGCACCATCTTAACTTGGAATGGTTGCTGAACAAATGTTCGTAAGTTGAGGATTGCCTGTATTGAGCAAATTGAAGTTGCAACAGCGCTGAAAAAAGTGACGACCAGTCATCACAATGTCCTTGCAGTCATGTGATCAAAATTTGGGCACTTGGCAACCGGCATGTATTTACAACTGTTGCAGCATCCCAGGGTCACATGATCACCATTTACAACCTTCCCAGGGGACTTCCAACAAGCAAAGTCAGTGGGGGAAACTATTCGCTTAACCGTGGCAAAAAAGATTGTACAATTGGGTGTGACTCACTTAACTGCATTGCTTAGCAATGGAAGTTCCAGTCCCAATTGTGGTCATAAGTCGAGGACTACCTGTAAATTGATCTCAAAAGCCATTTGACAGCATACATAGAGAATCATCATGGAACATCATAAGAATTTATGGTACCTCCCAGCACTATCTCAATATATTCTAGAGCCTCTATTTGAATTTCAGGTACTATGTGATAATGGCATCAACTATTTTTCAACATTAATACTACATTATAGCAAGGGTACATCATCTTGCCATTCTTATTCCTTCTGACTGTAGACTTTGTCATGAGAAAGGCTGAATGGGGCATATGTAAACATCCCATGGAAAGGCCACTACAGATTTATGGATTTGGACTTCATGGATGATATTGTACTCCTAGCAGAAATGGGGGATGCTTACGGGACATGCCTGACAATTTGGAAGTAGCTGATAAAATCAGCCTGAGGATAAGTAATTACAAAAAAAAAAAAAAAAAAGTAATGCAGCTTGGAAATGCAGAAGGGAACAAGCAATTGGTTGTTGAATGCCAACTCATCAAGAAGGTGCAAGGGTTCACCTATCTAGGTAGCATACTATCAAGTGATGGAGGCATTGAGATAGACATCAGCTACAAATTTGAAAAAGACATCAGACATCCAATGACTGCATCAATGGCTGACATTGCAACAAAGATTCAACTTTAGAATATTATGAACAACCTGTGCAAGTGAAAGTTGGAAATGACCATATGGACAGCATAAAAGCTCAATGTATTCTATAAGCATTGTGCATGAAACCAGTTACCATGGACTTCCGGGGAAGCAATGGTGGACTGAAGATGGCCATGGTGGAAAGGGGAGCCAGTGAATGGATTGGTTCCTTGGAACCCCTTTCTGGCTCAAGGAGAGGACTAGGATCACCCACAAGTTTGCTCCATACAGAGGCTTGCCCGCGAAGAGACCACAAAATAGGCATCTCCAGTGGGTTTGAGAGCTCTGGGAGCCAGGGGAAAATCATCCTGTCTAAGCCACAGTCCGGCATCTTCAAGTGGACACTGGGTTCACCCTCTTCCTCTCTTAACTACCTTAGGAAATTGAAATCAAAACAGATTTATTTGATTAAGGTTAAAATATATATGTTATTATTTCTGGTAACTCTTAATGGACTTTTGCTGAATAGGACTGAATGATGAGCTTTTACAATCTGTTTATTGATAAGAGGTGAGATACGGGAAGAAGAGAACATTCTTTGTTATTATTGAAATTCTAGAGAAGGTGTTACTGAAGTTGTTTATACTTGTCTGGAGGGAGGGGGGGAGACATTTTTTTCTATTTCTTTTTTCTTTTTTCTCTCTCTGCACTTTTTCTTTACTTCATTTGTTATATTTCTCTTAGTTTGTATTAGTCTTTTATCTTTGTAAAGTTTAATAAAATTATTATGAGAAAGAAAGGAAAGAAAGGAAAGGAAAGAAAGAAAGAAAGAAAGAGAAAGAAAGAAAAAGAAAGAAAGAAAGAAAGAAAAAGAAAGAAAGAAAAAGAAAGTTACCATGACCATATTTCTAAAGATGAGAATCTACAAAGAAGTGGCTGATGCAGAGTACAAGATCTTGTGAGGGTAATACAGGCTATGTTTGGCTGGACATATCCTATGTCTGCAAGACAAACATCACCCAAAGGCTGCCATGAAGTGGATACCACCTGGAGGAAAGAGGAAGAGAGGCAGCCCTATCCTTCAAGACTTGGAGAAATATACTGTATTTAAAGTTTTAAAAAACATTGGAATCATACAGAAACCATTGCACCTGACCAAAATCATTGAAGAAAACTTGGCTCCAGCATGCCCCTAGTCTTAATTTCCAGACAAGATTTAGGAAATACGTCGGAAATTAACGTGGACAATTATTTTCTCTTTTACTTTTCTACTTGTCTGGGGCCATTTTAAAAAACATACCACTGTGTAACATCTACAAAGACACTTGAAGTTCACAAATGACATGCGGTGTTAGTAAAGTGGAGGTATAATTTCCATATTGATACTTATAACTTCAGAGATAATTAGAAATATATATGCAGTGGGTTGGCAGCTAACTGTAATAACTGCTTGTGAAGGGATATTTGCCATATGCTCAAGTCTTTGTAATACTGACTCTGCATAGATTGCTTGCATAATTCATGCAACTTTGTAAAAGCTTCTCTTGAATTCCTGTACAATTGTAGTATGCAATGTAGTTTTCTGTCAGGTTCGGTCAGCACAAGGCTTCAGGGAAGCACGGGGTTGCAGGGAAGCTCGCAACCAGACCACGCGGAATCCACCGGCGGTAGCTAGCGGGGAAAAGAGGAACCGAAAGCGCCGCTAATTAACGAGCCACCTGCGGCCAGCTAAACAGGAAAACCGCAGCGGAAGTTTTTAACTATGAACTGATAACGGCGCGAGCAAGCAAGGAACGGGGCCGCAGGGCAGCGAAACAAGATCGCAACGCAGCACAGAACCCGCGGGTCTGCACGTAGCAGGGAGGGACCAACCCAGCCGGAGGGGGACTGGCAATCAAGGACAATGGACTCTGACCGACCCTGCCATCATGAACGATCAGGGGGGACATTGGGGGGCCTAATAGCCCACAGCCGCAACGCGATCACGAGGCGGGAAAAAGCGCGGGAAGGGGGGAATATAACAAGTGATGCAATTGTACCAAGCCAGTCCTGGCTTTGCTTGGGACTACTACGTTACGCATGAGTAAACCTTCTTTGTGAACCACACGTGTCACGAGAGTTTCTCTGTCGAACGGGGTAAATCTCACATAAAGCCAGGACTCACCGTCAGCGCTACCCGGTACCACCGAGGAGCGTTTTCTTTCTCAATACAGGCATGACCAGCGACGAGGAATCCGTGGGTCAGCTGGAGCGCGAGGGATCCAGGCTCGCGGAAGGGCGGTCGGAGCCGCCCGGGAGCGACGGGGCAGCGGCCAGGGCCGGGCGCACTCCATCCGAGCGGTGGTCGATGGGCGTGAACCAAGGACCAGACGATTCAGGCGTTACGATGACCCGGGGTTCGGGGTTCCGGAACCGTGAGTGGAGCGAGAAATTCGCCCGACTAGAGGAGAGAGTCGAGCGACGCCTAGACGCCGTGGAGGCGAGGCTCCAGACCCTACTACAGAGAGTGGGGCCACCGGCGGTGAACGAGGAGGCGAGCGACATGGGGGGCGGTCCGACACCCCCGCCGGCACCACCCACGGCGCCCCGGTCGGAGGACCAACGGGCGGCAGACGCCCTGAGACTTCGAGGTATCACTGGGAAGTTCTCAGGGGACCCCGAACAGCTGCCGCACTTTCTGACGCACGTCAGGGGGTTCATGCAGAGGGGTGGTCACCTATTCGCTAGAGACGAGGACAGGGTATCCTACGTGGCCGAGCTGCTAGATGGCCAAGCAGCCAGCTGGGTGATCGGGCTGTACGATGCCAACGCGGCGGAACTACGGAGTTTCCCGGACTTCATGCAGGCGCTCCGGGACAGATTCGAGGACACATTGAGCGCCAAGCGGGCGGAGGACGACATCCTACAGTTCAGGCAGCGGGGCAAATCGGTATCGGAATATGCCCTGGAGTTCCGGAGGTTGGCCGAGAAGCTCGCGGACTGGCCGGAGTCCCTGAAGGTGAAGTATTTTAAGAGGGGACTCAACCCAGAGATCCTGGAACGGGCACTGGGGCGGGACGACCCGTCCACAGTGAAGGATTGGATCTGGCTGGCCGGAACGGCGGAATCGGCGTGGCGGCAGATCCAACAGAGCACAAGACGACGGGACCAGACGAGGGACCGGCCGAGGGAGAGGACCCCCGAGGAGAGACGGAGCGGTCGACGGCAGTCCACCGGGAAGCGAGAGGCGACCAGAGCCCCGAATCTGTGCTTCCGATGCGGAGGCAGAGGCCACCGAGCAGCGCAGTGCCCGACGGAGCGGGAAGGCACCCCACCACGGCCCGAAGTCAAAACCCCGCGTGCGAACGGGAAAAGGACCGGTGACCGACCGCAGAAGGGGGCAGTGGCGGCGGTGACCGAGAAAGGACGCGGGGGGTGGTCGACCCCGGAGACAGCATCCTCCGGAGAGGACTCGGAGCCGGCGGGAAACGAGGCGCGCTCGCACTGAACGGCGTCCCAGTGCGAGCAGGGGAGTCGAGGCGCGCGGACCCAATAGGAGACGAGGACTGCCCACCGTTCCGGGTGAGGATACACGTCCGGGGGGTAAGATCCGGAGGGGAGGCGCAGCTACGGGCGCTACTGGACTCGGGCTGCACCCACTGCTTGATGCACCCAGCGGTGGTCTCGGGGCTCGGGCTACAGCTGAGGCGCCTCCGGGAGCCCATTTCATTCAGCCAGTTAGATGGCACGCTGGCAGGGGGGGGCCCAGCTCAGTATTACACCGAGCCGGTCCAGATGACGATCGGGAGTCACCGGGAAGAACTGAGGTTCGTGGTGGTCCCGGTGGCCGACTACGCGGTGGTACTCGGCTTGGCGTGGCTGCGGCGGCGGAACCCACGAGTCGACTGGAAGGCGGAGGCAGTGCGGTTCGGGGTCGACAGACCGGCGAGGGGCGAGAGCAGAGGGGACCGAGCCGTGGAGACGGAGGCAGCCGCAACCACCGGCGGACAAGCGGAGGGTCCGGGACACCGGGAGACGGGGCGAGAGCAGATGGGGCCCGAGACCCGGGCGGCAACAGCAGCAGCAGCAGCGCCGGGACCCCGGAGACCCGCCACGATCCCGAGGCGAGGGGAGGCAGCGGCGACTGGCGAGGCGACCGCAAAGCGAGGGGCCGGACCCGGGGAACCCCCGACGGGCGGCGGAATCCCGAGGCAGTATCGAGACCTGGCGGCAGCGTTCGGGGAGAAGGAGTCCGACCAGCTCCCACCACACCGGCCCAGTGATTGCGCCATCGAGCTAGAGCCAGGAGCGACCCTACCTAAGCCGAAAATGTACTCCCTGTCGAGGAGGGAGATGGGGGCCCTGCGCGAGTTCATAGACAAGAACCTAGCGCGGGGATTCATCCAACCCGCGAAGTCACCATTAGCGGCCCCGGTGTTATTCCGGGAGAAGAAGGACGGCTCGCTCCGTATGTGTGTAGACTACCGGGGGCTGAACGCAATCAGCACGGAGTACAAATACCCCCTCCCCCTGATGAAGGACTTGATGTCGCATCTGTCGAAGGGGCGGGTGTTCACAAAACTGGACTTGCGCGAAGCCTACTTCAGAGTTAGGATCCGCGCAAAAGATGAGTGGAAGACGGCGTTCAATACCCCGCTCGGAAGCTACCAGTTTTCCGTGATGCCGTTCGGATTAAAAGGGGCCCCGGGGGTATTTATGCAGCTAATAAATGAGGTGCTGCACGACCTACTCTACCGGGGCGTCCTGGTCTACCTGGACGACATCCTCATCTACACCGAGACCCTGGCGGAGCACGTGAGCCTGGTGCGCACGGTGCTCCAGAGACTGCTGAAGGCACAGCTGTACGCAAAGCTCTCGAAATGCGAGTTCCATCGAGAGCAACTAGACTACCTCGGCTACCGAATATCCAGCCGGGGAATTGAGATTGACCCGGCGAAAGTAAGGGATGTCCTGGGCTGGGAAGCGCCGCGAACCCGGAGGCAACTCCAAAGCTTCCTAGGGTTTGCGAACTTCTATCGTCAGTTCATCCCGAACTTCGCCCAAATCGCCCTTCCCCTAACCGACCTGCTAAAAACCAAGGGCACTGGGAACCCCCCCCAAGCCCAGCATGGCACTCGCGTGGACTGCAGAATGCCAGGGGGCGTTTGAGGAACTAAAACAGCGGTTCACCGCGGAGCCGATCCTGCGCCATCCCGACCCAGACCGGCGGTTTATAATCCAAGTGGATGCATCAGACGTGGCAACGGGAGCAGTCCTGCTCCAACCCAGCCCGGAGGGGGCCATCTACCCGTGCGCCTACGCCTCCCGCAAATTCACCGAGACGGAGAGGAGGTGGATGGTGTGGGAGAAAGAGGCGTACGCGGTCAAGTGGGCGCTGGCCACGTGGAGGCATCTACTGGAGGGGGCAACTGAACCGTTCGAGGTGTGGACGGACCATAAGAACCTCGAGGCCCTGAAGACCCCGCGTAAGCTATCCCCCAAACAGGCACGGTGGTCCCAATACTTCGGGAGGTTCAGGTTCACACTGAAACACATCCCCGGGAAGCGCAACTTCTTAGCGGATGGACTGTCTCGCATGCCCCAACACGCCAGCCTATGGGAGGAGATCGTGGACTCCGTCATCCCCGCCAGCAGGCTGGCTGCAAAGGCGGTGACCCGAAGCCAGACCAAGGGGGAGCGACGGGACGTGGCGTCTGAAGTAAGGCAAGGGTTCGCGGAGGCGGCGGAGCGGGACGATTGGCTCAAGCAGAACCGAGAGACGCTAACCGGCCAAGAGGGGTTGTGGTGGCACGAAGGAAAGCTGTACGTGCCCGAGGGTTGCCGACGGGAGGTCATGGAGAGAGCCCACGACAGCCGGAGCGCGGGGCATTACGGCTTCGTAAAGACACTCCACTTAATCCGGCGGCAGTTTTGGTGGCCCACGCTCCGGAAGGACGTGGAGGCGTACTCGGGGGTTGCCCGGTGTGCGCAACAGCGAAAGGAGCCAAAGGCAAACCTAGAGGCCTACTCCAGCCGGTAGCGGAACCCGACGGCCCTTGGCAAGAGGTCGCCATGGACTTCATAGTGGAGCTCCCGGAGAGTAAGGGGAAGACCGCCATTTGGGTGGTCACGGACTTATTCTCCAAACAAGCGCACTTTGTAGCGTGCCGGCGAGTCCCCACGGCCGAGGGGCTGGCGAGACTGTTCGTGCAACATGTCTACCGACTCCACGGCGCACCTCGACGTATCGTCAGCGATCGGGGCGGCAACTTCATCGCGCGGTTCTGGTGGGAGTTCCTGAAGCGGGTGGGGACGAAACAAGCCCTATCCTCCGCGGCGCACCCGCAGACGGACGGAGCCACGGAACGCCTGAACGGGGGCTCGAACAGTACCTGCGCTGCTACGTGGGGCACCAACAGGACGATTGGGCGGAGCTACTACCATTCGCGGAGGTGGCATACAACAACGCCGTCCACAAGAGCACCGGGTTCTCTCCGTTCAAAGTAGCCACCGGGAGAGATTTCGTCCCCATGCCGGAGCTGCCTCAGCCGGAATCCCAGATCAACTCCCTGGACGCCTGGTTCGCCCAAATCGACGAGACCCGGCGAGCGGCGCACGCGGCATTGCAAAGAGCCAAAGCCGACTACAAGAAGCACGCGGACCGCAAGAGGCTCCCCGAGGAAAAGTGGAAAGTGGGGGACCAGGTGTATCTGTCAACCAAAAACCTAAAGACACACCAGGCATCGAAAAAACTCAGCCCGAGGTTTGTGGGGCCGTTCCCCATTTCGGAGGTCATCAATCCGGTGACCGTCAGGCTGACGCTCCCGAAAAGCCTCGGGAAGATCCACCCGGTGTTCCATTGCAGCCTGCTAAAGTTGCACCAGCCGGGGAACGCCTGGCACAAGGCGGAGGGAGTACCACCACCCATCATGGTCGGGGGGGAGCAGCATTTCGAAATCAACCGGATACTGGACGCCCGGAGGCACAAGGGGCAGACCCAGCTCCTAGTGCAATGGAAACATTTCCCCAAGTCCCACAGCGAATGGGTGAGTAAAACCCACATAAGGGCGCCGGACCTAGTGCGGGACTTTTACAGTAAATACCCTGGGAAGCCGAAATAGGACCGAGGGGGGGGAGTTGTCGTCAGGGGGGCGGCATGTCAGGTTCGGTCAGCACGAGGCTTCAGGGAAGCATGGGGTTGCAGGGAAGCTCGCAACCAGACCACGCGGAATCCACCGGCGGTAGCTAGCGGGGAAAAGAGGAACCGAAAGCGCCGCTAACTAACGAGCCACCTGCGGCCAGCTAAACAGGAAAACCGCAGCGGAAGTTTTTAACTATGAACTGATAACGGCGCGAGCAAGCAAGGAACGGGGCCGCAGGGCAGCGAAACAAGATCGCAACGCAGCACAGAACCCGCGGGTCTGCACGTAGCAGGGAGGGACCAACCCAGCCGGAGGGGGACTGGCAATCAAGGACAATGGACTCTGACCGACCCTGCCATCATGAACGATCAGGGGGGACATTGGGGGGCCTAATAGCCCACAGCCGCAACGCGATCACGAGGCGGGAAAAAGCGCGGGAAGGGGGGAATATAACAAGTGATGCAATTGTACCAAGCCAGTCCTGGCTTTGCTTGGGACTACTACGTTACGCATGAGTAAACCTTCTTTGTGAACCACACGTGTCACGAGAGTTTCTCTGTCGAACGGGGCAAATCTCACAGTTTTCTACATGGGGCTGTACATGTCTCTGCAGTGTATGCCAGTATGACAACCTTATGCATATATTCTTTGTGTATTTCTCTGTAAAATTGGTAGTCTGCTTGTCAAAGTACATAGTCATTTCAGTTTAAGCCCTACTGAATTCAATGGAATTAACTCTCATAGAATTATAGCCTAAGTGTATACATTCGTGGTGCCAATTTATATTTATACGGACCCTTCATTCTACATAAGTGTTGGATATTTTAATTTTTGCATGATATTATTTATATATGAGCCTCTATAAAAAAAATTTTCTTAAGTGTGCTTATGTGAGAGTTCCTATGAAATCAGTGAGATTTCAAATGTGTTTAGGATTGGAGACACATGTTAGTGGGTATAAAATGCTTGTTAAATGATGATGCTATGAAGGCTGAATATGGGGTCTGAAGTACAGCTACAGAGAATGAACAAGTAGGTCCATAAATACAATATGGCTGGCTTACATTTTAACAGTTCCTCATAAGATGAAGCCTGAAATTCATGTATTCGAGCACGTAGTAAAAATGTTTTTAAAAATACTGAAGCAGCATAGAAGATTCTACAAGCAAGTAAGTAAAAAAGTTGTATAGGAATAATATACAGTTCCTAGGCCTGAAGCTGAAATCAAAGTCAGCTCTGCTTTAAAGTACTAATTATCAAATGTGGTAACAAGCATAGCAGTCAGAAATAGGATTCCTTTGAAAAAAAGTGTTTCTTTACAAATTACAGATTTTTTTAAAGGAAGCAATAATATATAATCTATATATAGTTTGCAGTGTACAGCAGTTCTACACCTAGGATTTCCCTTGTGGGTACATGTGTGGGAAGTCATGGTTTTCAGCTTCCTAGCATGTGTACTTTTGTGTACTTGCAGCAAGCTCCCAGCATGTGGAGGGTGATACAATCTATACAGTGCATTACAATAAAGTTGCATGAGTTTCATTCTAATGAAATGATGTAGAATGTATTTCATGTATTATGAATATTGCTTTGCATCCTGCTTTGGAATTAACTAAATATCCAACAGTTAGAAAAGAGGATTGGAAGCCACAGGTTTAATCCCAGAGAAGGAAATGGAGCAACTGTTTAGTTTGCCCAATTTTAGTAGCCAGTGTTGTGGTCATATACTGATTGCAGAGCCAGTAAGATATTCACGTGAACCTCCAATCCTATTGCCATGTCTACCAGTTCTGTCCTTCTGATTCACTGTAGTCTCGGGAATAGATGGTACATTTCTACGTCTCATTTGCCAGGAAAACTCTTCTTATCTGCCTGCATGCTGGCAAAGTATTGCCACTTTCCAGGGCATCTGTTTTTGTTTCAGTTACTTCTCTTAATGGTTTGGAAATCTCTGCAAGATGTTCTCCACAGATTCAGTTTGCGAGGATGAGCGTAAACATCAAAACAAATAACAATAATAATGCAAAAGTAGAGAACTGATAGTAGTTTCCCCCATAATCTATAATTTTCCTTCATTCTCCTGCTCAGAAACAGTTTTCTTCAGATTCATCTGTTTGTCTCATCTCTATACCTTTTAAATAGGTTATGGGGCCCCTTTCATATCAACATAAAGTTGTTCAGTAAACAATACATTAGATTTATTTAATAAACCAGAATTGGTAGAGTTTATTTGCGGCACTAAATCATATAGTTTAGAAACCACAGTGGTTTTCTATTAAAATGAATAAATTCATATTATTGCGTAATATGTTTATGTGAACCAGGTTGTAGGTTGTATGAATCCACATCAAGCCCAAAAACTCAATAGCTAGCAAACAATCATAACACTACTTCCATAAACCCAGTGGAATGTTGTGCTTTTGTACTTTAATCAGTCAACCATATGAAGAGTGTTTAACTGTGTTGTTAAAATCCAACTCTAAGATTTTACAATAGGCTGTAGAACATTTCACTGAGTACTTTTCATCTATATTCTTATAAGTAATTTGCAAGTAATAAAACCTGGTTATATAAATAATAACCGTTTTGTGGTCTTTGAATAGGTATATTCAAAAGACAGTGCATCTGGCCATGTCAAATTAAAAAAGAGAACAGGATTTGTCTGTTGGTTAGCAGTCTTTCAATTTGTTAATGCTCATTCAAATTATAGTAGTTCACTAATCAGTCAAATTTAAGAATTAAAGACTTTGGATTGGATGCCCCAATTATTTATAACAATTTCAAAAATATAAATTATTTGTAACATATACTTAGAGAAATTGCACATGAAGGACCCAGCTTAGAAGAACCATGCTGTGACATATAAGACAAGACAACACTATCTGAACATTCAGCTGAATTCATTAAGTATAGATATACTTAGTAATGGACATGCATAGTAATAGGCATTCAGTATTCAGACAATTGAAATAAAAATGTTAATCCTTTCAAGGTATTGTTTGCATGTTCATTGAATGCGCATGTCTATATGCAGTATTGTGGCAGGTTCTGCTTTTAATCTTGAGATGGCCATTGTAAGGTCTGAGAAGATACGTTCAGGTATGCAGAAGACCGCAATCAGCTGTAGATATGGCAGTGCAATATGACTAAGCTTAAATGAGTCTGCAATCATTCTATACAACTAAAAAAAAATGGTGCAATGGTTCAGATGTACTTATCTTTAAAGTATTGTATTCCCTTTCTTGAATATTGTACTGAAGTACTGTTATGACTCTGAAAGAATGGGTAGTACATATAATACTCCAATAGTGGAAGTAGGGGCAATACACTCACAATTTAATACAAGATTTCTATGAGAGTTATTTTCTCTTTAAATGGTAGAATACGATGCAGAAAGCTGCAGCATGTAATGAAGGATTGACAAAAATGGGATAATCTACCTATTAAAGAATTTTCCGCACACCATCAGATACAATCTATTACTTTTTTATTAATGGACTTTGCCTTGGATGAATTTGTGTCCATAAAGGTAAAATACAGCTTAAAGCAGCAAGATAAAGCATGAGTAAATTTATTTCCATAGGGGTAAACCATGTTAGTCTGTTGCAACTCAAGCAATGAAGCTGCATGACATTTTCATGTATCACAAATCAAATTCAGTCCATGGGTATATAATATGGCCACAAGAATGAACATGGCCCATGAGGAGTTCAGCCACCAGCTTCTCCCCCAATTTTGCTATTGATTTTAATTCTGCTAATCTACTGATCTTGCCACCACCAAACAAAACCAGGAGAAAACAGGCTATTCTTTAAACTACTTAACCCAGTTCATACTTAGTGCTAAGCCAAAAAAACCTTTGCAAAAAAACTAGTTATCCTGACAGTACTTACCATCATACTGATGAACACTCTTTTCTAACTCTAACCCTAACCCTAACCCGGTCCCTAATGTGGTTGTTACAAAACCCAACTTCAAAGGAAAATCCAAATTGTAGCAGAAGCAAAATTCAGAAGCAAAATGATCTGGCAGTAGAATCCTAGCATGAACAAGATGGAACTAGTGCCATTAAGGGCAGTAGGAAAAAAGGGGGTGAGAAGACCCTATTACATTAGTATTCAGAACCTTCAAAAATTACAAAGTCTAATGTTACATTTTTACATCAAAATTTAATCCCCTTCCCATATTGCAGATGAGTACGCTGGTTTCTGACATGGAACACAAAAAAGTAATATGTATTTATGATTTATCATTTGTTTCTACTGTTTAATTTATTACATAAAGTTATGGAATACCTTTTAAATATATTATCACAGAGACTCTTATAAAATAACACATGAAATAATCTAAAACCAGCACTCTATAAAAAGATCTCAATAAATCAAATAAATGGAGTATTTATTTGTTTAGAAAACAATGCTGATTCCAGATCTGCTGGCAGGAGAGGTCTAGAATAGAAGAATGTATTTGCTCCAGAAACAAAAACTCCATTGGGCAGGTGGGTTGCCACTAGTGTTCCTGTTGGAGATAAGTATGAAAATGAGGGGCTTTGAAGTTGGGTCAGAGGCACCATTGGTTTTACTGGATTCACTTTATTTTTGTAATACATTCTCAGAAAAGAAGAAGAGGAGAAGGAAGAGACACACATACATCCCTCCTACCTGACCAATAAAGTCATCCCCTCTCCCAGTTGAGATTATTCTGTTATTTTGAAAAATCACAAAATAGTCTAAACAAGAGGAAGAAAAGTTCTGTTCATTGCTACTCTATTCCACATGGCGATTACAGTAGCTCATAGTCATGCTAGCTGGAAGAATGGCCTTTGTGCCTTTTCTCAGGCACAAACTGTGCTTTAAAGGGACAGGAAGCACAGTATCTCCACAACACAAACTCACTTAATGAGAGAAGCCTGGATTCAGTGCAGCAATCAGTGAACAATGTACTGTACAGCTGTACATTTTGTACATGCACTTATGCAAAAATGCAAATGGACAGTTAATTGTCCTTTAGATTTGCAAAGTGGGGAGAGGTTTGAAAGTGATTTCCCCATCATTTTCTGGTAACTCTTAAGATTTACCACCCACCTCTGTAGCTTTCACAGTGAAGGGGAATCCCTAATTAAAGACTTGATTCTCATGTTTTTATTTTCACCAATGACCTGTTTTTGACCTTCCTTTTCAAAGTGTCAAGCACATACAGACAAAGCATACAATTTGCTTATCTACTTGTATCCTGCTTATTGTTTATAAAAGAATAATATGATATAAATTAAGTGAATAAAGTTTTCTACAAATGGGAAGATTAAGTAAATTTTACTAAACAATGGACCAATGTATTTCTCAGATGTCTACTTTTTCATGTTAATTTCCCTTAGCCTAATGCACAGTGTTAACATGGTGCTGATTATTTCTTGCTTCTTCAATTACTTGAGGAGTATTTAGACTGATTTAGAAGCTGCCAAAAAGATGCAGAAAGAATCGCCTTCCCATTTCATTGTGCAGTTTATTAAACTGTTTCAAGTCTACACTTCTAGTGGAGAATCTCTAATGTCTATGTGACCATATGTGCAAAAACCTGAATGGCTGTCATGTAGATGATGGGACAGACTTTTTCTACATTATTTCGGAAGACAAAACAAAGAACAATAAGCTTAAGTTACTAGAATGTAGAGTTAGGTTGGAAAAATTTCCTAACAGTAAGAGCTGTTCAACAATGGAACATACTTCCTTGGGAGTTGGTAGGCTCTTCTTCAGTGGAGGTGTTTCAGCAAAGGCTGGATGCCATCTGTGGGAGAAGTTGTAGTAGTGGACTGCTGCACTGAGCAGAGGGCTGAAGTAGATGATCTCCAGAGTCTCCTCCAAGCCTTACTTTATCTGTAATACAAGGTGACTGATCTAGAAACTTATTAACAATCCTACTTATTTTATTCCAAAATCCAAATAAAAAGGTAAGTCCAAATTATATGGTCAGTATTTTGACTCCTGAGCTGTATCTCCAACAAGACAATATTCTCTGAATTTCTAAGTATATACAAAGCAATTGTTTTGTATTACCCTCTTTTCAAGATCATGGGAAACTAATCTCATGTTAAAGTAAAGTGATGGTTTACTAGGAAAGGAATACAAGCTCATTATTTTACAGTACAGGTAATGTAAATAACTAATATCAATCCATCAAATTCCTTCAATTTGCAAAATTGAATTCCTTCCTCTTTGCAAAAGGAAACGGGAAAAATCTATTTACCTGTGAAAAGATTCTATCTATCTATCTATCTATCTATCTATCTATCTATCTATCTATCTATCTATCTATCTATCTATCTATCTATGATCGAGTATTTTCCATATACATATTGTAGAAATAAGTGCAGGTATTAAAATTGATTCCAGCATAAATAGAAATCCAAATACTTTCCTGGATTTTAATGGGTCTAAATAAGAATTCTCAAGCTGAGCTTAAAGAGGAGCTAAATCCTGAAGTTCCATAGTCTTAACTAGTGACTGCAGCTATGATAAATGCCCAGGAATAAGCCTGAAACTGTGGACAGTTAAATCCAACTTTAGCAACAGGTAATAGTAATTTACAAAATGAAAATCACCCAGGATACCTTTGCAGTAGAATGTCTTCAATATCCTGCTAGTTCATTTAAAATAATGAGATGGAATGTTGTGTATGTAGGAAGGCCTCTCAAACTTTAAATCTTCATTACATTTAATCTTACCCCAAATAAGTTTATCTGTCTGGATCCTCTTTGATCCAAAATAGAGGATAGGTTCAAATTTACCAGCTGAGAAAACTTCCTGGAAATTCTTATACTAAGGCAAACAGAGGACTCAGAACAGATCCTACCCCCACTCCCAGCCCTATACTTGTCAAAATTATTGCTATGACCCAGTGGTGTCTAGTCTGCTTATTATACAGATTTATTTACTGCCCATCCAATGTCTCTAGGTGGTTTACAACCTAGTAGAAATACAAACATTTTAAAAATAATAGTACTAATTAAAACAGCTAGAAAATAATTATGCCTATTAGCAGAATACTGTATAAAGAAATCCAGATCCAGAGGTGTCAGCCCAATCACCCCTACCTGTCAAATGTCTAGTGGAACAAGACTTCCCGAAATTCAACCAGAAAGGATATCAGATTCATTATCAATGCAGGAGTTCCCAAAGTATGGGTCAGAACCCTCCAGGAGGACACAAGCAACTTAGGCTTGTTCACTTAATTTTTTTTTTTTAAGCACTGATTGTACATAGGCAGGCAAAACGGAAGCACCATCAAAACTGACTTTGGGCTCTGCTCTGCATTTTACCTCTGCAAACACACAGTGGGCTGTTGTAGTTCCACAAAGTTTGAGAATCCCTTTGATGCCTAGATTAAATTTAAATAAATAAATAAATAAATTTAAATTTATTAGTAAATAAAAGTTAGTGGCATCTTTATTCCTTGCCCAGCCCTAATCAAATTATCATTTCTATTTGAGGGAGGGAGGATCTCTCAAATTTCTTGATCTTTTTGGAAAGTTGCAATATTGCAAAGTTTGGGAGGTATTACAGTAATGAAATGAGATTAAGAATAGAAATGTTTGATTTATTTACAAAACATAAATAAAATTCTATGTGCATATATCTGCATGCAGGAGAATCGTATGGCCTTCCCATAACACAATTCCATTGGTATTTTCAGAATGTCTGATTATACAAGCAGGGGATTCTAAAGCAAAATTAAAAAGAAAGCATAAAAGATGCCATTCTTGTCATAAATTTCACAAAGGACAGGGCATACCATTAATGATCACTTATGTAAGGATCCAAAATATAAAATGTTGGGAAAACCCAAAATAAATAAAAAAATGCCTGAAAAAATTCCAATAAATCATACCAAAGGCTTTCTCAGTTTCTAAATAAATGATAGCTGTGGGTCCTATCTATTTTGTTAGAGCAAGAATGCTGATTAAAATGTGATGCTATCATAAAGTTGATAACTTCATATAAACCCAGCATGACCTGTGTGCACAACAGACAGATGAGCATGTTGTAATTTACGGGTCAGAATAGTTGTTTAAAAAGTAACATCTACACTAGTCAAGGAAAAGTTCTATAATTAGAATACATAGTAGGATCCTTGCCTTGAGGATATTTGTTTAATTAAAGCTAAACAGCAGGGATTTATCTGAAAGCACTATATATCTCCACTTAACGAAGAGATAAATATCCAGTGTGTTTCTTGTACCAATTCATTGGAAAACCATCAGGTCCAGAAGTCTTTCCCAATTGCATAGATTTAATTAAAGTGACAATTCCTTGAAGCGAACGAGGTAAAGTAGCATTAGTGATCTGCTCCCGTGATATTGCAAATTCTTCTCTCAAGCAATATTTCTCATTGTGCTGAGCATCTTTTATGTGTTGAACTTACTTGAAGTAATTTGGAAGAAACCATATCAGACCTTTAAACTTCTCTTTCAGTTACTGGAATGGGCCTGCGGTAAAATTTATTCCTCACGCAGGGCCAGATTTAGGCTACGGCTAAGTATGCACTGGCCTAGGGTGAGAAAGCTTAGAGAGCGCTAATGCTTCCCTGCCTTTTGAATCATTCTAAAAATGCAAATCTTCGCATCACTGGAAGGTTTAGTCTTTTTATATATAGGATCTTTCTATATAGTCTGACTTTTTAACTAATTAATGTGGATATTTATATTTTTAATTGTTTTTGGGTTTCACTTTAATTGTGAGCTGCCTAGAGTCACCCTCTGGGGGAGATCTGTGGCATACAAATTTAATAAATAAATAAAAGGTGGTGCCATTAGTCAGTGTGGCCTTAGAGGTACCACATGCCCTTTGAGCTGGCACTGTCCTCCTGACAAATCTTCAGTGACTGGTCAAGGCTTACTAGCTGTATCAACAAGAGAAACTGGAATGTGAGGAATTCTCTCAATATTGAGCAGATAATCATCAGCCAAAGTGAACACTTCCTGTGTTAGAGTTCTCCTAAAGAGAACTGGGTGGTCTCTCTTAGTTTCTTTTGGAATTTCAATCATACATAATTTGGGCTAGGGAGATTCTAGGTACTTTATTTTGTCCTGAAAAATCTTAACTCAATATAATTCAATGCTAGGTTAGTCCACTGACTTCTCTTGATTTCCAGCTGAGATATTCCATTTTCCATCATCACATCACTACTGAGATTAAGTGTCCTGTTAATGGGTAAAGAAGGTGGTAGAACTTTCTTGGACACTGGTCAAACAAATAACAAACAAGCCACCTCCACAGCCCCTCACATGTAGGGTGCCTCAGGGCTTGAGGCTCTCCCCTCTCCTGTTTAACATCTACCTGAAACCATTTGGTGAGGTCATCCACTGGTTCAGGGTGTGGTATCATCACTATGCTGATGATACCTAGCTCTACATCTCAACCCCGAGCTGCACAGGTGAAGCTGTCCAGTGTCTGGAGGCTGGTTAGGTCTGGACGGGGTAGAACAGACTTTGCCTCAATCCTAACAAGACTGAATGGCTGTGGCTATTTGGCCTCCTGGGGTCGAGGATGTTACCATCGTTGGTCATGGATGGAGCTGCACTTCCCCATTCAAGACTGGTGTGCAACTTGGGATCCTTCTGGATTTGCAGCTACTGCTCGAAGAGCAGGTGGCAGCGGTGGCCAGTTGCGCCTTTTCCTCAATTGGGAGGCCCTTCAGACAGTTACTCATGCCCTAGTCACCTCATGATGAGATTATTCCAATATGTTCTACATGGGATTGCTCTTAAAGTCTACCCAGAAGCTGCAGCTGGTTCAAAATGCAGTGGTGTGAGCACTAACGGGCACCTTTTGGTATGCCTGTGTGTCACCACTGCTACACGAGCTGCATTGGTTGCCAGTCAGCTTCCGAGTGCAGTTCAGGGTGCTGGTTACTACCTATGAAGCCCTGTATGGCAGAGGGCCTGGATATCTGAGGAACTGCTTATCTCCAGTCATTTCTGCCCACCTTGTATATTCTGGTAGAGGGATGCACTACAGGTCCCCTCTATTAAACGTTGTCATCTTCTGGGACTGAGGAAGTGTGCCTTCTCTGTCGTGGCCCCACTCTCTGGAACAGCATCCCCCCCTCCGAGACAAGGACAGCACCCTCTCTTCTGGGGTTCTGGAAAGCTCCTAAAACCTGGCTTTGGTCCCAGGCCTGGGGTTGACATATCAATGCATTATTGTATATGTCGGGACCCTGTTTTGTTTGATTTGTGTTGTTTATAAGTTGGTTTTAGTCTGGGCTGTCCATTTGGCTTGATGTTTTATTTGTTTTTATGGATTTTGTACGCCACCCAGAGTCCATTGGAGTTGGGTGGCTAATGAATTTGAATAAATAAATAAATAATCTATGTAACCAACTATTTCTGGTTCAGATGGTCATAATTAAAGAAGCAATTAAATGGTTATTGGGATGAAATATTATAGGGGAGGCAAAAGAATACTAATACCCATCACTGCCCCCTTGACCAGAACATTATTATTTTGAAGAATTTTCTGAAGCCCTTTCTTAAACAGCCAGGTATTTTAAGAGGAAAAAAAAAACTTTGAAAAGGAAGTTAAACTAGCCTTCTCAATTCTAATATTCTCCAGATGTATTAGACTACGGTTCCCATCAACCCAGCCAAGTCAATATTCCTAGGTTACCAATTTTGCATTCCCACCCTTGTTACTTTATTTATGTAGTGATGTTATATCCTAGACTATCCTGGCCTTGGTATCCCTCTTCATGGTTTATGACTACTTATTACCCATATCTTTCAGGAAGAAATGACCTCTGTTTTTTTCTAATCATGTTTTCACTTGTCCTCACAAATAGGTATGTGCCAAGTTTTTGATGAAAGCTTTGTATGTGTTTCTTTTCCTTAAAGTGTTATGTAGGTTTTTCTATAATCTTCATTGTGTGAAAAGTGGGCCATCTACTGCTGGTTTTAAGTATGAACTTTAAAATGAGTTTGCCACAGTGAGCACAGCAAAATCATCAGGCTGAGTCCATATTTACCATTTTAATATATGTCACTATATTTTTCTGATGTTGAAGAATTTGCATTTTATATATTAAGCATAATTCATGGGCTACTTTTATTAATTTTAAAATAGCCAGCTAAAATCTTGATGCTCGGACATAGTTTAGTTACTGCTTTTCCTCAAAACTCCTCAAAATCCATAACATTTTCTAACGTAAAGACCCACCTGTCAGATATGGCCTTCATTAATTGAAATCCAGATAGCACAAGTTACAGGAATAGGCCATCTTTCTTAAACTTAGCAGCATTTGATTTTATAGATTGGCATTTCCAAAGTCAGTATCTTCCAGATACATTTAACTGCAATTAGTACAGTATTGCTGCAAACTATTGCTTGAAATATGTGTGAGATAACCAAGCTGGGGAAAAACTGCTATAGAGACATTTGAACACAGCTGCTTCTCTTACACTTGAACATGTGGTAATCTATTTATCTCTCTTCGTTTAAATGGAGAGATTTTGAAGTATATAGAGTGACTTCCTCCATTGAAGCTCATTGATAGAGGAGCACTTATGCTCTTATGCTCAGAAAAAGTAGCTGGAAATATATGGACTTTTCTTTCCACAGACTCTAGAGGTACAGCAGAATAAATATTAAATATGGAGCAGAAGGTAATTTGCTTAACACTATGTAGATTAATGAATCACCATGAATAGTAATTGAACTGTAGACATAGCTATTTGAGGAAGATCACTTTAAAAATGACATTTGTGTGATAACTGTAGAGTCCTAGTAAATATCACCCTAAGGTTTTTATACTTTATGCTTATTTATGATACTTCTAAATCATAACATGATCTCTTGAGGGAAATACTTGTATTCTGAATTGCAGCATAGCCTAAGTAACAGTGTACTTTTCTGGCAGCCATGCTGTTAACCTCATGATCCCTAGTAATTAATGGAGTGTTGCCCTTTATTAAAAGAGCTGCCCAAATCACAGTTTACTACACTTCCTTCTGCTTTACCAAGCTGTTATGAACTCAAAAGTAGAAAGAACCATTAAAAAAAGTCTAACAACTATAATTCCAGTCTTTCTCCAGGCTTGGGTTCATGCAGTGGGTATCTTCATTTACATGTAGAAGCTGGTAAGACATCTTCCTGTAAAGAAGATGCAAATGGCCCTGTGTCTGGTTTTTCTGTTGGAAATGCTGTATGGTACAGGCCTATCTGGAAGTAGTGAGAAGGTGAAGCTTCTGCACTTTTATCCAGAAATATGATCCACAGGAACATGGATAAGACATCAACATCTAGATTATAAGTTAAATAATCTTTTCTGTGACAAAAAGACCCTGAAGACAAGCCAAGATTGCCAGAATTCCCAGACATTTTCACTTGGGCTGAATACTGTGAGTATAAGATAACTGGGTGCCTGTTTTTGCTGCTGCCAGTATGGAATGTTGAAGGAATGTTGAAGTTGACAATGGGATTTATTTTCAGGAGTGGTTCTGTCCTTTTGGTGAATGTGTAAATAGTGTTCTTGTACTTGAATAGGAACCTGCTCAGTCTTTGTAGTTCCAGCTGTCTCTTTTTGAACGAACTGTCCATTTGAGGCAGGGTGATGTGGTGAACACATGGTATAATTTCATTTTGTGTCAAAAAATACTGAAGTTTATGGGATGTGGATTATGATGCAATTCTCTTGGTGGATGAAAAAAACGTACACATATTATGTAACCCATTAGTTCTCTCGCTAGTACTAATGGGAGGTAATACTTCTATTACCTCCCGCCACTTGGAATAACTATCTATGACCACAGAGAAGGTTTGTCTGCTTATTTCAGCCGGGCCCACATGGATTCTTTCCCATTTTGATGCTACCCATGGGTAAAGAGGTACTGTAGGGGACTGATTTAGTACAGAATAACAAGTAGTACACTGAAGTACAAATTCTTCTATATCTTGACCTCGCCCAGGCCCACTAAATAACCATGGGCTTGTGTCTTCATTTTACTGACACCTGGAGTCCCTCAGGAAACTCATCTAAGAATTTTTGTTGAAATTTTGGCAGTAGTCCCCCACAGTATGCAGCCCTGCTCCATGGAAAGTTTGTCTCAAAATAAAGATTTGATCATTTTGTCACGTGTAAAATAGCTAGGCCAGCACTGGAAACATACCCAGGTCCCATACTTTTGCTAAACAGTTGCAGTCAACTGAATGGTTACAGATGAACTATCTTTACAATGAATAGGTAGTTATTCCACATAAAAATGATCCCCTTCATTGTGGATATTCATTCATTCATTCATTCATTCATTCATTCATTCATTCATTCAATTTAGATAACTGCCCATCTCACAACAGTGACTCTGGCTGGTGCTCAGAGGATTAAAACCAACAAAACAACACAAAATAGAAAATAATAATTATAAAACATCTTTATTCCAGAAATGATGGCAAGCATCTCTCTTTATATTTGGGCATAACTGTATTAAAGATAGTGTTCTTGATGCAAAAGCAATAGGATGCTCTTCTCTATTAAGCATGACATGTGAAATAACAGTTTCAGCATGATCTGTTGAGGCATCTCACGCAAACCTCAGTGGTTTATTTAGGTCACCGTATGTAAGCCATGTACTTTGCTATCTGAAAAGCATTTTCACATTTTGCTCACCATTTCCATTGGACATTTTTCTGTAACAACTCAGGTAGTGGTTGCAGAAATGTGGCTAGGATGACAAGATTTGTCCATGGTAATTTACCAAATCTGAAATTAATAGGTGAAGATGTATTCATAATTGTATCAACCATATTTTTGGTAAGATAGAGGTCAATCTGATCCATATTGTCCAGTAAATACTCTACTGTCTCTTGAAGAAAGTGATCCTTAGATAATTAGAACTCCAGTTAGCACATTATCTAGTAGTGCTAAATGTTCATCCATGAAACAAGCAGAGATCAAATTATTATCCAGGATGCAGACTGTATGATCTAAGTCTTGCAATACTTGATCCATTGTACTGTATGTTAAAAAAAACTGCAGAAGCTGTTGAAACCCCCAAAGGAAGTCTTTGATACTGATACAGGCCTTTGTGAGTGTTAATGTTTAGGTATTGTTCTAAGACTGAGTCCAAATCTAACTGCTGATAGGCACGTGAGAAATCAGTTTTACTAAAGGACTTGCCTGCAGTCAGTGTGGCAAATATATCCTCTGCATTTGGTACTGGTTCTGGTTCCACATGATAAAAGCTTACTTTGTAATTCCCACACAATCCATCAGATTTATCTTGTTTTAGAACAATTACAGTTAGAGCTGCCCGGCTGCTATGTTTGATGCATGACACTATGCTATGATGCTCCATTCATTCCAGTTCCCTTTCTATAGAAGAGATAAAACAAGAAATGTGATTGATAAAAAATGGCCTTGGTGCCAGGATGTAGCTTTGAGCATTTTTATGGTGCCATAAATTTCTTTTTTAAAAAAGGCTGATGTTTATTAAGCGTATGTACAGAGATGTCTGTGGCGGGGTTGGGGGGAATGACCAAGGGAGCATTGCACATCACAATGCAAGCTCCAGCAGGAAAGGAGTGAGGTTGAATTCTGATGTCACAAAACTTGTTTCATCAGATGAAACAGATTCTGTGGATGCCTCTGAATATGCTTGAATTTTTACACACACACACACACACGTTATATTAGACTTGCTTCACTATAAGTATCTCAGACCAATTTAACATGATTTGATGAAGCCAGTTTGTTCTCAAAATTGTAGGACTATACCCTAGTCCAACAACTAATAGTGAAGTGTTTATCTTTGTATGTAACTACGGCCTGGGTTTTATCCAACACAGAATGTATGAAATGAGATGTAATGAAGATGACTGATGTGGGCATTTATAGCAAGCCTTGTAGTTACTTTGAAATTTTGTGCCCAGCAAAATATTTATTGGGTGCCCATCAGTCTCTGGCTTAATGCATCTACCATCATTTCTACCTGGTAACACTCACAGAATATAGCAGTGTTTCTTAACCTTGGCAACTTTAAGAGGTGTAGACTTCAACACCCAGAATTCCCCAGGCTGGCTGGAGAATTCTGGGAGTTGAAGTCTACACTTCTTAAAGTTGCCAAGATTAAGAAACACTGGAATATAAGTTTGGCTACTCAGTCTCTGAAAAAGCAAGGTAAGGAATACTATGGGAAGCATATTGTGCCCTTGGAAGGTGTGACATTGTATAATGTGGCTCTGTCTCTCACAACTCTGAGAAGTCACCAACTTAAACTTGCAAGTATGCTGTAAATGTGCACCTCAAAAGCAATAAGCTTTATTTTACTGTTAATGAGGCTTCCTACCCTCTGGAGGTACTTCTGCGCTCTGTGATGCCCTCCATTCAGTCTCTTATACTGAGGAGATGTTGTTATATTATGTACATAAACTAATGTGATTTGCATCTCTCATATCTTTCTAAATAAGAGTCAAGATTCTTGGCTATGTTAGAAATTTCTGTAACTTGTCCAAGAGTAGCCCTTGTGGCCATTAATCACTGTTGTGTGGCAAAAATCCTTCAGATAAAATGTCCTGCAACTTCCCACTTGCATAGTGGAGCAAGCCAATGGACAAAAATCACTCTTTTGTGGCCAATGTAATAATTTTAGGATCCTCTTAAATGTCATCCTGAGGTTGTGCTTTGTGTTCCTATGTGTGTGCTTCTAAAACAGTAACAAGACTCTTGATGGGAGTAATTTTATTCTGAAATGTGATACAGTTTAAGTAACAATGAATTCTGCTGGCAGACATGTTATTAATCCCACTTCCAGACCTAAAATAGCCACCAGGACATCTTGCATACCATATGATCTCTAGAAGTGAATGGAGTTTTTAAAAAATGGCTGCACAAGCCACAGTTAGTAGAACTTGGAACTTTTCATTTTTGATTCTTACTCTTCTTCTGAGTCATATCTGGACAGTGAGCTGAGAAAAACAAGCTTGGTAGTGTTAAACAGCTAATGTTAAGGCAAACATTCTTCCCCTTGCTCCAGTTGTTATGAATCACCCACTTCTGACTCTTGAACCCTTAATTTGTTGACAGTATCCTAGCAAGATCAACCCAGTGAGGTTTTCTAATTCCTGTACCAGAGCGTCATAGCTTTCTTCTGAGTGCTAGATATGGTCATCGTGATAAAATGATGCATAGTACATGGTGTGCTATTTTTTCCCTGAAATATAAATGGAAAGCTTCAGGGTTTTATATCTGTAGGTAGGTAATTTTGCTTTGAATTTGAGACAAAACCCTGACAGATCACCAACTAGGAAAAAATATTCAGAAATATTTAATGCAGAAAATATAGTACTGAATTCTTTGTTAAAGATTTTACAGAATATATTTCTGTTCATCTACACGATCCAGCAAAAATGTATCTAAGTGAAGACTACATAAAGAACTAATAGCCAACTTTTGTGTCGGTAGTCTAAAAGCATGACCCCTCCCATTCTCAAAACAAAACAAAACAAACACCATAATGTGGAAGAGGATTACACATGTATCTGGATATTTTATTTGCCTACTCTGGACAGTAGCTCCCGCTGCTGAAAAAAGAAACTGCTGTTCTATTTAAAATAAAGCATTTATTTTCAGGAGTAGAAACTGCTGTAGCTGGAAGTACATGCAAAATACTGGCTGGGGGCTCATTCGTGTGTTTTTATTCCTCTTGGGGTTATAACCATTCTGCCTTGACTGATTCATATTCAAGAGGACTAGGGGTTTGAATGTTGTTGTTGTTTTTAAAAAAAATTAATGATATTATCCTTTTAAAAGATATTGTAGCAGGTTTCAGGTGCACTTCATGACTGCTGTAGGGGACAATGAGGATCAGATAAACAAGAAAGCAGCCTAGAAATATAATAAATAAAATAATGTCACAATCAAGAAAGGAAGTGTCTTGTTACAGGGTATAATGCAGATTAACATCAATCAGTTTTGAAATTATTCAGACAGTTTCACAGAAATTTGACTTTGGTTTCATTATTCAGTAGTGAGTAATTATTTTGTATTTTAAAAAATAAAGATTGAAAATAAAGAGAATGGTGTATTGTTTGCAGTAGACAACTGCTCAACAGAACTGATGTCTTTTTAAACGCAAAGCTACACAGTGAAATCTCTTAGAATAAGAATGCATATGGAAACGTGCCAACTTTACACAAAGGTACGTATTAAAAAAATCCCTTTTAGTATTATCACATCACAATAGGTCTGCCAGCTGTTTCCAAGTTAATCTTATTGCTGGACTGTTCCCTGCCTGCAATCCCATATCAGAGAACCAAGATTTTGTTCACCAACTAGCACAGTTTTGATCTCAAAATACAAACAATCTGATCCTTGGCTGCTAATGTAACAAGAGGTATATATTCCGAATCCCAAAGAACAGCGCCTGGAATCAGGAACAGTTATGTCTTTTGCATTAATTTTCAGCTTTTTAGGCCCTGGAGATTTCAATCTTGAGCATAGAGGAAAGGCGAAATATAATTGAGTATAATCAGCATGTGATGACAGTTGCCTCCAGATCAGTGGATGGTCCTTATTGAAAAGCTTCCTGTAGATACTAAATTAGGGTTACCAGATCAGGGCTGCAAAAATCTGGACAGCAGCAAAGAAATAAAGGCAACTAAAATATGTACTGTAATCTAATGGTTGTACAGATCTTTGTAGCCTGTACCTGGTGCAAGGCTAGAAGGAAACAGCCTGAGACCAAACAGAGCAAGTGCCTTCCACGTACTGAGAAACAAATGGCAAGAAGTCCATTACTGTGTAAGGATCAGAGGATGAGATATAAGTTTTAAATCCTGGGCCTCTTTTAAATAGGAGGCTAATTGCTTGCTTCTGTAGTAGCTGATCTTCATTATTAGGTCTTTCTGTATTTACTGTAAAAGCAATGTCTTTATCCAAGCCATGTCCTTGAGTCATTGCTGTTTGCTCCTCAGTGTGTGGATTTCTATGGAAAAATCTATCCAGAGCTCTGGGTGAAACTCTGCCATCTATTAGCTCTAATTAGGTAACATGGCAAACAAGACAGAACCTTGCAAGATTCCTGAGTACCATTCCTAGAGAACTCAGCCAAATACATGTGCTAGTTCATGTACTTCTGGAAGGAAAAGCATAGAGCCACCACAAAGCAGTGCCTTCCACCTTTCAGCTCTCTGAAGTTCTCCAGCAAGTTACTGTGGTCAACGGTATCAGAAGCCAAGGAGGATCATTCTTTCCCATTTCTTTTCCAGCATAGATTATCCATTCAGACAACTGAAGTTGTCTCTGTGCCAAATCTGGATCTTAATGTTTACTGGAAAGAATCTTGATAATCAGTTTCATTAAAAGATTTGTGAAGCTACAGCACTACCTTCTTATTCACTAACATAGCCTAATATGGAATATATTAAAATTTTCAGGATTGAAAGATTTTCTTAAGCAAGGACCTCATCACCAATCTCCTTTAAGGCAGTAGAAGACTCTGCCTGTAATGATTTGGCTGAACATTGGCAAGCTAGAGGCTTTAGGGGCTTTTATAAGTCAAGCCAGGAGGAATCCAATATACAGGGAGTGGCACCAAGAGATATAAGAACGTTATCTGCTTTCTCAGGAAACAAACTACAAAACAAACTCAGACAAATATCATTAGGCAGTGTGGTGGACCTTCCATGGTTTTGCTCAAAGTAACATCAAACCCAGCACAAATATAAGCAGTTTGGTCCACGGAGAACTATATATATTGTTTATAATGGAGTCAGACTGGGCCATCTGCCTTACAGATGAAGAGGGTACTCTTGGGTGATTCTCCACAGATGCAAAAAGAGATGGGAACTCTTCTCTGCTGCTGCATAGATCTCATGTTAATGCTTAGTTACTCATTCTTGAACCTCTGCCACATTTGCTGTGCCCTTAATACTTCATTACTCAAAACTACTCATGGTATACTGCATGTAATATTGGGAGAGAGGCACTTAAGAAGCACCATATCAGCATCTAGGAGACCTCATTGTTCCAATTCTCAGCCTGATGGGGGGCAGGAGGGAGGCAGGTTGAGGGGAAAAAAACCAAAAACCCATAGCTACATGGAAGCCAGTAAAAAAACCCATCAGCTTCTTGGAGTGGACCGATCTTCTCCTGACACTTCACAACTTAGTTGTACACTTTGGGTAGTTTTGGTAAAAATCTCACAGACACAGCTTGGCTAGATAGGAATCTTTAATGAAGACAAGGATGGAGCTACGCAAAATAACTGAGAGTTCATGACTGCAGATAGCTTTTATAAATTGTCAGTTTAAAGTTGTTGCTTTTTTTCATCCTTCCTACAAATTAATGGACAGTAGATAAGCTGTCGTGTGCCCTTGAAGATGTATGTTTATATAACTGTTCTCTGTTGTTGGCCTGAGAATCTGCTGAAACTTCCATCAATTTGGAAATAGGGAGCCTGGAAAGGGAGATGGTATCCTTTTGGAAGTCTCCATCTTGGACCAACATGACTGAAGCACTTCTGCATGGTGGAACTAGCTAGCAGTAAGTAGTCTGAAACAGAGCCCTGGCCCAGGCATTCCAGCCACGTCACCACAATACATGTAAGGTTGGCTCCTCGATTAATTATAAGAGCATGAACTTTATATTTTTTACTGGAAACTTACTTGGAATAAAGCAGGAATAGCATCAAGGCCTGTGATAACTCCAGGCTCCCCAGGCTTCTTTGGTAGGTAAAGGAGGTGGAGATAGGAACATTTAACTCTGAAAGAGTCCTGCCTCCTCCCCTTCAGTTACAACACCTTTTACCTGTACTAGTGGAATAGAAGCACTAATGCCACTGGAAGAAGATTAAAAACTCACATTGAGGCCATAAATGCCTTCCCCTAAAGCCACACAGACATAGACACACACGCAACAAGGTAGGGAAGAGGAATAAAAAACAAACCCAGCAAAATACAGCAACACCAATAAATAAAAATAAATATTGAGAGAGATAATCACTTTATCCTAGATCTCATTAACTAGCTGCAGGTATTAAAAGTCTAGCCTGCTAAATTTCCTATTTAGCCATTCTGTTTCCCTGCTAAACCCAGAGTGTTGTTTATCATCCATATATACACAGGTAGGTCACAGGCATAATAAACTAGGCTCTCACTCCAGCCTCGTTCCTTCAATCCAACAGCTTTCACCTGGAAGATGATTTAAAAAAACAAAACAAAAAAAAACACACTGTCTGGTTTTTAGGGATACCAAACCTGCATTGGATTCCCAAGTACTTATAGTGGGTACAATGACTTCCAGAGCTTAATATGAGAGTAGGTTTAATATGAGAGTTTACAGAAAAGATGATTCCTTAGCATGCCTATGATTTCTGGATTAAAATGGAGGCATTATTTATTCTAATTTTTAAAAATCTCTGTTTTTCTTGGAACAATGGCAATATTTCTCGGCTCCCTCGCTATCCAGAAGCTGAACTAGGGACCGTATTAGCTGCTAATATTTCCTTAATTCTTCACTTCAAAAGATGCCACCGGTGTCACAGGTAGAGCTGAGAAGCAAAAGGAAAGGGATGCGCCCTTCCCTAAACAGAGCAAAGGCCGTGTTGATTGAAAATAACTTTTCTTCCTTCTTGCTTCCTCTGCAGCTGGTGATCATCTTCTAGCAAGGATTGGCTAATTCTTAGAAATAGCACTGAGAAATTCAGGGAAGTGCTTTGATGGGAATTACCACTCTTTGGGTGAATGGAAGAACAAACAGTAACTATCATCTGTTCTTAATGTTACATAATTGAGATGAGATTTTTGGACAGTTTAAATATCAATACAATGCATGAATCCACTCCAATGGCAGGCTGTTTCATCTCTTTAAGTCTCTGCAGTTGCTTGAGGAAACAGAGGGCTTCTCAAGTGCTGGAAATCATATCTTGCTGTACAGCCACTGAAATTCAGGTCTACAAAGGACTGCCCATTTTTTGCTGCCATTCTTTTGGAATTCCCCCATTAAAAGCTTTTCTTTCTTTCTTTCTTTCCCCACTCATTCATTAAGTATATGTATTATTGGCAAGTGTAATCCAGAATAACAGCAATTTTATTTGCAGCATCAGTCTCTGCTTTGCCTGAGATTACACACGCACACCTGCCTTCCAGCTTCTACTAAAAAGAGAAATATTCTAATCCCACCCCACCCGCACTTTTTGGCACACCATGTTGGCAGAACTTTTAGATTCCCAGGAGTCTTTATTCTCTGCCATCTGATTTTCTGTCTTCTCTATACTTTCTAGTGCCCTGGGGGCCATCCTATGTTTTATTTACAATTTCCTTTTGGTGTTTAAAGGATTATATGATCCTATACTATCCCCAGACAGCAATATTTTATTGAGAAATATGAAATCTTTTCATTTTTCTTCTTTTTCTTTTTGAAAGAATCTAACAGTGGGTTACCATATTGGTACTATTAATTTGTTTCTTACATTGTTTTTCACCCTTGCATAAGTATCCTGAAAGCTTCTTGCAGCAATCCAATATAAACAATGATCAAAATAGCATATAAATCCTTGCTGGGAGAAAGGATCCTCAACTAGAGCTGACTCCAATTAAACTACAATATTAGCTACAGTTTTCTTCCTGGGTGATTAACTTAATAATTAGAACTGCTGTTGGCATGGCTGGAAGAGTGCTGGTGCAATCTTTGACAAAGCTTTTGCATTATTTGATAAGCAATATATGGACAGGCATTTGGTAGTCAACAATCACAGCATTAGGTAATTGCTTGAAGTTACTTTGGGCAAGGATTGATATTGAACAGATAGCCGTCTGGTCGTGCAATGGCGCTTCCCTTTGCTCTCTTCCTCTTTGCCTTCTGTGCCCCTGCAAATCCATTCTAAGGAGTCTATTGCGATGTTTCTAAAATGCAGTCAAGGGAGAGAATCTGCAGACGCAATTGGACAAAATCCCATAAAGCCTGATGTGAAAGCTCTGATTGACCGGAACCATGATGGGTAGCAAAGGTCAGTATCTGTGGGCCCATCTGGTGATGACTGTGGGATATAGAAAATTGTGACTTGGAATCTAAGAGAAGGAAAGAGCATGGATTAACAGTTACTTTCCAGGCTCTGCCTCCAAGTTCCAAACTGGTTGATTGTTCATATTATATTAGTAATAGTAGCAGCATGTGTAGGACTTACAATCTTGGCTCTGCTTATAGATTTTGGCAAATAGTAATTCACTTTTGATTGCTTTGGTAGTTTGTATAAAGGTGGTGCACGGGAGCTTTCTTTTCTTTTCTTTTTTCTTTTCTTTTCTTTTCTTTTTTCTTTTGATTTCCAATTTGCCCTTATTTGTCCCAATTTTCTCAAAGATCTTTGTCAACCCCTCGTTCAGCAATGGACCCTCCAGATTAAATTATTTCTATCCTATCTCAGGTTCAATAAGATAACTAAATAAATCAAATAAACAAATAGAACAAATTAAAGCTTGTGCAGACCTTACTAAAGAGCTGCTATTCCAGCACCATTTTCAGACCTTTGAGAGCATGAATTAATGGAATGGAATAGAGGGATATGTTGTGTGTTTGTGAAATTAAGAGAAAAGGGAAGGATGTGTTAGGTAGTCTGTAGAATGGAGTTGATGACTACATGCAGAGAAATGAAAATGTAAATTTAATTATGATGGAAAAGCTAAAATTTATGTCAGAAAGCATGAATCAATGTCATCTAGCATGAAAGCAGGAATCCATATGATGATGAGTGCTACATGTTATGCTTGAATGAATAGTGATAATGGAAGAACCAGAGAAGAGTTTGGGGGAAAATTGTATCATACTCTCAGTGAATGTGATCCAGGCAATTTTTTTTTCCTGCAAGGTGACATGAGAGTTCAGAAAAAGTGATTGGGTTATTTGGAGACCTAAAAATGAATGAGCATGGTGACTGGTGAATGTCTCTTTTAGAAGAAAGTCTGTTGGTTTTATAGAATCATATAGTTGTAAGATTATCAGTCGAAACCTCTGCTCAGTGCACAATCCATCAGCATATCTCGGGCAAATGAATGTCTGTTTGAAGACCTTCAGTGAAAGATAACTCACTTCTTCATGTAGCAGCTGGTTACTGAAGTAACAATAAATGAATTCCAAAATGACATCTACTTTTTTCTTTGTTGAACTATACAAAGGTTTCTGGCTGTGCAGACCCCAGAAAATTGTAGAGAAGCTCTTAAAAGCTTGGGTAAATTGGGAAATTTCATCAGCCTATTTAAGAATTTGTATATTGATCAGAAAGCAAGGGTTAGGGCACTCATACATATCTCAAATCTTGGAAGCATATAATCAGATCAATAGATCTTATTGGTGACAAGGACTGTAATACATCAGGGATGGGTATCATGGCTTCAAGATGTTGAATCCTCACTAATTTTAGTCAGCATAACAGTGATAAGCGATGATGGCAGTCTTAGCAACATCTGGAGGGTGATATGTTGCTCACCCTGTTCCATAATAACATAAACTGATTCACAGTTGTAAGCTTGCCCACTTGAGCAAATCTTAGAGAGTTCAGATAACTGAACTGTAGAATTCGTTGAAAAACATTGGGAGAGGAGGATGGAAAAATATTAAAAGAAACAGGCTTTCTTTCAGAATTATCATCATCAACACCACCACAACCACAATAATCAGTGGTGGCATTAATGATGATGATCCTGTTTTTCTAAGGCATTTGAGTAATATAAATCTATAACATATTTGTCCAAAAGAACATAAATACTGTTATCTAATTCCTGTTAGGAAATAAAGCTTCATTAACAACATAGAGATTATTTTATATTGAATTATACTATTGAGCAGTTTAGCATTGTCTATACTGGCAGAGATCTCCAAGGCTTCTGACACAGGTTTTTCCAACTCTATCTGGAAATATTAAAGACTAAATCAGCAATTCAAAATATGTCCTCTCTAGGCCATTGAGTTCTGAGAATTGAAGAAGTTAGTTGTCTATTCAGGTGTCCCAGTAATAGATATAAGATCTCAAACAGGCAAGAGTCAAGTTCTAGCATAATAAACAAAGTTCTGAACAGATTGAAGAAAGTGTTTGGTCAAAGTCAGGTGGAGCTCAAGCAATAGAAGTTCAAGAAAATTAGAACTATGTTCAAAGAAATTATAATCCAAAATAATACTTAGGAGAAATAAGTAGGTGTAGTCAGAACTCTCACCTAAGAAGCAAGTTGTTCAAACTCTATTTGGAAAATGTATCCATTTATTTGGATAAATGTTTAAATAAATAAATAAACTTTATTTGGAATATGTATCCATGAACTACTGACTGAAGAAAGAGAGCCTTAAATCAGCTTGTTTACATTCTCTCTCTCTCTCTCTCTCTCACTCTGTGTGTGTGTGTGTGTGTTTTAAGTACAAGAGAAGAGTGACTTAGAATATTTACTCCTATTGGTACTGGAATTTCTACCATTTTCAGAACCAAGAATGTAATGTATACATGTTCTAAGGATCAGGGTAAGAGAATCTGGACCATCAAGAAATATTCCAAGCCTTTATTTTTGTTAAAACGTTCACAGGAAGAACTAAAAGAACTTTTTGAACTGATTGCACATTGCTCAACACCTTTTCTCAACAACAGATGTCATGCTAGTATGTGGCTGCATAATGTTAGAGGTTATTTTTGTTAAATATCACACAGCTAACGCATTAGTTATGTCAAGGAACATCAACAGGAGAAAGTGATATCTCATTCTCCTAATACTGGAAAAGTAAAACCTGTAAGGCACGCTTTAATCCATGCAAGGTGGAAGGGTGGATCACAATGGAGGAATGCTTTATTTGAGGAGTTTACACATTCCACCCTTATAGTGAAACTTTTAAAAAGTTATACCCATCTACTGATAGGAAGTTTATTAAGACTCTGAGGAAAAAAGATGAGACAATGATAAGAACAGTTCTGTGACCATAATTTCATGTAGATTTGTACATTAATAGCTTGTGCTTAGTTCTGCTCTGAATTTCTTTTGCTATGTTTATAATAGGCATAGCAAACCTGGGATTCCCCTCTATCTTCTTGTGTTGCATGACAGATGAGATGAACTAATCAGTCTGGGGCCCAGAATAAGGAAGATGCTACCTCTGTGTCTAGAATGGAGTAAAATAGCTGTTAGTTTCAGTAGAAGAGAATATATGTAGCTCAGGGTTGAAGTGAAGGACTTCACTGAGTCCTTCAGTGAAGATGTTACCTAGCAGGGTAACAAGACATTTGCAAGAAAACAACCAAGCTCAGAGAACCCCAAGGACTCCACCTATTAGTTTCCCCATCCCCACATTATGACAGGTGAGGGTCCTGTGGTTAAATTAAATGGATCTCTGTTCTTATTCAAGTCTTCCTTTTATAAGCCTGATTTTTTTATACTGTCACGTCAAGATCACTTTAGTAAACCTGTTCATTTTCCTGTAAATTTTGATTTCCAAGAGATGTTGAAACAATAATATTCTGGCTGGATCAGAGTAAGAATCAGGGTATTCCCATCTTTCTCATCCCACTAGCAAAAATAAACAATTTTGGTGGGGGAATCTATTCTGGTCATTCTTTATTATTTTGCTTGAACTATTTGCTTACAAAGTTAGGACTCTACTTTCCTTCTCTCAATTTTTTTAAGGGATAACTATTAGTGAATGCTGATCTTCAACCTTGATTCATAAAAACAACAACGAAGAGCTCTGTTGCCACATAACAATAGATTTATTAACGCATTAGTTTGTATGGATCACTGTCTACTTCATGAGAGCCATGGAATCAGGGAGATTGTGATCTATGAACATTTATGCATTAACTTTAAAGTGCAAAAGTTTTATGTGGTTTTGCTGCAGAAGAGACACTGCTCTCCAGTTGAAACAAACATACCAAACAGAATTCTATTCCCAATCTGCATCTCCATGGGATACTGAAAAGTGAGATCTTTTTCTAAGTTTAAGATTTTGCAAACCTGCATCTAAATGCTTGCGGAAATTCACATGGCTGTGGTGACAATTATTCTCAGCATCTTACAGCACATGAGATGCAGCTGGGGCTAGGACTTTTAGATTAACATACTCTTACTTCTTGTGAAGGTTAGGGCCAGGCACAGTAAACATTATTTGGTAAACAATATTTTGGTATTAAATAAAGCCTTTCGAGATTGATAAATACTTGGTTATGTCAGATCTGCTCTTAATTTAAACCGTTAAACTCTAAACTGTTTGTATTATCAGGTAGAATTTGAGTCCTGAATGATACTTAGTCCTCAGCAAATGAGAAGACTGAGGTTACGTGTTCAGAATGTTCTTCCTCAATAGCACACTGAGTGCTATTTGACCTGTGCGGGGCTGTCATCTGGCACTGTATTGTCCATCATTTTATATTGGCTATCCATGTTCCTTTCTTGGTAAAAATGCAGGAATGGTTTACCATTGGCTTCTCCTATGCAGTATGAAATGATGTCTTTGCCTTTATCACTAAAGTGATCATCTGCCTCCAGCGTTTTCCTATACTGCTGCTGCTTGATACAGGTGCCTGCTTGCTTCAGCTGGGCAGCTGGGATGACCTTCACACCTGGGTGACCCTGCTGGGAAAATGTGTGTGTGTGTGTGTGTGTGTATGTATGTATGTATATATATATATCACGTTTAGAGATACAAAGATAAAAAAACTAATACAAACTAAGGAAAATATAAAAGTAAAAAGAAAAAAGAAAAAGGGCAGAGGAAAAAAAATAGTAGATAGTAAAGAAAAAAGATATACAAAGAAATGACTTCCCCCTTTATCAAGACAAGTACAATTTCATAATTTGTCACTTTCTGTAATATTGCAACAAAAGATATTTTCTTCCCATATATCATCTCTTATCTGTAGATAAATTTTAAAGCCTCATCATTCAGTCCTAATCAGCAAATGTCCATTGCTGATTTACCAGAAATAACAGCTTATATATTTTAACTTTAATCAAGTAACCAACTTTGTATTCCTTTCCTTTCCTTTTAACCCCATTTGCTCTGAAAATACAGCAAAAGTTATCTTCTTCCCATATCTTAGATAACATATCTACAAACAATTTTTTAAAGCCTCGACATTTGGTCCTAGTCAAGAAAAATCCATTAAGAGCTACCAGAAACAACAACATATATATATTAACCTTGATCAAATAAGCCGACTTTATATTCCTTCCCTTTGCTTTTAAAAATCTTGATCTTTGATCCCTTTAATTAATGTCCCAAAAGTTGATTACTTTTCATTTTCTCTTTGTCTTTTCTCAGGAACTCTTTCATAAGTTTAACACATCTCTTTTGTAACTCCAAGATAAGAAAGTTTTCCAAGTCACTCTTCTGATTTATTATTTGTATGTCCCTTTTAGTTATTAGCTGGTTTCATTTGTAAATCCAGTGTAACATCTTTTTCCATATCATTCTTGTAACTTGTTATTTTTAAATCCACATCCAAAACAGCCTGATTCTCAGTTGTACTCTCTTCTATCTCCTCTTTTAAAGCCACTTTTATAGTAGCAGAGAATTTCTATAAAATGATGTTTGTTGGTATTTGTCACTGGAAAAATTGTCTAAAATGTATAAAGATACTTTGAATATATGTTGAAAATGTGAACAACAAGAGGGAACTTTTTATCATACTTGGTGGACATGTCAAAAAGCTAAAAAAAATTGGATCCAAATAAATACATACATTCAGAAGCCTTTAAAGATTAATATACAATTGAAACCAGTGATGTTTCTTTTGGGACTGATTGATGAAGAGTTGGAATAAAACTCATGGGACTGTGTTTTTATACATGATAATGGCAGCAAGATTTTTATATGCACAATGGTGGAAGGGTTTGACATTACCCACAATGGAAGAATGGATCATGAAGATGATGGAGCTTGCTGAGATAGCTGAATTGACAGCTTTGTTCATAGAAAAGATGCTGATTAAGTTCAATGCTGATTGGAAACCCCTTTTAGACTTCTTGCATGAAACAGAAAAAAATGAAATTATGATATATGGGTTTGATGTTAGATGATAGAAAAAAATGAAAGTTATGTTGTAAATCTATATCTATAGCTGTTGTAAAAGAAAATTGGAAGTTATTTCCTTATACTTCTGTTTTCTTTCTTTTCTTTCTGCACTTTTGGCTTTGTTTTCTCTCTCTCTCTCTCTCTCTTTCTTTTCTTTTCTTTTCTTTCTTTTTCTTTTCTTTTCTTCCATTATCTTAAATATTAGTTCTTTTTAGTTTTTATATTTCTTGTTTAAAAATTTAATAAAGTTATTATAAAAAATGAACTATGGTTAACACACACCTTGCATAATATATGACCCAGGCAATTTGTATCAAATATGAATTTAGCACACATACTTGAATTTACTTTCTCAAACATTATAATATCCCCCTTAGATACTTTTCCTAAACAAAATTTAAAAAATGCTTTAGCCTTTCATTAGGAAGAAAATGCTCCAATTTCTTAATTATTTTTGTTGGATTTTATGATTCAGGTCCTTTATGGATATACTTTCAGCAACTCATAGCTCACTTCACAAAATAGTTCTTTTGAGCTCTATTTTTTTATCTACTACATTCCAATAAGCACACTGAGTGAAAATGTGTGAAGGGAAGGGAACTCCTGTTTCAATAATAATAATAATAATAATAATAATAATAATAATAATAATAATAATATCAGGGTGTTGGGTGTGGTAACTATTAAAATATATCACAAAAATGTCACATTTGAAAGGTAGACAGTAAATCAAAGACTGAAGCCAGGAGGTAAAAATCAGAAAGTGATGGAAGTAATTTTCAATGTTTGTCTAAACACCCAAATAGTCCAATCATGTTAAGACCTGAACTAGTGGGAAATTACAGTTTTGTGCCATCATATGAGTGTGAGTACTCTTTCTCTCTCAGACACACGGACACATATACCATTGTTACAGAGTAACAGAAAAGAGAGTGTTTTTTTTTTTTAAATGAAAGGGTTCCAAAAAGTTAAAGCAAGTCTTGGAACAGGAAGCAAATACTATGCCAATTTAGCACTAATATTTACCCTTTACAGCTGGCTTTTCTCCCTTTCCCTAGCTCAGAGGTGGGAAATCCCTCCCCCCCCACCTTTCAAATAAAACGTGGAATTATAAAGACAAGTCTATTCCTTTGCTTATTGTCTTCTAAAGCTATATGATTCCACACAATACCCAGATATTAACTGAGTCAAACTGATTTGAGTTGCAGCTCTAGTAGTCTGGCTAATGCTAATCAAAAAGTAAGCCTGAGGTGATTCAGGGTTTGTGGTGTTTTCACCAGGATAGCCCCCTTTTTGTTCTCAAAGTGTCAGTAACTTCAAGGCGTTGTATAATTTTGGAGTGATCTTTCTGAACTTCTAACTTCTGATTTTCATACAGTGCATCTACAGCATATTTTGCTTTACACATTTGCAGGATTTTGTTTCTTTGGTACATTGAATCTGTTTCAGATTGTTCTAGTTAGCAAAACTGCATTCAAATTGTATGGATCAGATTCTGAAACCTACAGTATCAGATCCAAAGTTCAGATCCAAAGCCTCATCCTCCAAGGATGAAGCAACAATGTCCTCTATCATCTGTTAGACCTTTCACATCTATCTATAGATAGTTTTCTTGTCCATCACCAAGCCGTTATCATCTGTCTCAGGGAAACACATGGCAGCTGATTTCCTTTTAGGGTGGCTGAAGATAAGGTGCTATGATATTGAAGTCACTATATGAATTGCTGCTAAAATGTACTCATAGGAAATATGCTGTTAGAAGCCTTAAAAATGGATGCGTTAGATTTTCATATCTTTTAAATAGCAATTTTAAGTATTCTGTTTTTTCCACATTCTTGCATTCATGTCCCTTACTCAGCAGTAAATGCCTAACAAATAATCTCTTCATATACTCAAACAACAAGCACTGCGCTTTCCTCAGTAGTGGAAGCTCAGCTAGAGACGTATATAAAAAAATATTGGCAAGTCAGAAACATTCACTTTTCTTGCTATCCATCTTTAAGCCCAGTTCTTTACTCCTAGATTTTTGCATTTGAGTGTAGCCTAAAACCTATTTCCATACTGTTGGCTTCACATTTATCCTCTGCTTTCTGGTCAATTAGTTTTTGGGTCCTCTGAGCTCATTATGTCCACATGAATTCATCATTCAGTTGTTCCTTTGAATTCTCTCGTCATAATTATGTTCATCCAGTCCATGGAAAATGTTGAACCTTTGGAAGCTGTATCAGCATCTGTCCCCACCCTGATAAGGAGCCCACATAATGGCATGGGATGCATCAAAAACTTCAGAGCACAAGCAAGTGGGCTCTAAAGATGAGCCCCAAATAAGTATTCATACACTTTTTTTTTCTGCTGCTGCTGTTTGGTATTTTATAAGTGAATTAACATGCCTTGTTTGTGTTACTTGTTGTGAGCCACCTAGTGAGACTTCAAATTGCTTAATTTTGACTATACTGGGCCCCTTGCATTTATAGACTACAACTTTATAGTTATCTAATGAAAATGTTACTTTTCTCTCCTTTCATCTATTTGCTTCAGATGGAACAAATCTCATCACCATTTACCAACTCCCACAGCTTTTGAAACTGTATCTCTGCAAGTGGATTCCACTGTAGATAAGCTGTATTTAAGCCTTCTTGTTTCTTGTTGCCTACTATGGGCTGTAGTTATGAAATTCAGTATTCTTGAACAAACTCATCTTTATTTGAGTGGTAGCAATTTTGCATGCAGGAAGCCCTAGGCTGAATCCCTAGCATTGGGCAGTCCAAGAGATTCCAACTGTGGGTCAGATATTGAGTGGAGAGCTGCTATCAATCTGAATGGGCAGCACTGGGCTAGATGGCATATAAGACTCTATCATCTATCTATCTATCTATCTATCTATCTATCTATCTATCTATCTATCTATCTATCTATCTATCTATTTGAAGGCTAAGCAATATGTCTCTCTTCCCATCCCTGCCAGATAATATTCTAGTATTATAATACCTCTTGGCAGGTTTGTAACAAGTTGTTTAAAAAAACAGAAACATTCCTCTTCTGGTTTACATAAGGATGTTTGTTTTCTGAAAAGTCTGCAGTTAGTTAGCTTGCATTTTATATGTTATTCACATTATAGCCACAATAAATTGTACTGACATATATTTGGACTGCAATCAGTCAGTGTTATCTAAGGCCTATGGAAAGAAAGATGTTTTCACTGATTTATGTTCTTTCCATCATGCTCTATAGTGTCAGTTCTACAAACAGGTTTGTTCTGTGCTTTTCTTTCTTTCCTCATAGCTTTGTGTTGTCTATGATTACATGGCAAGCAAACGGATCTTGCTCTTGAGGGCCATACCCGGAGAGTTATAGGATATGCATCAGCATCTTCACTCACTCTTATTTGGGAAGGACTGCACGAAGCTGTCGTTAGGAATGGATATGTTCATACAGCACATGGGATCCCTGAATCCAAATGCCTCTGAATCCTTATCCTGTTGGTAAAGGGGGCACCATGGCAATACCATGCAGTTTGTTGCTGCTGGCATAGTCCAAGGAGCTGTTACATATGGTTCTTTCATAGGAGATAGAATACTCCAGTCTACTGGAGGAGCAGACACCCTCACCCAAATGGATGTAAACTCTGTAATGCATCTAGTCTGAGAAGAATTGGCATCTTGGGTTGCTTTCCCAAGTTTATTTACCACACTGTTATTCTACCCTTCCCTCAAACCACTCATGACCTGCACGTGGTTACTCTTTTTAATGCAGCATAGCAATCCAGTGAAGTAGGATTAGCTGAGTTGCAACAATGTGTACGATGCCACCCAGTGCAATTCACAACTGAGCAGAAGTATGTAACTGAGGTTCTGATCAAAGGCTGAACTTCTATAACCATTTATCTAAAAGTAGATTCCATTAAACTCATTGGTACTTACTTTTGAATAGACATGTATAGGACTCTGCTGCAAGTTCAACATCTTACTCATTGTAAATTATTTTAATAATAATTATAATGTAAATGCCATGGTTGGGAACATTATTTGATGCAAGAAAAAGAGGGGAAAGAACCCTGATGAAATCCAACAAATGTTATAGCCAATATCATACTAGACAGTAATCCTTACTACACTTACATGAAAAAATAATTTAGCATTTAAAATAATGGAACTTAGTTCTGAAAATATGGCTAATATTGCCAGTGTACTTTGCTTTGAACCCAGTTTGCTTGAAGAATCCAATATGCTCCATCATACCTGTCTAAAGCACAAGATATCCTCTTATGGCCTCTCTAGATGACTTTGCAGAGAAAGGAAGGGAAAGTCTGATGAGAAGAACACAGGCCAGGTGGGAGGCTTGTCACCTGAAAGATCGAAGGATGACATTAGGGGCATTGCTAGGCCCCTTTACCTCTTTGGACTTTGACTCAAAAAATCTCAGAGCCTCCATACCCATGGGAACATTATTACTGCTAAACAGTGGAGCATTGCAGAGAACAACAGTATAAGGCTGGGTTCCTTGGAAGTAAAGGTTTTCTCAGAAATTTCTCCTGAATGACTATTCCTTTTAATAAGCACAGATGGAATTTAGATGTGACATGGGAGACATATACTGGAAGCAACATCTATTGCAGTCCTCCTGACCCTTACTCCAGCAGATGTATTCCTGGATTCCTGATCTTTGGTCTTCAATTAAACTATTGTTTATACTTGTTCTTCAGAATCTCTAGTGTTTCTTTTGGATTTTGAGAGCTTGATTGAGCTGGATTGGCTTAGACTAATCAAATTGATTTCTCTTTGGAATCTCTGACTTTGGCTTGTCAGGTTGTACCCCTTAGACAGGACACACATATTAAAGCAGGAAATCATAACAAGGAGAAGGCCACTCATGTTCAGGTCCTTCAAAGAACCATATTCTCCAGCAGAGGCTAGAGTTAGGAGAAAGAAGAGTGGAATTTGGGAAGTGTAAGCTGGAAGGACTTGATGCACTTCAATCTTTTGATAGAACAAATTCCTCAGTTGGAGCTTTCCATGGTGCTTAAGGACCAGCCTGACTTCTCTCATTGGCACTGGCTGCCAATGGAGGCAATCTAACCTTCTCTCATTGGCAGTGCCTGCCAATGGAGGAATTAAAATGCCACAGAAGTCAGGTGAGAAAATCCTTGCAATGATTCTTGGCTTGGTAGATGCTGCTGCTGCTGCTGCTGCTGCTGCTGCTGATGTTCCATGAGTTGAAGGATAATCATGGACTAAACAGCCTGAGATAACTGACCCTTTCCATGCTGCCCACAACACTTCTTTGTTTTAGTTGTTCTGCTAGTGTAGATGATTCTTCTACATATCTCTTCTGCTGGCAGTCTCTCTCAAGTTCTGCTGATATAACAGATTGTAAGGTAGTTCACTGGCAGAACCTGAATATAGAATTGCTCTAAAAGAAATAAAAATGATGACAATAGGGGAGCCCAGGAAGCTGTCTAGTTGGAATCCAGTTGCAGAACAGGACAATTAATCTAATGACTGCCTCTTAGAGTTGGCTGAAGACATTTTGCCATAGGCAGACAGGGTATGATTTATCTTTATATATTTATCAACAGTGCTTAAAGAACTGAGGGAATATATGGTTCAGCATTTAGCCAAATCAAGTGCCCAAAGATGAGGTGACAAATATGCTTTTAAAAACAAATGAACACAAAGCTGGATTCCCTCTGGATGGTCATGATTATTAGCTGTGAAGTACCTTAAAGAACAGAGAGTTTTAAATCACTGGTTGACAAAATTACACCATTATAGTTCATTTGAAATTTGCCCTGATCCTATCTGAGATAGATGATACTGGCCAAGTTCTTGTACTAAGCTTACCTATAATACATTTTATTTATTTGTTTTTAGCTTTTGTCTTGTAGAAACAGAGCCACTATGATTTGTAAATAGTAGCTTATGGCTTAGCATGTTGTCTGAACCCAGCCACTGTGATTACTCAATAACACATGATTAAGCAAGGCATAGAATAGCATATGTTAAATCATGTTATCATAATGCTCTCTCCTTCTAGTCATGGGGCATAATATTTGATCTGACATTGATTTTCTGAAAAAAGCCAAATGCTATAAACCATATTCTGCTTTGGATCATTTTAAACAATAAATATGCGAGTTAATCCTTGTATAAATAAATACACAAATATCTCTATAGGCCTTCCTGCCCACCAATGACTAATTTATATTAGGTAATCTTGGTTTGGATAGCAAGAAAAAAGAAGAATGGGTATGATAATACTCTGGTGGTGTTGGGGAAATTGCATCCCAGCTCTCAAAAAGGAGAGACAGTATTTTAAGAATCTTTCCAACTAAAGTTTCCGTAGAAACAAGGTCCCAGTGCTACCCTTTGCCTTGGGCTTGGAAGCCAAACACACCAGGATGGAAGGAATTTACTTCGTCCTGCCTGCTATGGGATTAGAGAGCCGGAATGTGGCATATCACATCATGACTGGTTTTGCTTGGGCCCAACATTTTCTCAAGCATTCACTTGAAAAGACTATCACCAGCTTCACATTATTCTCTATTTTGATAGTTTAACATGTGTTTTGGCATGAATCACTCAGGAGATGGGATGGAGAAGAAGCCAGCCAGGAGGATGGGCTTCTGAGTTTGCAGGTGTGTGGTGTTTGTATGTGAATCCAAGAGGTGAGAGATTTGATGAATGCTAAAATTTATCTGTAGCTGGAGGGATAACCGAGTGCACAAGAGTTTGTGTTTGAACTCTCTCTCTCTCACACCCTGAAAGCCTGAAGGTTTGCTTTCTTTCTTTCCAGAGCAAAACAAAAGAATATTTCATGTAATTACAGGTATCATGTGTTACTATCAATTATAGCTTCATTAGGAAATCTTCCATTTTAACTAGTCAATAATACTTTTTTCTGATATTGCTCGACAAAGGAGAATACATGTCTTTTTGCCCAAAGCTGTTGCAGATATGAGATTCCTAGAACTAGAGAGGCCATGCCATTGTGGGATAGGAATGGTCTAATTTTGCCAAAATAAATGGATAGATGGGAAAGTGGAAGAAGGAAGGGGAGAAATGGAGGCTCACTGCAAACTGTTCAAACTGTCAAATTCCTTTTGAACAAATTAGCTGATTATAATCTAATTGATGCTTGGATGCCATCCAAGGTTTCTTTTATCCACTTGTAAAGAATTATTATTATTTTTAATTGGAGTTTTCTTTCCTAAAATCAGCTTTCTATCCTGACCCTGCAGGGAAAGATTACTAGTAATGGAGCCTGAACGTAGCAAAATCCAAATCCAAATCCTTATCTTATCTAAAACAGAAGAGTTTCTGTTTTAACTCCTGGGTACCTGCCCTTTTATTTAAAAGCATCAGGAAATATATTTGTAATCTTTTCAGTCTGTAGTGGCTGGCACAGAAATTCATTGGGAAAGTAATGGAGAATCCATGGCTGAGAAACCACCATTTCATCAGAGCTGCTTAGTGTGCCAAGAATAAAACACAGTGGGATTTTTTTCCTTCATGTTTTCTCTGCTCTTTGTTCCTTTTTGGTTTCCCTTTTCCATTAGTCTTACTGCAAAGTCAGTACACTAGAAGACTGGCATAATTTTTATCTTTTCTGAAGGATGAGGAATTTGGGCTCCAGAGCTTTTGATGAAGTCTGTGCTTGATATGCTTCTTTTTACTCTCAATTGTCATCCCAGCCCAGAAGTTGCTCTAACAAGGAAGCTTCTGGCAGCTGAACAACTGGTTTTGCAGAGTACTTCCTATGAGACAAAAAGAATTATGATCCTAATTGTAATATTTGGATTTCAGACATTTCAAAATTAAAGAAACAACTAGGTTTTATATATGCAAAAGATGTGGATGGCTGCATGGCTTCAAGAGGAAAAATGTAAAACACCCCAGCAAGCACATTTATTAGAATCAGTTAAAATTATTGTGAAAACAATCAACACAGTTTTTTTTTCCTAAGTGGAGGGTGTAATTATCAGCTAAAGATCAATTGTGAGATCATAGTGAAACATCTCTGGACTTATAGAAAGTGTCTATTTATACAAAAAATGAATCTAGAAAATATATAATACCTGGAAATGAAATTTTACAAGATAGACCCTTATTAATCACCTGGTACTTTTGGAAACTTTATTTCACTATTAATTTATTTGTTTAGAAGATTCATATAGCTGCCTAACTTGCATAATCTGGGCAATGTAAATAATAATAATAATAACAGGCAATATTACAATAAAAACCATATAAATATCAACAATATCAGTACAACATCTATCAACAACATTAAGCTAAGACTCGCCAATCACACCCTCCACCTCCCAGAAGATGGGCTAATCTATTACCTTGGTTGCAAAGGCTAGGGAAAAAGCCGAGTCTTTAAAGCTTTCTTGAAAGTTAATAAGTCTGGGAGTTGGGGTTAGGTGGTGCAACAGAAAAAACATGTCTCCTAGGTCCCATCAGAAGAAATTGCCTCAAGGAGGAAACCTAAGGCATGCCCAACCATGTGGGTTGGCCAGAAATAACCAAAGAGACACAGTCCTGCAGATAACCTGGTCCTGTATCATGTAGGGCTTTGTAAGTTATAAGCAGAACCTTGAATTCATCTGGAAGTAAGTTGGGAGCCAGTATAGCTTGCTAAAGAGTAGCATTATATGGACATATCATGGTGTGCCCATATCTACCCACTGCAGTCTGGATGGTCTTTAACAGCAGCCATGTGTAGAGCACATCGCAGAAGTCCCAGAGGGAAATGAATAAGGCATGGGTGACTGCGAGCAGGACTTCCCTATCCAGGAATGGACACAACTGATGTACCAGATGACATTGTGCAAAGACCCTTCTAGCCACAACTGCCACCTACCCTTTGAGCAGGAGCTGTGAATTCTGGAAGACTCTCTAATTGCACACCTGTTTTCGGGGGGGTGTGCAACCCCCACCAGAAGTAATGGTAGTAAATATCTAGTTTCAGGTTCAGAGGGTCTCAAATCTCTCAGCCATTCAGTCTTGCTAGGATTGAGTTGAACCTGTTCTTCCCCATCCAGGCCTCCACGGCCTCCAGATACTGGGCAGGACCTTGACTATCTCATCTATTTGGCCCAGGGTAGAAATATACAACTGAGTATTATCAGCATACTGATGACAGACAGCTTCACCCAGTGATTTCATTTAGATGTTGAGAAAAGTGTATGGCACTGAGGCACCCCATAAAATGGAGGTTGAGGGCTAGATCTTTCTTTCCCCATCAACACCAACTGCAACAGACCCTGAAGGAAAGAGGAGAATCACCCCAACACCATGGCTCCCAAACCCAACCCTCTGAGCTGGTTCCAGAAGAATACCACGACCAAGAGAATTGAAAGCCACTGAGAGATCAAGGAGGTTAAGAAGGTTGCTCTACCCCCATTCTGAGTCTACCATAGGTCACTGAGAAGTGCAACCATTGCTGCCTTAGTACTATATTCTGGTCTGTTGGACCAAACTAGGTGGCAATATCTAGTGGACCTTAGCTAATGTCAAGGAGGGATCTGGTTAGTACTTGGATGGAAGACCATCAGGAAATCCCAGGTCTATAGGCTAGGCAGTTGGAAAAAAAAGCCAGAAGAGGGCAATGCATACTGGTTCAGTACTGCTACCACGAAAACTACATGGACACGTCCATGAAATCAACAACAGTTGAACCTGACTCAGAGGTTTTATCTTACCTTTCTTTTACTGTGGGCAGTTAATTTATTCTTAGCAAAGCTGGCAAAATGCTTAATTAAACTTAACAAAAATATCTGGGGGTGGGAAGGGAGAGAGCATGACAAAGAGGGAGGAACATGAATGACAGAATTTTGGCAGATCTACAAAAGGAAAGAACACAAAAAGAAAAGGATTAGTAAAAATAAAGATCAAGAGAGGATCAAAAACGTATACTGGCTAAATTCCAAGAGGCATTTCCTACAATTTATAAGACACTCTATTCTTAACTTTTGGAACAGAGGAACTAGTTGATCTTCACCTAAAACAATATTGACCACCCTCTGTGTTAGTGAACAGAGAACCTTAGAGATACCTAGAGAACCCAAAATGTAGTACAATTGCCAATTGACTGATGCCCTGATATATATTAAACTAAACAGGTATCCCATATAAAATAGCCCAATTTCTTTGACCAGCATTAAGCATATGGAAAACTTCCAAAGCTTTCCATACTGGGGAACCAGATGGTGTTGTTGTGGATTGTAGTGTATGTTCTGGATGCTGAGTTGGAACTTTGGGATTTGCAATCCCAACACATCGGGAGGAAAAGGTTGTCCTAAGATACTCTTACTTTACATATGCAGACTCTTTGTAGCTTTGTACAAATTCAGTAAGTCACATAATAGAACAAACCCAGGGCTGTGCTGGTTCCCTGAAGAGCAAAAGTTACAGTACATACATGCAATTAAATACAAACAAAGCTCTCAATGGATTGTTTAGCTTTTTAATATTATATGGAACAAGAGCTGCCATGTGAAGCAGTAATGGCAGCTATTTTGAGCCTGAAAACATCTCAGTGCAAGAATGTGGATGGGAAGAAGAGTGGGCATGCAAGCCCTGTCCTCATTGTCCCCCATAAGTGGACTGTGGTGTACTAAGCCTGGACATCAAACCAGAGGTTCTAGGTGGGTTTGGGGGAATGTACTCAGAGCCTCCTCTTGATGAGAAAGCCTAATAAGTGTAGAGGGAATAGGGAATGGCCTCAAAGGACAGGAATAAGAACCATTACCATGACAATGGTCAGATAAGAGGGACTTGAGCCAGGCCAAGCAAATAACTTGAAAAAATGTCTCAGACAAACCCCTCCTTAGTTTACACAAAGATAAAGTGAAGGAGGGAGAAGCACATTCAGACTTGCAAGATTCTGTTACTGTAGCTGTTACAATAAATGTAATCCAATATGGCATTAGTCTTTTAGTCTAGTCTACCTTGTACGGCTGACAAAATGGATTTTAAATGTATAGAGGCTTCAAAGCATGCTCAGCTGGATATGCTAAGAGAACCCCTTTTGGGTTTTAAACTCAGAACACTCTCAGGGAAAGGCTTGCAGGTTTATCTTCAGCCCTAGACCTTCAACCTTTGGGCATTCAAATAAAAGCCTCAGCAGTACTAGTACTGGTGTACTTTTCTGTAGCAGAGAAATACTGTTTTTAAAAATGGAGACATATAACATCTTATTCTTGCTGAAGACTCAAATCATGTGGAACAGAGGTTTTGTAGTTCAGTGTGGCTGATAGAGAGGAAGAACAAGAGCTGTAATTCAACTAGTGGACCACAGGATCCCCATCCTTAGGCTACAGCCATAGAAAACTCCTGAGTATACAGTTTAAGGCCAAATTAACTGGGAATTTTTTCCATTTAGCTCAGCCGAGATATTCTTTCAAACTGCTTCCTCTCAAGTTTTTTCTTCCAAGCAAGCCAACAGTTATTTCAACCTTTCTATTCTTAAGTCCTTCTTTGGTAACCATGACTCAAATGATTCTGAAATTAGGCTGGATCTTTTGGAAGGGGGGGGGGGATAACCGTTTTATGTTCTTGTAGCACATACAATTTTACTACTTAGATATCTGTAAGCTATGTTTCAATAGTTTCTGATTAAGTCTGAAATACCTTCAAACAAGTTGCCCTTAAGGGTTCATCTACCCAAACTAATACCCTGTCATCGCCAATGGCCAGGCCCTTGCAAAGATCACTCCAGGATCAAGTTTCACTGGAGATTTGCAGGGCTAGAGAGAATAACCTTAGTACCTATCTTCTGTGTTTTAAAATAATAATAAAAAGCATCCTCTTTTTAAAAACTGACTTTCAATTCTCTGCTGACTCATAAGAAAAGTGTTGACAAAGATAGCAAGATGATGCAAAGTGAGCTTACGTACAAGATAGTATGGAATAAAAGTACAATGAAAATGCCTTGGGTTGAAAGTCTGTTGCAGCCTTCTTTCCACAAAGACTTTCGTCATTTCCTACCCTGGGAGATCTGAATGGTACCATCCCTAGTAGTGTTTAGAAAAACAATTCAAAGAGGCCTTTTTGTTCCTGGAATAGCAGATGGTGGGAGAATTTTTTTCTAACACTTTTATGGTTTATTGATTTATATGAAGGTTGGCTGCATTTATAGATGGCCCTTGCTGGGATCAGGATAGAGGCACCATGACTCTCCTAGTCCTGCTAGATCTCTCAGCTGCCAATTCCATCAATTGTGGTATTCTTCAGGGCTAGCTGTGAAGGTTGGGTCTGAAGTGTACTCCTTCCTGACAGGATGGTTCCAGTTGGTGGTGGAGAGAAGTTGAACCACAGGCATTCTGTTTTGGTGTGCTACGCAGCTTGGTCATGCCCCCCTGCTGCTTAACATCCACATAAAGCCAGTGGAAAAGCTTATCTGCAAGCATGGGATCAGGTGTCATGAATATGTGGATGACACCCAGTTATACATCTGCACTCCCAGGTCAGGCAGGATAGAAGATGAAAGTGTCTAAAAGGTGCTAGGGTCTGGATGGGAAAAGCAAGCATCGACTTAATTCCAGCAAGATGGAGTGGTTGTGGATTTGAAAGCTGACTAATTCTAAACTCTGACTAAAGCTGAGATATCCTTAGTTCTGGATGGGGTTGTGATACCTTGGATGGAACTAGTTTACAATCCAGGGGTCCTCTTGAACTTAAGGCTCCTTCTAGAATAGCAGGTGAAGGGTGTGGCCAAAAGGGCATTTGCACAACTATGTTTTGTATGTTAGTTAAAGCCATTCCTGAAATGGGAAATTTTGCAGAAATCATTTTATGTCTGGATATTGCAATTCAGTCTATCTGGGGCTGCTCTTGAAGACCATTTGGAAGTGTCTGCTGGTCCAGCATGAGGCAGCCCAGGAAGTTATGGGTGTGCCCACATTCATTCATGTAACTCTGTTACTGTGAAAACTGCATTGGCTGCCAATTAGCTTTCAGGTGTAATTCAAGATGATGGTTATCACCTTTAAAGCCTTACATTAATTTATCCACAATGTGTTATTGATCAACTCTGCTTGGTGCATAGCTAAGATAGGCTTACAAAGAGTAACAATATCTCCCCTCAACTTTTTACACTCAGGTAAACAATACTGTGAGAGGCCAGAAAAGAAGGAAGACAAAGGAAGTACACAGAAATATTGAAGTATTTCTCAGCAATAGCAGCCTATCTAACAAGGAAATGGGGAAGGAAGTATCTGTGTGAATTGTAAAAGCCAAGGGTGGGTTTCTTTTGGAACTCCTCAGTCAACTATTGGATGTGGAATGGAAGGAAGAAAATACCTTAAGATTCAGGCTTTTAAAAAATATATTCATTTAAATTTAGAAAAAATACTAACTCAAAATATAGACAAAACACCAAAATACACTTTTTAAAAACTACAATTAAATGGAACAACCTTTAAATTTAGAGGGGAAAAAAAGCAGAAAAGAAAAAAAACAGACTGAGAAAAATTAAAATTAAAAGTGTACCTTATATATTAAATGTATAATATATCTGGTTTAATAATAAGTACCATTTAGTATTATAGTCTAATCAAATACAAAATATTATTGTAAAATATCATAACATCTCTGCCAAAGTAGTACATATTGCTTCATCATTTGATTAATAAAGAATATTGCCTTTTCCAAGAGGGATAAGTTACACATCTCCAAAAGCCATTCCTTAACATGTGGAATAATATCACTTTTCCAATTTCTCAATATAATTATTTTAGCCACCCTCTCCCTCCCCCATGGTACAACCATAATTCTTGATAAACAGCTAAATTCCAAAGCTTTAATATACTATATATACTTGAGAATAAACCAAGAATTTTAGGTGCCAAAATGCACCCAAAAAATTGGGTTCAGCTTATCTGTGAGTATATTGTAATACTTTTTAAAAGTACCTGTATATCTCTCAAAATGTTTGTATGTTTTAATTTTCACTATTTGCTTAGTCCCAAGAGATCTTTCCCAGGGCCTGGAGGCTACATAGGCCTGAACGGAGAAGAATCAGTTTCAGCTCAACCCGGACAAGACACAGTGGCTGTGGGTTGCAGGATCCCCCATATCTGGTGATTTGACATGTTTAACTCTGGTTGGGGTGACATTGTTAGAGCTGGTATGCAATCAGGGGTTTTTCTGGACTCTCAGAGGCCTTTGCACAAATACATCTTGTGTGCCAGTTCTGCCCTTTCCTAGTCCCCATCTCAATTTCATTCTTCTCAAATATATACTATTTATACATCCAACTATATATATAGTATAGCTCTATAATCATACAGTTTACTTGATAAGTCTTCACAGTATTATGCATAACATTTTCAAAAGTGTAAGCTACATAAATCAATCAAATCAAATATTTATTACAGTCACAGCCCAGCATATCTACAGAAATAAAAGCTTCAATTGACCTATCTGGAAATGGAGGGAAAAGAAATTGGAGATTGGGATGAAATGGGAAAGACTGTGGTCTGACATTCTCCAGACTTTTTTCTTTTTCATATATAGGTCCTTTTGACACTTAGGACTGCATTATCTTCTCCACTTTGTAAGGTTATAAGGTAACACCTAGTTCATTTCTGAAGTTTTTTTTTCTTCTATGATTCCAACCACAAATGAAGACTGCAAATTTATAAAAAGAGGTTCTTCTTGAGAGCTACCTGCAGTGTTATTATGAAAACATCTTGTACCCTTTGTGTATGGCATAGCAACAGTGATTGTGCACAGCCAGAGATTAAATGGGGAGGCCTCAACAGTCAATATAGGCAATCATGAGGAAAGAAAGCTCTACATAAATCATATAGATACAGTACTTCTGCAAATGTTTCAATGCCAATGTTCTGCTACTTTTATATTTTCATTTTCAGCAGTTGTAATATGGAAATAAAGCTTAACTGATTTGGCAAGCAATAATGTCAACCCTCTTCTTATAATTAGCAAACATGAATTTTCATAAATATTTGTAAATTAATAATACTGCTTTTATGAAGTTTATTATGTATTCAGTCTTTCAACTAGGAGGAAGAACAAACAGGTAGCAAGTATTTATTTAGGCACCATCCTGGTACATAGTGGTAACAAAAAGAACACAAGGTGTTCCAGTCTCAAGGAGAAAAGCACAGTAATTTATCTAAAAATGGCAACAAGAAATCCCTAAGCAGAACTGGGCCATGATCAGAGCTCTATTTTTAAATAGTAAATCAAAATGAAATTGACTCATGTACTGGCTTTCACACATTTTGCCACTGGCATATGGCAATAAAATGTTGCTTTTGGTGAGTTTTTATCAATGACGCTATTTCCTAATCATGACCTGGAACAGAATGGTGTTTTCTTGAACCTAAAACAAATGTTTTGCCAGTAACTCCTTGGCAATTCCCCTGTTGAGAATTGGATTAACGCTTTCAGCTGAGGATGCAACATGAACTTTCTACTGTTTTGCATACTGTGCTATAAAATATGCAAATTTTCTGTCATAAAGAATCAAGGTTTTGTTGTGAGAAAAAAGAAAAATGAGTATAGCTCTGCATTCCTAGCAGGCCACAAGCTGTTGCTCCCCATACCTCTCTGTGGGTACTATTTGCCATGTGATGATGCTTACAAACATATATTTTGCTACCCTAAGGAGACTATTTCTTCACAGAATTAAGTGGGTGAGAGGTGAGTCAGTGACAGGCTATAAATATCATATATGCATATACCTGAACAGGCTGACAGCGTTCGCTTTCTAGTCTGTAACAAATGTGTTACTCTAAAGTAACACTTCCAACCATTCATTACCCCAAACTGGGTAACTTTTCTCCCAGTGTTGCTGATTTAAGGTGACTGTGTGTAAACAGTATTTACAAGTGTTGAGTCTTGTCAACCTGTTCATCTGCTGACACTTAATGTATCTTGAACAACAACAACAACAAAAACCTTCACATCAAAGATTTCAGCAGTAACATAGAACAATGACTCAGTCCTGAACATGTGAATACAGAATCTGTCTTGCTGTGCTCAGTGGGAGTACGCTTTAGGATTTCAGCCTTGAAAATAGCTCAGTGGTGGCAGAATAATTATTCTTTTAATACCTAATTAATTCTTCTTTGACTTTTAAGGAAGACATTTCATTTGTGTAAAAATTAAAGCTCCATATATATGAATACTGGATTATAATGTATTATAATAAACAGGAGGAGCAGAACAAAACCGTACAGTAATATCATGAGTGTTAGAAAATCTCAGGATTATCAGAAAAGTTAACATCGTATCAGTTAAGAAAATGGGTGTAATCTGGCTCATAAAGGTAAAGAAACAAGTGCACAATAATAGACTATTCCAGTACTGAAACATCATTGTGTAAAAGTGTCTGTCTCTGAACACTACCCACCTATATCTGAAGTGGTTTCTAGAGAAGGGCTTTTCAGCAAGTTCTTAGTGATTAGGAAGGTTCGTGCAACCAGTACTTTAGATACTTGCATGGTCCTTGAGTGTTAATAATTGTTAATGATGCACACTTCTTTGGGAATCCTAAGAAGGTGATCTTTGTAATTATTTATTACGCCAGATTGCTGCTCTGTTTGTTTTTGTAGGTTTTTATTTTTAATGTGATTTTAAACTAAAATAGTGAAGTGATCAGCTTTCATGGAGAAATTGTTGGACTTAATTTTATTTTATTTTTGCTTCTTATACACGGTTAAACCATTTTGTCTTCATTGTTTAATTCAACAGGCTATTTATTTATAGACAGAATAATTAATTTAAAAGGTGCTTCCTCTCAAAACACAAAATCTTTTTATCCACTGTAGTGGATCGAATTGGAGAATTAGCTCCATAACAGGGATTCATCACAAACTTTATATACAGACCATATAATTTAGTAAATACATTTTTGATTTCATCTTCTTGTCTTACATTATGAAGCATTATAAATCTCCTAATGCCTGCAGTGACAAACTATTCATTAAACTTATTCATAGTCTTCAGGTACATATTATTTGTTAACCACGTTTTTATCTGTTACTTTCATCCAGAAAAGCGTGAGCCACAAACCAATTCTGACAGCAGTGGTCATCCTTAGACTGTACTTTATCACCAGAAAGAAATTCTGTTTCAAACACTGGATTATCATGATGACCCACAATTACAAAATATTAGCCTCCAGACATGATTAAAATACAGCCTCTTCTGAGGCTGTACGACAGTGTCACCTGGCTCCACTGATGGCAGAAAAGAGAGGGAGCAGAGACACAATTGAGAAAAAGTGCATTTCCATCCAGCTGAAGGGAAAGCAAGATCCAAGAAGTTTGAGAAGTTGGGATAGAAATACAACTAAAGTCACAGGTTTGATGTAAAGGTATATTCTAAAACTTTGATCCATTGCACTCTTAGTGGAGCTTGGCTATACTCAGAATATTTATTCAGTAGTAAATGCTACAATGAATTGAGTAAGTCATTCAGTTAACACTGTGTATAATGTATTCTTTCCTTTTGCTATTATGTACAATATACGTGATTATCGCTTATTTTCATTTCAAAAACATTGAAGGAAAAGCCCAACGAGTTGCCATAATGATTATTTAAGTATGTAATATACTGGAGACAAGGGGAATTCTTACCTCTTTGGTCACAATGGCATTATCCCAATAGCTAAACACAAGCATTTATTAGCGTGTTCTGTAATAGTAACTGCCCAGCTAAGGAGTATTTTGACTAGTAAGTTTTTGATGAAACTTCTTTTGATTTTTTTTGTTTTTTTGTTTTTGATGAAAAAATACTGGAATTGCTCCCTATTTATGGTTCTCTTACTCCATCCATCCATAGCTGACAACTTAAAGCTGTATATTTCCTTTTTTTAGGTTACATCCAGGTGTCTTAATTAAATATTTAAACAAAGACAGCTCTATTGTCTCTTTACTCTTTACTGCCAACTTAAGACATGGTGGGTTATGTGTGACTGATGAGATACAATCCTTCATACTTTGACTTTAGTAAACAGAAGATTTAAAACACTTTAAACAAAACCTTGGCTAAGAAATTGTTTGCAGAATGAAAGTTAATTTCATCTTAATGTCCTCAAATATCCTGAAATTCATGTTTAAATGCATTTATCATACAAAATAATGCTTTAATATTAATTTGTATGAAATAATCTTATTGTGCAAATTCAGAAAATGTACCTGGTCTCTTTGTTACTTGTTACTGAGTAATTTATTTTTTAATATTATTATCTGAAGCATTTTACCCTGGCCTGTAGCCAAAAAAGTTATAGAGTAGCTCATAAATATCAGAAGGCAGTTCATGCCTGCAGACTTACAACCTAAAAGATACAACATAGAAAGAAAAGGGATTAAGAGAGAAAAGGGAAAAGTAAACTTAGGCACCATTAATGAACATTTATTATTGTCTAGTTTTCTTATAGTTATTTTAGTGCACGGACTAGCATATTTCCAGTCTGAACTATCTACGGGTAAGGCACATCTCAGTAAGCAATTAAGGTTCATTCAAATCCCTCTATATACTATAAATGCATACAGTGGAACATATGAAGGTAAAGATTGATTTAAATTAAGGTGCACATATACAGTATAGAGAGCTTGCATTCCTCTATTATGACATCTGGAAAAAATGAAGCACCAATCAAGAAAGGGGCAAAATGTCTGCATGTATACTACATTGTTCAAAAAGCGATGTAATTCTGAACACGATTCCTTTGCATTATGAATAAATGCCCTTCTATGGTTCTTCAGGACAGCTTTCTATCAGAGTACATAGCTGCTAGATCAGTGTTTCTCAACCTTGGCAACTTTAAGCTGTGTGGACTTCAACTCCCAGAATTCCCCAGCCATCATGGCTGGCTGGGGAATTCTGGGAGTTGAAGTCCACACAGCTTAAAGTTGCCAAGGTTGAGAAACACTGTGCTAGATAGTTTTGTCCACTGTATTCAAGGTGTATGGTACAATGCCACTCAGTCAAGATTTTTCAAGGACTACAAATGGACAGAGATAAGGTAGGTGAATGTGAGCATGGTTACATTAGGTGGCATCCAATCCTCAAAAGTAGGATTCTCGTGTCCAAATTCACAGGAAGAACGTCAGTACAGATGCCTATATCGATACAAACAAATAATGTAGAAAGAACACAAATACATAGTTGTTCCTCAAAACAAAGTTCCCTAACTAAATATTTTAACTGAATAAGAATGCTGCAGCAGCAGCTATTTTTATTTTGCGGTGGAATTAAACCTTTCAGTCATTTTGCTTTTAAACTGAAATCACCTTGAGAGAGTATTCTGCCTAGAAAGTCAGTATAGAAATACCAAGACTTTAAAACAAACAAACAAACAGGCATAGTACTTTCCTTCCCTCACTTTTTGATTCCCAGCCCTTGTACACTTCCAAGACTTCAGCAACAGCTTAAAACTGCAGTGGCGCAACATAGCTATCATGGGGAAACTTCACCTGGAACACAGAATCTGCTATTATATCAGATGGCTACTATTCTTTCCCTATAGATCAGTGTTGTCCAAACCTGGCCACTTTAATATGAGTGGACTTCAACTCCCAGAGTTCCCCAGCCAGCCTGGCTGGGGAATTCTGGGAGTTGAAGTCCACTCATCTTAAAGTGGCCAGGTTTGGACAACACTGCTATAGATGAAGAAGAAAGGATAAGATGAAGTGATTTATACAAGCTACCCAGGTAAAACTGTTTCACATTACTTTTTTTTTTCAAAAATAATCACCATGTAGTGACATAACATCATGAATACATACTTTCACTTGTAATGTGTAATAGCATGAGTGTTTATTTTGCCACATACACTGAAAACATTAAGCACAATGGGTCTTAAAGGAGTATGTAATATAATGACAAGTGCCTGAAAAGTTTTTTGAGGAACGAGGGGTAAACAGTTCCTCTTAAAGTTTGTGATAATGTGTCTCATTATCAAGAGCTTGCATATTTTCAATATCCACCCAACTTTGTGGTATTATAATTTTTTAAAAGGTCAGAATGACAAGCATGTTGATATAAAAGAATCATCATACTGCAGGCATGAACTTTGATCAGATAGGGTTTCAAGTAGATTTTTAAAATGAAGAATGCATCTGACATAGTAGATTAGTCCCTAAATGGTAGCATATTTGTTTTATAATGAGCAATGAAACTTTTATTATGGATGAATTTAAATAATATAACAAATGGATGATGATTTGGCCTATTGTCCTTTGTAATGTGATGCACTGAATGAAAGGAAGCCTAATTTGTAACATTGAAATAATTTATTGAAGTACTGTGTTCCTAACATTTTCTCTAGCATGTCTGTCATATCTTACCATCTTCTTTTCTTCCTTCCAACAACTATATGAGACAATGACAAGTGGTACAGAAACAGCATTGGTCGTGCTTTTGGATGATCTCTGGCATGGGCAAGATGATGGTTGTGCATCCATCCTTGCCTTACTTGACCTCTCGGTGGCTTTTGATACCATCGACTATGGTATCCTTCTGGACCGACGCAGAGAATTGGGGGTGGGTGGCATGGTTTTGTGCTGGTTTGCCTCCTTTCTCTGGGGTTGGTTCCAGTCGGTGGTGATTGGGGAGGAGAGATCTTGCCCCCACCCCCTATGTGGGGTGCCACAGGGGTCGGTGCTCTTACCTCTCCTATTTAACATCTACATGAGACTGCTGGGTGAGCTCATCCGTTGCCATGGGGTGAGGTATCATCAGTATGCTGATGATACTCAATTGTACATCTTCCCTCCTGGCAACTTAAGCCATCCTGTGGGCCTTCTATCTCGGTGTCTGGAGGCTGTAAGGATCTGGATGGGGAACAACAGACTTCAACTGAACCCTGGCAAGAGTAAGTGGCTTTGGGTTTTGAGCCCCTCTGGTTCTAGGATTTTACCATCTTTGGTACTGGATGGGGTCGCACTGCCCTAAACAGACCCTGTGCACAATCTGGGGGTCCTCCTACATTCATGACTCCTACTCAAAGAGCAGGTGGCAGTCATGACTAGGAGGCCCTTGGCACAATTTCGTATTGTACACCAGTTGTGCCCATTCCTAGATCAGAGGGACTTACTCATGGTCACTCATGCCCTGGACACCTCCCAGTTAGATTACTGCTATGCGCTCTACATGGGGCTGCCCCTGAAGAGTATCTGGAAACTTCAGCTGGTGCAAAATGCAGCGGCGCCAGCAGTTATGTGTGTTTCTAGTAGAACACGTTATACCTCTGCTTAGTGAGCTGCACTGGTTACCAGTTTGTTTCTGGGTCCAATTCAAGGTGCTGGTTTTGACCTTTAAAGCCCTTCATGGCACGGGGCCAGGCTATCTGAGGGACCGCCTCTCCCCAATTCCATCTGCCTATCCTACCAGAACCAGCAGAGGGCATGTTACGGGTTCCATTGCCTAGGGAAATATATTTGGCAGGCCCCAGGCAGCGGGCCTTTGCTGTGGCACTTGCTCTGTAGAATCTTCTCCCCCCGAGGTGAGACTGGCCTCATCACTGCTGAGCTTCCAGAGGTCCCTTAAGATTTGGTTATGCCAGCAGGCCTGGGGACTCCAGATGACGGGAATTAGTGAGGTGGCTCCCTTATTTTTAACTTCCTTTTATTTTCTGTTTTATTTTGTTTTATATATTTTGAATGTATTTTACTGTTTTTAGCTTTGTTGTACACCGCCCAGAGTTGCCTGTGGTGAGATGGGTGGCTATATAAATTGATTGATTGATTAAATAAAATAAATAAATAAATAAATAAATAAATAAATAAATAAATAAATAAATAAAGTATTAGCCCATTCTATGGCCAGAAACATTATGCTAGATAATAGTGACATGCCCAATGATATGGAGTAAGACAACTGTTAAACTGAGATCAGAAGTATTTAGGAGGAATGGAAAATCCTGTGAAATTATATATTGAAGGTACATTCACAAGCAACTCCTACTAGAAGGAAAAATTGGAGAGACTGGTATAAGAGACTGGTATAAGTAGTTGTTTTTATACAAACATAAAATTGGTGATCAAGCATGTCAAGCAAATTGAACCAAAGGAGCCAAGATGCATCCCTATCTTACTCCTTTTTGAGCTGGAATTTCTTGTGTTGTATACAAGTGCAGCAGCCTTGTATACAACAGTAAGCCTTTATTCTAGAGTTCTCATAGAGTTTGTACATTAGCAGAAAGTAGCCACCTGTCATATTCTTACATCTTGCTCCACAGCTTATTCTGGCGATAAGACCAAATGCAGATCTGAAATCAATAAGCACAAAATATAATGCAGAACCTGATTTGGATGAATATTTTTTTGGCCAGATGTTGCATTATAAGGGCATGGTAAAAAATTCAGCATCTAGCTCTGAAACGTGCCTGCTCATCTGCCAGCGTGTGTTCTGAATTGACCCAATCAGGTTTCGTTTTTAAAAAGCAGTTATATAACAAATATTTATTTAAAGAAATTTTTTAAAAAATTCATACAAAAAGCTTAAAAACAAACCAAAACAAGAAAACCAGTAAACAAACTAAAAAAAGGAACAACAAAAATGGGTTTGGAAACTATACAGTATATTTCAAATACACATCAAATGTTAACATTTACAAATATAAAACTATCTAAATTAAATAACTGATGATACTCCGTACTTATTGTTGTAAAATGTCATGAAATCTGTGCCAGAGGGAGACATATTGTATCATTTTTTGATTAGTACTGTAGATAACATTGCCTTTTCATAAACAGATAAATCACACATCTTGTGAATCCAGTCCTTAATTCAAGAATAGTGTTACTTTTCCAGTTTCTCAAAATAATTGTCTTAGCAACACCCCATGTATAAGTGCTTGACCTAAAGCTTGCTTATTATGTTTAAGAAATTGATGGGCTAATAGTGGGCAAATCTCAATCATCCTTTTTGTAGATAAGCACTATAACAGCTACCCACAATCCTTTGATATTTGTGCAGAACAATTGATATAAGTGAACAGAGAAGCTAATACAGGGGTTCACCCTTTCAGATTACAATGTGGAATTTCAGCAGTAATAAAATCACCACCTGGGGCTTTATTGGGCTTAAGTTGTTTGACAAAGCCCATTATTTCAGAATTTGTGATAGGGCCCCAAATTGAGAGCAACTTAATGTTAGACTTTAGATCCAATTCAGGAAGATCTTTTGGTGCATATAGCTCTAAGGTGATCCTTTAACACTGTTACCAATAAAAGACCAGGGAATGAAAGGGACCTGGAGATTGGGTAGAAGCCATCAAGTGCCAAAGCAAGTTTGGATTTTTAGCTTATGACGACACTACTTGTTGTGCTGGTTCTTGCCAGGACATCCTTTCAAATTTGTTTAGGGCAACGAAAGCTTAACAGTTTATCTTTGATTATTAGTTCATTTGTTCATCCCATCTAACCTTGTCTAATGCTACAGGACAGCTTTCGGTCAACCTTGAAAGGGCTGTAGAGAGAAAACTCTACATATGCCTCTTTGTGGCTGCAGCAGGATTCTATAAAACTAATGGAATGATTAGGTAACTGGTTTACAGACACCAATGCATAGTTAGATGCATACTTATTACAATAGGAAGCAAAGCCATATCACAGCAGACTTTCTAGCCTAACAAGCCCAGTCAGAGAAAGGCTTTTACTGAGGCTTGTTCAAATGTCCTTTTATTTTGTGTTACCTTGTATCTGATGCTACCTAGAAAGGAAAACTCTGGTAGTAAAGTTTTGTGCCTAAAATTAGACGAAAAGCAATTGCTACTTTAATTTTTTTATTATTAATTTTAGACATGTTACAGTGAGTTTACATCAGGAACTCAAGGCAGCAAACATATTGCTCATTCTTCCTATTTTTCCCCATAATAACTCTCTGTTTGGGCTGAGTACCTTCATCAACGTAGAGAGTAAGGAAGATAACCTTGATGGAGATATGCAAGATCTGTTACTAGGGCGATGAGGGGTAAAATATTTTTTAAAGTCCACAACAGATTACATTTGGAAATAGCTCAGACACTTCCTAATTCATGGAAGTATAAGCACAACCAGACTTGCAAGATCCTTTTATTATAGACAACCTCAATAAAAGTTATTTTAACCTTCCTGTGGAGTTGATTTCCTGGTCTGGTCTACATGGTGGGGCTGACAGTGACTGAGATTAGAGTAGAACATGGCTACCCCCACTCCCAGTCCAACACCGTAACTGCTATATCACACTGCCTCTTGCTAAATATGCTCACAGTTGAGACAAATAGTATATAGTTTGCTCTTTTTTAAAAAAAAATCTGATTGATATTGTAATAATTTGTAGGGGTTATTGCACCATATTCTAAGCAGTGCAATTAGTTGTTATTTTGGTCTTATATAGAGATATGCTCAGCTAGGTGGAACACATCTCATATATAGAATTTGGATTTTAAGAGGGAAAGGGTACTTTGGATTCAGTATGGATATAATTATTGTCCTTGTTGGTGGCTCATTAAAGACAACATACAATTTCCTGGAATTGCAAGGTAATAGTCCAGGCCCAGGAAAATATGCATCTGATTATACTGTCCCTTAAACAAGTATTTTCCTAAGTCTGCACAGCTACCTTGCAAACCCAAGGGAAGATATACCTTCCTTAAGGAGACTCTGATACATAATGCGGATATCCATGCCAGATCCTTGCTTTGGATCCAAACACTGAACCTCTCTAGGTAAAAACTAGTTAGTATTTGAATGGGATAACATGAGGAAATATCGTGGATGAAGGCAGTGGCAACTCACTTCCATACTGTGGTCAAGAAAACTACATGGACCTGTCCACGGAACTGCCAGGTGTTGAGCTTAACTCTAAAAAACAAAAACAAAACAAAAACCCCCAAAACTTCCTATAGAGAGAGATACATAGAGCATAGGCTTCAGATACATTTTGGCACTGTATTTGTCTCATATGATTTTGCCATTTTATGTTTTAAAGTCCTATTCTGAATCACAGCATTAAACAATCATTGTAGTATAGCAGTTGGTGCTATGCAGATTCAAATCCTCACTGATCAATGATCTGCAGGTTTAACTCAATAATAAAGCACACTGCATTCAACAAGATTCTCAGGAAATCTTCTTATAGGGTTGAAGTCTAAGTTATTAATTTTACTGGTAACTTAGAATTAGTCATCCTTTGCTCAGCCTAAGCCCACATCAGTCAATGTGGGGGTGGGGAGGGAATCATGCTACGTTGTCTTCAGGTTTTTCAGAGGGTTCACAAATTTTGAAGTCTTATTGAGATGCTTGAGTAATACTAACTGAGCCCTAGTTAAACCTATTACTTAAATATGAGGGTTACAGGGATCCATTTTTTAAACTCAGGAGTAATACATCTTATATTGGAAAATCTGGACAAAAAATAAATTTCTGAGAGAAAACCATCTTGGATTTTTTTTCTGTGAGAATCTGTTCAGTTTAAGATAGAAATGAGAAGAAGATAGATCAGGATTTATTGGTGGCCTCTTAATTTGTTTGCAATAAATTGACTAGCATTTACTTCTAGCTCTTTAACAACTTTTCTTACTGCATTCTGCTACTGCCACGAAGAATGCTAAATGAGATGATAAAGAGTTTAGTGTGGCAGGCCAGTTCTAAATCCCTAGGCTCAGAAAGTGCTAAGAGAATCACCTTGTTCATAACTGCATGTATGCATTTGTGGATTTTAGGATTTTAATTAAAAACACTGAAAATATCTCTACCAAGATACCAAGCCTGAAGTCAGCTCAGCTTAGGGTCACAGCATGATTGTTGCATTAGAGTTCATAAGTTGATAAAAAGGAATACTGGCATAAATTTCACTTTACTTCTTTACTTCAGTTATGAGGCTGGTGAGTGGAGCTGTCAGTATTGTTTTAATGAGGGACACGTTAAATTGATAGGTGATTGGTAGGTTCCCTTGGCTCTATTTTCTCTCCTGTCAAGCATCACCAGGTGGTGAAAAAAACCCACCACCAGTCCCCCTCCTTAAAATAAAGCATGGTGGGTTGCATAGAATCACTGGTTTTGCCACCTTTGAGGTAACAGTCCAGAGACAGGGAACCTCTTCTGAAAGAGCATTAAACCTGTACCTACAAATAGCCCAGCTGACAAGTCACAGAAGAGAAGGGTGTAGGGTGATGTTGGAAAGAGTAAAAGGTAGCTGTTATTACTGGCCTTTGTTTCTGGTTTAAATCACCATTCTGCTTAAGTCAGGATTACTACTCTTTCAAATGACCACTAAACCTGTGTACGTAAAAGCCTGTGTTAAGACCCTGCAAGTCCTTTCCAAAGTGCTGGTCCGGCCCGGGGACAATTGGATCATACAGCTGAGCGCACTAACTTAACTTTTTTATTTACCTCCCTCACCCCTGTTGTCCATTGCAAAAACTGTGTAGTGTAGGGAGAAGAAAAACTACTTTTAACCCAGGGTTTCTCAGTCTCACAGCCTTTAAGATGCGTGGGCTTCAACTCCCAGAATTCCCCAGCCAGCACGCCGAAAACCAAAACAGCTAGAGCCAGCTTTAAGATGCCCCTGTTGTAGACTGGAGAAGACAAAGGCAGTGTCCTGGGGATAGGTTAAGGGATATAAACGCAGTTACCAGGGGATGTGGAGATTCTGAACCCCTAATGCCTCTGAAACCCAAAGGATTTTCTTCGGAATCAAACATGCACATCATCGACCTGCAAGAGCGCCTGGCGGCCCGACGAGCAAGAGCAATTGCTTGGTGCTGCGTTGGAGGCAGTGCTGGAGAATCTAGCCCGCAAGGGCACCCTAACGCCAAGCCGCTGATCCGACGCAATCTACAGAACGACGCCCGGCCGAACGGGGGCACCACACCACCCAGTTTCGCCTAGTCCGCGATCCGACAATCGTTGAGGGAGGGGGAGGAGGAAGCACCGAGGTCACACATGCGCAGTCGGGGAAGGGAGGCGGGTTGGCGCACGCGCAGAAAGCCCGACGGAGAGGAAGGCGGGGCGGTGGTAGTAGGCCCAAATCAACAATATGGTGGCGTGGGGCTACTACGGTGCCCAAGTTTGAGGGGGCTCAGAGGCCTCGCCTCGCCGTTCTACCTCAGATCTTCCTCAGCTCGCCCGTCATGGCCCGGCATAGGAATGTGCGTGGCTACAACTACGACGAAGGTAGAGTGAGTTGCTGTCTCTTGTGAAGACTCCTTATTGTCCTCCCTTCGAAGCGCCCCTTTTTCTACCGAGAGGGCTCCGAGCCGTCTTCCAGGGATGGTGTGAGGAGCGTTAGTGACATCACTAACGGTCTGCCTGGCTCCTGCGGGAGGGGGGCAGAGGTGGAAGCGGGAGGCGGCGGGGAGCCAAAGGCAGGTCCGGCTCCTGCCTCCGGGGGGAGGCTGCTTGGCATCAACTAGGTCAGCTTACGTAGGTAGGTGCTCTTTCGGGGAAAGGTGGCCTTTCCGCCGTTTTACGTGGTCCCAAAGGACACCTGTGCACCGCGAGGCCGGGAGGCGTCGGTGGTTTGAATCCCAGGGGAGCCCGGCAGCTTGGTCTCCATGCTCAGCCTGGCAGAACTGGTTCCTATCCGTGTGATAATGGTCATCAATAATGTATGGAGTTTGAAAATAACTCGACATTATACCCGGAGCTTCTGTGTGGGATACCTTTGATGAATGAATGCTAGAAGCCAAAAAAAAAAAAAAAGGCGTGCGTGGGTATGACTGTTGTCTCATCTACAGCTGAGTGTCGGGGAGGGCTTTGGTTGGCCAGTGTGTAAAGGAAGCAGAGATAACACCTTGTCCCTATAGAAAACGCAACACTAGAGTGAATAAACCAATCGTCTTTATAGGTTTTTCCTCTGAATATTTTCTGGTAAGAAGAGATTTGGAGGACCATTGGGGGGGATTTAGATTGAGGCACTTAGACGTTTTCTAATCAGTTTAAGTACTGGTTTCCAAAAGTTTCTTTTCCTAATGCTTCATTGGCTTTTGTATAAATGCAGGATCCATGCACATTTATACATTATACTCTGTTGGAAGTTTTAACAAATTTAAGAAAAATGATTTAAAAAATATAATTGCACCAATATAAAATAACACCATCACTTATTTAAGAAGAATGCCGCAACAGTATTGAAAAACAGACTAATAATCACTGCCCAAATTATATTAAGAATATCAGTTCTATGTAGCTGCTTTCTGTTAGGTCAGGAGAAACTTTCCAGGATCGATAGCTGGAAGGCTTTGGAGGAGGCAGCATTGTGTATGATATCTTGACCTTCTGGCAAAAATGCAAGATATAAATAAAATCAAATATTTAAAACATTTTGATTAAATGATATTTGGAAAGTGAAAAGTTCATTGATATTAAGGAATTTTATTTGCATTTCATGTACTTTAAAAACTTTAACAAAATTTCTCCCACACCTATAAATTCTGTATTGTGTAGTTAATGATAGCTTCTTATTTAAACATTGAAGTGGTTCAGATTGGTTAAATATTATGATACATTTAAGAAACTATTTAGATGTATGCATCTAAAAAAAGTTTTGGACTGATAGGCAAGTGTATGTTAAATTAGAGATTTACATCCAATTGTTAACAAAGGTTATTCTTAAAATCTTGTCCAATGATTGCAAATAGCATTTTTTTCAGATTTTTAAATATATACTTAATATCGGGTTACATCATGTGATCTACTAAAACGATCCTCTAATCCACATCTTATTTTTAACATAATTGTGATTTCATCCCTGTCATTGTTCTTTTATATTGTGTCTATTTTATCTACAGTATTCTGTTTCAACATATGTATAGGAGAAAGATATTTTAATCTCTGATCCCAAGTTAGGAATTTAATAGTTCCGTAGTTAGACATTGAAATTAAGTCATCATTTTTAAACTGAAGTATTAGTGACAGGGAGTTGCTTCAATACGCCTATTAGATTATTATTTGTTACTAGTGATGACATCACAATGACTTTAAAGATTACTATCAAGCAATTGCCAACTTGATTCCTTGCATTTAATTTCTCTCTGCACAATTTTAAAGAGCTTGTACTTTTTAAAAGCATCTCTTTTACCCTGTGAAATTAATTATTTGCATTGGCCTAACCTATTGAGATTGGCTTACTTTCAGTATTTAAATACTGAGTTTGAACTGTGTTAAAATACTTCAAATTCTGAAGTTAGAAAATTAAGATTATATTATATTAATATTTAATATTAATGCTGTGGTTCAAGCTTATTTTCTTAAGCAGAATATATTCTATTCTAAACAAAGTGAAATACTATACTACAAAAATGAAAAATGGTACCCAAAATAGTGAGTCTGAAGGCATTCTTGCAGAATTTGGTATTTTTTGTTTTTTATTGTATAAGGAACTCTGTGGGTAAGTTATAAGTTCTAAATGTATTGGGATAAGGAAATGTATGAAAAGACTTAATGCATTTTCAAGAAGAAGCTATAAATAAAATAATTTATATTTTCAGGAATTAATTAGTGAAAATATTCAAAAGCGCTCAAAAGGAAATGTTTTTTAATTACAATGTAGCCTGATGTTTGTTACAATTAAATAAGACTACTGTTCACAATTCCAGTTATGAGAAGGTTGGTTGTGTTTTTGCCTCTCAGATTTTGAAGATGATGACCTTTATGGGCAGTCTGTAGAAGATGATTACTGCATCTCACCATCAACAGGTTTGCATAACATTTTTCCATTATTGCTTTATGGTGTCCTGTTTAATGTGTAGGCGGCTTAGGCTGCTGCATCTGTGTGTAATAGGAATGTATATATAATAACTTGCCATACAGTTTGATAAAAATGAATAATGAATGGAAGCAGAAATTCCTAATATGGCTTGTTTGTTTATGATCACTTTTAGAAATTGGTTTGGAATTAATATCTGGTAAAATCAGCTTACCTGAAGAATAGTACTGCTCAATCTGTATTTCCTATCTATCTATTAGGATAATCTTCCCAATTCTCGTGCCATCCATATCTCTTGTCATACCCATCCAGCCACAGAAAAGGAATTAAAACTACCTTTTGCTGTGGCTGGATGGGTATGACAAGAGATAGAAATAATGAGACTTCATATATAATACAACTGGAGGGCAGTAGGTTGGGAAAGGCTGGTTTAGGATTATTAATGCCATATGATTATGCTAAGAACAAATAATCATTCATCATTATATCTAATAAAAACAGTTTTAATTCAAATGAAACATTTAAAAGTTAAACGAATTATGTGTACCTCATAATTAAACAAATTGCCAAGAATAAAACTATAGAAATTTGAATCAAATTTACTGAAATATCTATTGTGAATAGGTAATAAATATTTGCAGTTCTTGAAAAGACATTAAAAGTTTAAGAATAGAAGGCAAATTAGTTGTGGAGATTTCACCCAGATGATACTGGTTCTATTCTTGATTTGTTCTAGCTGCTCAATTTATTTATTCAAAACGAGATAATCCTTCAGTCTCTGGCGAGCCATTAGAGGAATATGATTATGAAGACTCAGAACATAGCAATTTTATCTCCAGTCACCAGCTGACTGGACTTGAAAAAGGTATTATACAAATAATATTAACTTTCATTCATTTAATGTGTGTACTTTGTGTGCTCTGTTTACTGGTTTATAGAAATACTTGGTTTTGAATAAATGGATGTGCTTGGCTGACATCTGCATTTGAAAGAACTGATACAATAAATTAAAACCTGTAAAACTTCTTAGACTAAGCAAATTATGGTAGGAGATGGAAAGACAGATGGGGCAAGGAGACTTGGCATCACTCCCTTTAATCTGCCATATTAGATCACATCATTTCAATAATTCCCAGTGAGAATTACTCAGAGATTACTCACAAGCTAGTCTGATTCACTCTAGGAAATGTATGATTTAAGGAATGTGATGGTTATGATTTCTAGAAAGGGGCTAGTAGTTCTACTGCTGTTAGAGTATGGGTATTCAAGTAGTACTGTATTAGCATGCTTCTTAGGTCACTAGACATGGTAAGTATTTCCCTATATTTATAAAACAAGAAGAACTTGCAGAACACTATGAAATCAAACATACCAAATAGGGTTTACTTATTTATTAAATTTATATGGCCACCCATCTTAAAAAACATAACTCTGGGCAGCTACCAGTGCTTAAAAACAGAAAAAAACAATGTAACAAAAAATTATAAATAACAAAAATAGCCAGAAACCAACCTATCCTAACAATTAATATAGCCATCCAATGGGCTACTCCACACCTCCAGGGCCCCAGACTTGATGTCAAAACCAGGTCTTCAAGGCCTTGCAAAAGATCAGCAGGGTTGGGGCAAATCTACCTCCAGGTGAATGATATTCCAGAGGGTGAGCACCATGATAGAAAAAGTTATTTTCATGGGTCCTGCCAGATGATACTCTCTGATGGATGGGACTTGGAGCATGCCTTTCCTGCTGGATCTAATAGGATGGGTAGATACAGCTGGGGTGAGACAGTCCCATAAGTAACCCAGCCCCAGGCCATGAAGGGCTTTAAAAATGACTACCAGCACCTTGAATTAAAACCAGAAGCACATTGGCAGCCAGTGCAGCTCATGGAGCAGAGGTGCCATATGTGCCAATAACAGGCACCCATAACTGTCCACACTGCTGCACTTCGCAAAAGCTGAAGCTTCCAAATATTTTCAGGGGCAGCACCATGCAGACCACATTGCAGTGGTCCTATTGGGAATGTCCAAAGCATGACTGACTATGAGCAGGGCTCCCAGTCCAGGAACAATTGGTGCAATTAGCGTGTAACATGTAGCTGTGCAAAGGTGCTCCTGACCATGGCTGCCATTTTCTCTTTAAGCAGGAGATGTGAGCCCAGGAGCCTTCCAAGTTGTGCACAGGTTCTGTCTTGGGCAGTGCAACCTCATCCAGAATACGGGATGGAAAGTCCCCAGAACCAGAAGGTCCTAAAACCCAGAACTACTGGGATGATGATGATGATGATTATATCTTTATCCCGCAGTGGTACCTCGGTTCATGAACTTAATTGGTTCCACGATTCTGGTCACGAACTGAATTGGTCGCGAACTGAATCAAATTTCCCCATAAGGTTCGATGTAAATAAGATTAATCCGTTCTGACCCCTACGAACGTGGTCGCCAACCGAGTTGGTCGCCAACCGAATCAAATTTTCCCATAAGGTTCAATGTAAATAAGGTTAATCCGTTCTGAACCGTATGTATTTTTTTTTAACCACAAAAATATGAAACAAAGTACAGTACAGTGTGAAGAGAGAGAACACTAACCTTGCTTGAGGCAACACCAAAAAGCTTCACAGCAAGTGTCTGTCTGTGATCGCGATCTCACCTAGAGGAAGCCACGACCACGTGCCAGAGCAGGGAAGATGGCCACGGGTCGTGTTCATCACCCGATGCGGAGTTCGTGAACGGAAGCAAAAATTTGTGAATGCTGCTGTTCGTGAACAGAAGCATTCGTGAACCGAGGTATTACTGTATATATCAACTTAAGATGGTGAACATAGTTAATATTCCTGCCTCCTATTTTCCCCACGTCAACAGGTTAGACTCAGAGAGAGTGACTGGCCCAAAGTTACCCAGCCAGCTTTCATGCCTAAGGGAGGCCTAGAACTCATAGTCTTGTGGTTTCTAGGGCAGCACTTTAACCAGTACACCAAACTGGGATAAGCAAAATATCATAGGTATGGTACTAAACTGGACAGCAGCATGAAATTCAATTATTCTGCTTTGTGCCTCTCTTTCAAATATGTTGACTAATACATTGATCTTCAGGTTTGCGCTCATTTCAATATATTCCTATGATGTATTTTTATAATAGTGAAAAGTGTTTTAAAAAGACATTGAATAATAAGTTCAATATAGGTGCTACAGGTATGCCCATACTTGCTCTGAAGCATCCTTTTACCTTCCATCTGAAATGCTGTACAATCCTAGTTGGCAATATAAGTTTAATAAATAATATATCTTAAAAGTGCAGGAAATACATATTTTTCTTCTTCCTGGATGAAGATGGTGGTGATTCACTTAAGGGAAATTAGAATACAAGTAGTTCTCGCTTAATGACTACAATAGGGACCAGAAAATTTGTTGTTAAGCAGGTGGTCATTAAGTAAGGCATCATGTGACAGCACCCAATTTTACAACATTTTTGTGGTGGTCATTAAGGGAATCACCATGGTCATTAAGTGAATCATGCAGCTGTTAGGCGAACCACGTAGTTCCCCATTGATTTTGCTTGCTGGAAGCTGACTGGGAAGATTGCAACTGGTGATCACGTGACCCTGTGACACTGCAACCATTGTAAGTGCGAGCTAGTTACCAAGTGCCCGGATCATGATCACATGACCACAGGGGTGCTGCGATGGTTGTAAGTGCGAGGACTGGTTGTAAATAGCTTTTTTCAGCACCGTTCTAGCTTCAAACAGTCACTAAATGAGTGGTTGTTAAGCAAGAACTATCTGTATTGATTTTCAGCTATTTATATGATCTTGTCTGCAAGATTTTACCCTAATAATTCATTATTTTATTCCATTTTTTTTTTAGCTCAACTTAATTCATGTCTTGATCGTATGAGAGAAGTACTTGGAGATTCAGTGCCAGAAAAAATGCTGGTGGAAGCAGTACTCAGAAGTAAATTTGATATACAACAAGCTTTGGATTCTATCCTTGCACAAGACAATAAGCAAAATACAAAAACCAAGAATGAGGATAATGTGATTGCAGGAAAGCCAACTAAAGGTACGCTTATATGTATATTTGCAAAATTACATGTTGCAAAGTTTTAAAAAGAACACTTTTTTGTGTGGGTGCCTTCGAATCAGTCTTGACTCCTGGTCATTACGTGGACAAGTCCATGCGGTTTTCTTGGAAACATTTTCAGAAGTGCTTTGCCTTTACCTTCTTGAGGCTACAAGAGAGTGACTGGCTTAAAGTCACCTAGCTGGCTTTGTGCGTAAAGCAGGACTAGAACTCACCGTCTCCCAGTTTCTAGCCAAGCGGCTTTAGCCACTACCCCAAACTGGCTGTTTATAAAAAGAGCACTTACCTTTCTATAAATTGAGTAGCTAAATAATACAGTCGTGTGAAAAAGAAAGTATACTCTCTTTGAGTTCTATGGTTTTACATATCAGGACATAATAAAAATCATCTGGTCCTTAGCAGTTCTCAAAAGTAGGTAAATATAACCTCAGATGAACAACAACACGTGACATATTACACCATGTCATCATTTATTTTACAAAAAGAAAGCCAAAATGGAGAAGCCATGTGTGAAAAAGTAAGTGTGCCTTATGATTCAATAGCTTGTAGAACCACCTTTAGCAGCAAGAACTTGAAGTAATTGTTTTCTGTGTGATTTTATCAGTCTCTCACATTGTTATGCAGGAATTTTGGCCCACTCTTCTTTACAACTTTGCTTGTGGGCATTTGTTTATGCACAGGATTCTTGAGGTCCCGCCACAGCATTTCAGTCGGGTTGAGGTCTGGACTTTGACTGGGCCATTGCAACAACTTGATTCTTTTCTTTTTCAGCCATTCTGTTGTAGATTTGCTGGTGTGCTTGGGATCATTGTCCTGTTGCATGACCCAGTGTTGGCCAAGCTTCAGCTGTTGGACAGATGGCCTCACATTTGGCTCTAGAATACTTTGGTATACAGAGGAGTTCATGGTCGACTCAATGACTGCAAGGTGCCCAGGTCCTGTGGCTGCAAAACAAGCCCAAATCATCACCCCTCCACCACCGTGCTTGACAGTTAGTATGAGATGTTTGTGCTGATATGCTGTGTTTGGTTTTTGCCAAATGTGGTGCTGTGCATTATGGCCAAACATCTCCACTTTGGTCTCGTCTGTCCAAAGGACGGTGTTCCAGAAGTCTTGTGATTTGTTCACATGCATCTTGGCAAACCTAAGCCGTGCTACCATGTTCTTTTTAGAAGAGGCTTTCTTCTGGCAACCCTTCCAAACAAAATATACTTGTTCAGTCTTTGTCTAATTGTACTGGCATGAACTTTAACATTGAACATGCTAACTGAGGCCTGTAGAGTCTGAGATGTAACTCTTGGATTTTTTGCAGTTTCTCTGAGCATTGCACAATCTGACCTTGGGGTGAATTTGCTGGGACATCCACTCCTGGGAAGATTGGCAACTGTCTGGAATGTTTTCCACTTGTGAATAATCTTCCTCACTGTAGAATGATGGACTTTAAATTGTTTGGAAATGGCCTTATAACCCTTCCCAGATTGATGGGCAGCAGCAATTGCTTCTCTAAGATCATTGCTGATGTCTTTACTCTTTGGCATTGTATTAATACACACCTCAATGCTTGAGATCAGCAAACTCCTAAAACTTCGGCTTTTATAGAGGTAGTCACACTTGCTGATGATCCATTGATCAAGGGCATTTGATTAGCAGCACCTGGCTGTTACTTAGCCTCTTCATACCTATGGAAGCAGTAAGGGTGTACTTAGTTTTTCACACATGGCTTCTCCATTTTGGCTTTCTTTTTGTAAAATAAATGATGACATGGTATAATATGTCATGTGTTGTTGTTCATCTGAGGTTGTATTTACCTACTTTTGAGAACTGCTAAGGACCAGATGATTTTTATTATGTCCTGATATGTAAAACCATAGAACTCAAAGAGGATGTATTTTCTTTTTCACACGACTATATATATAAATGTAATATAAAAATGATACTTAACATATAATTAAATCTTAGTCTTACAAAGATAAGTAGTGCATCCTGTAAATATAATTGGAGACAAACTATATATTGTATTAAATTATTTTAACTCAAATAGCAGTTTTAATTAAATTGAGGATATATGTGAAATTGAATTCTTGAGCATACAGCATACTACTCTAAATACAGTTTCAATAATGTTTGTTAATTAAATGCCTTTCATGTTTTTTTCTTGATTTTGCTGTTGCCTTTCCTGCTTGGAAATTGAAACTATCTTTTCTGTGACCTTGCCTCTGTCTTGGAATTGTTGGCTGTTGTAAGGTAAGGCTTATTTTGTTCAGAAATATTTTCTAATATTAATCATTTGAGTAACTTGGTTGAAAACATTTCTGATTCCACTGGTTCCTCCTTTAGCTTTAATGGTCCAATTGTCAGTGTTGAATCCACTTATAATACTTCAGTTCCAAATGATAAAATTATCTTCAGATCCAAACGTTGGAAAACTCCTTCTGCCAAAAAGAAAACTTTAACAGGTTCATGTAAATCCTTGGAAACTCTTCCTTTATCATTCAGTGAACAATTCATCAAGTGTGACATTCTCCCACAAGCTGACAGCAATAGCACTACAAGTAGGGAATCTTGCATTGAATATGATGCTTGCTTTAATTCAGGGGCTGAATTGCTTAAAGGAAAACTATCAGAAAAAGCTTCTTGGAGTTGGTCTGAATTTAAAGAAGTTAAGGACTTAAAGGACATGCTTATGCTTAATGAAACAGGTGATTCATCAGATGCACAAGCTAGTTCATTAATCATGCTACAGAAAAAATCTGATCATGGACCCAAAAGCTGCTTGGATAGCTATTTTGATAATTTAAGGCTAGATAATATAAGTAATACATCTAATAAAATGACTGATTCTTTGGAAAGCAAAAACAAGGGTTGCTTCCAAGGGCGCAGTAGCAGTTCTTCAAAGGTTAGTAGCTTAGCATTTTCAATGTCTGAAAGTCCATCACTGGCTGATCTCCTGCAGGAACACCAAGGAAGCAATTCAAGCAAGCCTTGTTCTTTGCATAATCTTTGCAATTTACCATCAGCAGGCTTCACAGACATGGAATTGGGACATTCACCATTGTCTCAGCTAGCCAACCAACTTCCAGTATCATCTGGCATGACAGAACTCTCAGGATCCTTATCTTCCTTGACACACTCTAAGTCATCTCCAGTAAAAGAGCTTGAGAGTTTATCACTTTCAGATTTAATTGCAAAATGTATTGCAGTGGACAGCCCTGAAATAATAAACAGCCATTCGGAGTTTCATTTAGCTAAAAAGGTTCAACCTTCAGTTGTAAATTCAGATATTGATCTAAGTGTACTTATTAGAAAATCAGTATTATCTCCAGAACCTGTAGAAATACAGTTAGATACAATGCTTCCAGAAACTAAAGCTTTATTTTTGAAGCAGAAGCAGCAAAAGCTTGTAACTAAAGGAAGCAAGAAAAGCAAAAAAAAAGTGAAATCACCTATTTTAAAAGGCACCATTTCATGGACAAAAGCTTTGTGTGCAAGACCCTCTGCTTTTGCTATAACCTTATGTCTTCATTACCCTTCAAAGAGATGTAAACATCAAAGTGTTAATATTCATAAGGCTTTTTTGTACAGCAGGCAAATACAAGAAGCAAAAATTAATGAAATTGGACCCTTAATGGAAATCACTCCATTTGATTTCAAATCACCATCTCCTGATGACATTGTAAAATCAGGTCAAAAGAAGGCATTCACTAGATAATAGCGTAATGAACCAATGTTAATTTTGTTTATTTCTGAAGTTTAAACAGTGTTTTATACAAGATAATTTTGGATTGCAAAATGGAATAGATTTTGTAAATGCAAAGTAAATTTCAGTTTATATTGGCTAGCTTAATTTTTAGTAAAAAGTTTTTAAAAGATACACTGAATTCTAGCCTTGTTATTGTTTTATTGCTTACTGAATTGATTTTGGTTTTTGGGGAGAAAATATGTGCTTGTTGTTGTTCAGTCGTTAAGTCGTGTCCGACTCCGAACCATATTGCGCCAGGCCTTCCTGTCCTTCACTGCCTCCCTGAGTTTGCTCAGTTTCATGCTCATTGCTTCAGTGATGCTATCTAACCATATGTGCTAGTTCTAAAGAACAACAACATTAATATTATGATTTCAGATTTAAAAATTACATTGTGGAACAAAATACATATAGTACTACAAATTAATTCACCATAAAGCAATTTTGTTTTTAATGTTTGATATGCCACTATTTTAAATGTTTTAGACAAGTTTCTCTTTCCCTTCCCACCTTCTTTTTATCTATTAATTCATAAGACTGAACTATAATATGGTTTGTTTATTTTGATTTTAACATGAAATGCAAACCTGTCCACCAGTTTGTCATTTTTGTTTTTTCAAGGATATGCACGTAAGTCAATAAAAAACAAATCGTATTATGAATCAGACTTTTCTTCCATCTTTTTGTCATACTTCTTGGAAAAGAAGTATGAACACTCTTTAATGGTGTATAAACACTGTTGGGCATAGTAGTAAACAATTTATAAACTTTAATGGGACCAGTTTTATGTATTTAAAAGCAAATCCTGTAAATAAGTTCTAAAGGGCAGTAAACTTTTTCCCCCCTTCACACAGATTAGGCTATATCCAACCATGTAAGGGTGGAAGGGAAGATTTTGTTCTTAATCTACTTCCCACTGAGAATCCTAGTCAGTGAGACCAATTGAACATTGTTGACTATGTTTTATGAGGATTACAGAGGGAAGGTAGGTTTGCCTGGATTTGACTGGAGGAATCTTGCATTGATTATACAAAGTGACCCAATCTGGAAATTCCCCTACCTCATAAGATACTGCATACAGTGTATGATAGGCTCCCCAACCATTTTTGGTGGGGAAAGAGAGCATTGGGGGGAAGAGCAGAAGAAGCAGATCCATGATATTGACTTGTTGGTTGTATGTGCATCATTGGGCATTACAATTTTTTTAGGATTATTTTTCTTTATTCTTTCATTTAATGAAGTAACCTGTCTTTTTTTTGCCAGAGTGGGTGTACATGGTAGGAACTGCTGCCAATTCTGTTTTTCTGGGGTGTTTATTTCTTCCCTGTATGTATGCATATATTTAAAAATATTAAAGGGGCATAGTAAACATTTTAAATGCATTGTTAAAAAATAAAATATATGAAGTGCTTCTTTAAAAATATTTGAAACTAATAAAAGCATTGTGTTTCTATATTGATTAATAAAACATTTGTTCTCCATCTAATTAAACTTAGTGGCGAAATACCTAATTTTGCTTAATATGGCCATATTTGGACATTTGAATCTTGACAGGATAAGATTTAAAAAAAAAAACTTCTTGGTGCACCCAGCTCCTTCACTTCTTCCTTTGTGCAGTGAGCAAAAGAATTATAGAACTTCTACCAATAGTTTCCCCATGTCATTTTAATAAATGAAACTCAGGTCATCAGCTTTATCAGAACGGCTGAGGATGCTTCAGAAGAGGTTGTGGAATGTGGTAAAAAGACAGGAGGGAAAATACATTTTTGTCCAAAGTCACCTTACATGTCATTGATTTTTTGAAAAATATATATTTCTGTATATTCAGTAAATAGCTTAGCTGAATAATATTACACTAATTTAACAGACAGTTGTTATATATGGGTCCGTGCATCTGTTTGTGTGTGTGTATACATACACATACATGTATACACACACATACATATATGAGGAAGATGATGTAATATGCTTTTTAAAAGAAAGGAAGGTCATGTGAAAATAGAAAGTCTATTCCATTGTATATCAAAAGAAATGCATTTATTGCAATTCAGGGAACTTATGAAATATCAGTGTTTATACATTTTTAAGAGACTAAGAAAAGTGTCTTTTCCATAATTTTCTGCTCCATGAATTTTTTCTTTCTTTCTTTCACTTTTGATAAATATTCTTACAATTCTCCCATGTAATCTTACAAAATCCAGGTCTTCCAATCTTTGTAAACTTAGGACTTTTCTCTATTTCCAATAGAGAAATTCTATGAATAGATGAGAAAGTAAGGAAGAAATCTCTATGAGAGATATAGTTAGGCAGCTGTACACTTATTAATTCAGATAAGTGATAAACTGCACAATTGTTTTAATATGTTGTGTATTTATCCAAATGGATTGTGGAAAAGCTATATTGTATATATAAACAAAATATTGTGATGAATTTTTAAATATGGTATAGATGTATATATTTCGATAAGAACAAATCTGTCCAAAGATGACATTTTATTTTCTTAATCTTATGATTGTATTTGCTTCCTAGAATGTTTTAATCAATATTCAGTTTTGAAAATATTTCTGATGTCAAATATTCTTCACATGCTCTGAATATAATCTTTTTGTGGGGATTGTTGCTTTTTAATAAATCCATTTTCTGTCTCCTGGCCAATATCAGGATGCAGAGTTTCATTATATCTCACTGGCCATGAGTTTACTATGCCATATCTCTGTTTAATGAGCTCTTCATCCACTTATTCTCCAGTACTTAAGCCTGCAATTTAAAGGTAGCCCAGAGGAATACTGATTTATAAAGCAGCATTCTGTAGGAATGAAGGACAGGTAGATTGTTGTATGTGTAGTGGATACTGGCCTGCTGTTGTAGATAATGACGAAGTTGCAATTTGCGTTTAAAAATTGGGGGATAAAGTTGCATCTCTGGAGGAATCAAATGTGGATTGTGCATTCACATTTTATTCATATTTTAATGTTTTAAAGCCAGACTGTTCTTTGTGTAGGTATATGTAGTATCATTTTACTTGTAGTGTATATTTTTGAAACATAAAATTATTGAAATAATCCTCTCACCAAAATTTAGATGCTTATTTTGGGCATATAAAATGGGCTAAAGATATTCAAAGTTTTGTGAAGTCAGCATCAGAGTTGTTTTATGCATCCAGCGTTTTAAAGTAAAATTGGCTTGTAACTTTCTTCATGAATTCATAATAAAATTAAGGGTTAATCAGTTGGCTCACACTATTCTTTTGTGTATTCTTTGGACACCCCAAGTAGCTGTTTGATTGAAATTCCATTAACGTAATGCACTTTATTATATGTAATCAATGCTGGGAATGAGCTAGCACCCGCCCTTTTTAAGATGAGGATTGCCAGGAGTGAGTGTGGCAGAAGGGGAAATTGTTAAAATCTTTTGGGGATATTTAGTATACTTTTGACATTTTTTCTTATGTATCCTGATTTATGTTTAAATTTCTTTATTTAGTTGGGTAGAAAGGGCAATCTGAAATATGGATTTGTTGAGGCTTATATGATGGCCTGATTGAACAGGACTCTGATCAACTTCTACTGATTTCTTGGCAGTTATTTCTTTAGACAAATTATTCAGTATTCTTGTTAGTGGTAGACTAATTTTTTATATAGGAATAACTAAATATGCAGAATTATAGTAAATTGGAATTAAATGAAGAATAGTAGTTGATCACTATTAAGTTAAAATATTATTATATAATTCCTTAATTCTTGCTTAAAACCATATTGGAACTGAATACTACTACTAAAATCCTGATTTTTAAAAATCTTAGATTCAGTCTTTACAAATGTGTTCAGATTGTTATAGCTTTCTGTTACTGTGTTTTTTGAGGAGGAAAAGGTACGTAGGATTTGAATGTACAAAAGGCAGAAAAAGGCAGAGGAGATTGCAAAGATATTCATGACATTCTATACTCAGGAAAAACATCTAAAGAGATCTTTTCCTTCCTGTCTATAGGTCAAATATAGCTTCACTATGTTTTTCTTTGAATCAAGGATATTGCTGGGAAATCATAGTAGTTAACTCTTCTTAACATTTTACATTCTCCTCTTTTGCAAAGTTAAATAATCATACACTTGCAATATGTCTACCTCATGCCTGAAAGCTTAATGGAAATTCTAAGGTGATACATAAAAGTGTATTTCTAATGCTAAACTATCATGCCTATATGCTTTTACTAGTTATTTCATATACATATTGGGGAACAGATATGTTTTCTTGACCTTGGTATCAAGCAATCTGTCTGGTCCTATTTTTAAATCTCTATTATTTATGTGGTTAAATGTAGAAAAAACCTGCACAAGCAACATCTCATTGCAGATTTCTAAGGAAGCTCTACAGTTGATACATATGTTCATATGTGCAGGGTTTGGGGTGTCAGGTATGTTCTGTTTTTGTTGGTTTTTATGCTTTTTATTGTTTTTATTTTTTATTACTATTTTAATACTGTTGTGAGCTGCCCAAAGGTTATATTATATAAGATGAGAGGCTATGTAAATCTTATAAATAAATAAATATTGTTGTGCTACACAACAATTATGAACATTCTGCTTATGATTGTATATGTCCTACTATTCTTGGCAAACTCTAGCTCTATTGGGTACAACAATATGCTTAAAAGAGTGTGCACAAAATCTGTGGAAACTGTAGGAATCAAAAATACAGTTGAATTGTTAGGTTTAGATTTCTGTGACCTCTTCTAGTATGACTAGCAAACCCTGACTATGAATAATAATAATTCAGAGTAAGAGAATTATATAAATCTGACTGGTGTGTATAATTGATAATGGGGTGATTTTTTGGTGAATAATTTGGATTCCCTTGCAGTGGATTGTTTTATTATTCCTTATTACTGTAGAATTAAGAGAAGATACAGCTCTACTTAGCATCAGCAAGTGGTGCTAACATCTTAGTTTTAGTATTCAAAAATCTTTTTTTCTGTTTAAAATGTATTATGGATCATAAAAAATAGTTGCAAATTAAAAAAGTCCTCATTTAAAATAATGTAATTAGAAAACATGTAAATATTGAAATAGCTTATTCATTTTTCATTATTCGGAGCAATAATAATGGGGAGTATTAAACAGAATGTCTGTGCAAAAGTGTCTCTTGGGACATTTTGCAAGTCACAGAATCTGTCTGATACAGCTGTGTGTGGGCTTCTGAAAGGAAGTGGCTTATGTCAGAAGCAATGAGAAACGTTTAAAAAAATGAAATTCAGTTTGTATACACCTACACTGGAAATAATGACACTCCAAGATCTTTTTCCTAAGATGTTTGGTTTGCAGTGTTAAAGCCAGCACAGCGTGTTTTGGAAGAATACTGCTTAGAAAATGATAGTGGATTTCTTTGATATGTATAACAACCAATAATTTACATCTTTTTTTAAAAAAAAAGTGTGTTCAAGGTAAGATAATTGTACTGTGATACAAAAATTATTTTTGATGGTTGTACCTCCTCAAGTCTTTAGCAAGTATTTGGAAGTCCCAAAGCAGGAAAATAATGTCTGTCTGATAAGGGGATCTCACAAACTCATACAGTAAAAATCTGTTATAACTCATATTTCCATAATAAGATTAGATATTTGATAAGGCAAAACACTGTTACTTTTATAAGATTTTATATTCATCCTGGATTGTTACCCTTTTCACTCCAGACAAACCTTTATAGTTTTCTATATTTCTTTTTTAACTCTGGAAACAGCTTTAAAATTTGTCAAATGTAACTTTTTCCAAAAGAAATGCCAAGATATTCAGAATAAATGTTTACTTCTGTATGTATTTACTTACTGAGGTTTATATGCTGCTCCAAGCCAGGGAGATTCTGAGCAGTGTATATTCTTTTATTTCATTAAGGTGAAAATTCTAAAACAATATAACAAAAGAACAACTACCAGTAACAAGTAAAATTACAGAGAAAATGGTAACTGAAGAGCAATAAACATCTAAACGCAGCCCAGGGTGAGGGCCCTCAAGTATTTAAGGTTTTCCTAAAACAACCAAGTTGAGCCTAGTGTGATCTTTGGAGGTAAACTGTTCCAAAGAAGAGGGCTGCAAATGAAAAAACTCAGCTCCTTGGTCTATGTGGATGACAGTCTCTGAGAGAATGGATCTGAAGCAGTTATTGAACATACAAAAGTCACTGGGGGGAGGTGTTCTGAAGATGTCCAGGTGCTGAGCCTTTAAGGGCTTTATAAATGATAACCAGTATCTTGAATTGCACCCAGAAGCTGATTGAGAAACTGCAGCATTCAAAGTAGGACATTAAATGGGAGGACTTGGGCACTCCCAACACTATACTAGTAGCTTTATTCTGTATAATTTAAGGTTCTGGATGATCTTCAAAGACGCCCCCGTGTAGAATGAATCACAGTAATCTAAATGGGAGATGACTAAGGCATGAATGACTGAGCAGGGCATCCCAGTCCAGGAAAGGTTGAAGCTGGTACACAAGATACAACTGTGCACAAGTCCTCTTGGCCACACAATCATCTCTTTAAGCAGGACCCGTGAATCCAAAAGCATTCGAAGCTTATGAGCCATTTCTGCATGAGAAAGTATAGTTCCATCCACAACAAAGATGGAATACCCTGGAATTAGATTTCTGTACCCATAGCCACTCTGTTTTGCTGGAATTAAGTCTGTGCTTGTACTTCTCTGGGATCAGGAAAGGTCTTCTGCTATACCTCCTGTTCAGTCTGGATCAAGATGTATAGCTGGTTATTATCCGTATATCCTATAATATCTAAGACCATGCTGGTGACCTCCCCCAATAGCAATAATGTTAAATACGAGGGGCAAGAACATTGAAAGCTGTATCAGAGGACCAAAGGACATGACTGCTCCCCCCTCCCCCATTGATTGGAACCTCCCCTTCAGGAAGGATGAGAACCACTGAAACCAGAGACATTTCTTTGGGAAAAATCCCATGGAACTTTGTTTTTATATATGATAACTGCAGCAAGACTTTTATATGCTCAAAGGTGGAAGGACTCGACATTACCTACAATGGAAGAATGGATGGTAAAGTTGATGGAGCTGGCTAAGGTGATGAAATTGACAGCTTTGATTAGAGAAAAGACATTGACTAATTTTAATGCTAATTGGAAGTCTCTTTTGGACTTTTTGCATAAAACAGAAAAAAATGAAATCATGATATATGGATTTGATGATTAGTAATACTAGTAGACAATAGAAAAATGGATTTTGTGTTGTAACCTTAGATTAACAGTTTAATGTTTTACTTATACCTGCTGTAAAACAAGTCAGAAGTCATTCTTTTTTTTTCTGTTTCTTCTGTTTTCTTATTCTCTATTCTTTTTTCTATTCTTTTTCTTGATTATTAGTTCTTGTTAGATGTTATCTTTCTCTTTTAAAATTTAATAAAGTTATTTTAAAAAAAAGGACGGATGAGAACCACTGTAAAATGGCCTCCCACTCCCAAGCCTTTGAGGCAATCCAGTAGATACCGTGATTGATAATATAAAAAGCTACTAAGAGGAGCAACAGGACTAGGAGAGTCACACTACCCGTATCCTGATCCCACCTCATGTCCACAGTGATCAGTGTGGCTATAGTATTATGTGCAGTCTTGAAACTGGGCTGAAAAGGATCAAGAGAGTTTTCTTGCAAGGTTATCTGTAACTGCAAGTCTACTACCATCTCAACAACCTTCTCTAAAAAGAGAAGATTGGGGACAAGCTGATAGTTGAGTAAGATTGCTATGTCAATAGATGGCTTTTCTGAGGAGGGAGGGAGTGAACCACTGTTTCCTTGAAAGCAGGCAGAACCACCTTCTCTCTCAAGGATGTATTACCCATCCTGACCCAGCCCCTTTTTTCCTCCCTATTTCATCAACCAGGAAGGATAGGGATCTAGACCACAGCTAGTGGAGTTACTCTCACAAAGAATCCTGACCACTTCCCCAGGGCCTCAAACTCCTCCCAGCTAACCTCACAAGACACAGACTTGGTCACCTCCATAAAACTTCCCCAATTGGTGTCCAGGTCATGCAAATCTGAGCAATTTTATCCTCATTTATGTTAGAACAGCTACAGACATTAGGTGTAGCTCAGTATAGCTTTGTATTCAAAGGTTCCTTTTCAGTTTTTTATGAGGCTATGTAGATCAGGAAGAGGTCTCTGCTGAGTTGTTCATACATCACAGTAAGCTAAACTGTAGTTTGCTGAGCGAGCCAAAGTTTGGTTCATGGATAACTAAACAAGTAATGGTTTATAGCTCATAATGTCTGGGTTCGTATCTTAAGCTAAATAAAATTATTATTACTTGTCGTGTATACCCAGCCTTAGAAGAGTTAATGCCAGGAAGGAAAATAATGAGCTATTTGACCAATAAAAAATCTGTTCTGTATTTGTGTTTTTGAAATTTTGGGGCAGGGTGAGCACTGTTTTACCACTGTTGAATCATGCACTTTAAGTTGGGTGCCAACATTTCTCTCTTTTCCCATGTTCCTTGGTTGTTGTTTTTTTGCTTGCTTCTGCTCTTGCAGGGCAACAATAGGTTATATATTAACAATGACACAAACATTGTGTTTTGACATAACTCACATTCATTTAATGTGAGCATTATGTGATGGTTATTTAAACTGCACCAAAATGAAGCATCAATACAGTCCTATATAGAGATGTGTGAAACTAGTCATTTGCGTTAGAAATGCATTTAATTGCCATAATTAAATGCAAAAAATTTGCATTTTTCCCCAAAGCTTAATCAGACTTTGAAGCACTTATACAAAAGGGCTAGTATGATATCTTTCTTCACATTTAGCCCTGCAACAATGGATATGTGATTTCAAACAAATACATACTATTTTTTTCCAAGGGAGCATGTTTGCAAGATGATTGACTGAATGAAATAAGCAATAAAAACTTGTATTGAAATTTTGGCCCCATATTTGTTCTGGCCAGTATTTTCAGGCTTCATCAGATATATGGAAGGGGCAAATAGTTTGATTAAATAGTTTAAGGATCAGGTTTCAAATACCTAAATTATGTAGTCAATATTTTCTGCCAAATTATAAAAGATATACTAAACTTTATATAGAGAACAGTAGTAGCCATCTTATCCATGAGAAGAATAGTTCATAAAGTCAATAGCTTTTAAGTACTCTAGTGTTTCCAGGAACTCTAATCTGGAAAGCTGGTTAAAATCCCTGAAAATAAGGATTGAGGAATAAAAGTGTAGCTGTTCTTCAAGCCGTGTCTGTGCTAGATTGCATTGTTATATGGAATGAAGGAGTGTCTCCAAACATGTAAAGTCCAGAAATTGCACCAAGGACATTCTGAATCTTTTAGGAAAGAATCAAACAGATGGTTATTGGACCACATATTGAAACTAGGAACAGTTTTTATTGTAAATGAGGGAAGTTGTATTTCCAAAAATTGAAATGTAAACTATAGTTATTGCTAGATAGATGAGTTACATGGCTGGTTCATGAAGCCATATATTTTAATCTCTAAACAGGTTGAGATACTTGATCTATTCATATTTAATAGGGCTATGCAGTGATTTGGATGTACTTTGAAAGCTGTTTCAGAGAATGTGGGGACACAAGACGAATACTTGTTTGCTGCTCTTTATTTCCTAGGATTATGTAGTGAACAAGGGCTTTGGGGGAATCAGATTAGAAGCATCTTTCATACTTTATATAAGTATTATGACATAGTTCAGTGTATTTTAAAATGTGTAATGTATTTTTTTCTCCAAATTTCTGAAGTGTACAAACCTTTTGAATTGATAATATTTAATATAAAAGTGATTGTTGATAATACAGTGTACTTAATCAGGTTATACCATTGATACAACTAAGTGTTTTCTGCAAATGAGATTCATAGCAGTAGTCAACATTTCACACTTAGATTTCAAATGTTTGTTTCTGTAAATGTGTTACTAACACATTTAGATAGCAGAGATGTGAAAGAATCTATTAAGTATTTTTAAATGTTCTATTAACTCGGCACTATTATTGACATTTTTGCATATAAATGAAAATCAAACTAGCATGTCTTTGCACATAGGCCCACAAGTTAAAACTAGCTTTCACAAATTGGTATTATGTCCTTAACATTAGTACTGAATGCTGCATGTGGTGTGGCTGGTAACCTAGTCTCTTTATTTATCTTAGTAATAAGTTATATGAAAGCTTTGGTTGACCAAAACCATGATGGCAGAAGAGATCAGCATCTGTGGGCACATCTGATGATGGGCATGGTATAGGGAAGATTGTGACTTAGAATATAAGTGGAGTGTATGATAAAAAGCATGATTTAATTTATCACATGAAATCAAAGAATAATCAATATGTGAACGTAAGAGAAGGGAAGGTTATAATCTGAAAGATAATGGTTTGATCTTCTACAGTGGAATTAATGAATATATGCATGGAAGTTAAAGTGTGTGTTTAATTATGAATGAAAGAACTAAGATGTATGAATAAACTGGTGTCATCTAGATTGCTGAATGATTAATAGACATAGGTTGGTGATAGTTGCTTGTTATGCTCCAGTGAATAGCAAATGTGAAACAATTATGCATTTTTTGGCAAAAAAATGAACAATGTTCTGAATGAAAGCAATCTGAAGTAATTTAATTTAATTTAATTTAGTCAATTTAGGCACCGCCTGACCAGGAAAAACTTAGCCTATTAGGTGGCATGAATGGGTGGGTAGGAACTAGGCAAGTGAGTACAGAAAAAAATGTTTTGGCCAAGAATAAATGAGAGAGGTGAGTCTTAGTAATTGCTCTGAAAAAGTGCCATAAAAGTAGAACTTTTATAATGCAACAAAAAAGGAACAAAATACGCAAAGTACAAAAAAGAAAAGTATAGTAACTAAATGAAATACAACAAGCACTTATATATAATTAAAAAGTAATACAGCTCAGTTAAGCAAAAATAAACCTTTGTCCACATGAAATCGTATTGTCTTGTTCTTCCATTGCGGCAATAGACTCAAAGGCTAAGAGCATGTTCCCATTTCATCATGTCATCCTTTTATATCTAGCATAGACATATCTTTCGAAGAATGCATACTTTTTTTTTGTAATAGTCCAAGCACAGCAGTTCCAAAATTCTTCAAATAGAAGAGAATACGTGTAGCTCAGGGTTGAACTGTGGAGTCCTTGGTGCTCTTTGAGCTTGGTTGTTTGCTTGCAGAGCACATCCACCAACAACAACTAGGAGTCAGAAGACATGATGAAAACTCCTTAATCTCACAACACATGGACAGACTGAACCATAGTTTCAACTGGGAAACTGTGAACATCCTAGACCAAACTAAATCCAAAAACACTAGGGAATTCCTGGAAGCTTGGCATTCAGACAAATCAGCCACCAGTAGACACACAGAGATAAACCACATTTATACACCATTCAAAAGAGACAATTAAAAAAGCTAGGAAGGAAACAAAAAGACCAGATCACATCTCTCCAGCAGCCTACACCCAGATAAGCAGGGATTAACACCAGACAAACAAGCAGAAATCAAGGAACTTCCAAGGAGAAAACCACACTCCGACCAACACTGACAGGACAAGCTACTGTATATAAACAGGGAGCAAACCCCACACTCACTAGTACTGATGTTACCTAGTCAGGTAATGAAACTTCTGCAAGCCAACAAACAAGCTCAAAGAGAACCAAGAACACAAAATTCTTCATAAATAGATACATTCTAAATTTTGGAAAAGAATTTAATGACACACTAATATATTTAAATCCAATTTTTACTAAAGCCTTATTGACCCTATTAAGAGTATTCAATCAATAAGAAACAACTAGCAGGCACGGTCAAATCATGTTTGTTAATGTACTCTTGAATGTACAGTATTGGATCTCCAGCATAGAAAGATAGATAACCAGCCCTTTTTGAGCATCTACCAGTAGATTTAATTTTTTTTTAATGAATTAGTTTTAGCATAAGATCACAAGGAACATACTTAACTCTTTTAAAAAACCTGAGATTATTGACCTGTTCAAATTGGAGATTCCAGTTCGCTATTCCAAAATTTGTAAATTATCAGTATTTATCTTCATAAGATTATTCAGTTGCAAAGAGGGTTACACTAATGGAAGTATATAAAAAAAGGATCCTTGGTGGAGTGATGAAGTAGAAGAGGTTACTGATGAGAAAAATGTATATAAGAGAAAGTTGCAAAAAATGTGAAGGTAATGGAAATATATTATAAAATGTGTATATAGAGAAAATATTTTAAATAGAAGAAAAAAGCACAGATGTAAACCAAGAGAGCAAGTAGTAGTTAAGATCAAAAGAGACAGAGAAAATGCAGAGCAATTTAATTGAAATAAAAAATTGTTTTGGAAGTGGATGAAGAAGACTAAACAAGGAGCTTCCAGCAGAATTAGTAAATTAAAAATAAAAGTGATAACGTGATTTGGGATGAAACTAAAGTGAGTGAATGCTGGAAGGAATGTTTCAAAGATTTGCATATTTATGGCAGCAAGGATAAATTTAATACAACATTGGAAAAGAGATACATTACCAAAGATACCAGACTGGGAATTTAAATTTGGAGAATATGCAATAATGGCAAAATTAACAGCATATATTCACAACAGAAGTCTAACAAAATTTATGTAAGAATGGCTCCCTTACATATTTGCAGCAAGACAAATATAAGTATCTAGAGTATGGCTTTTAAAGGGAAAAAACGACTAAAGTATTGAAATCAGAGACATATATACATACAGATTTTTTATTTCAAATGTCTATAAATATTGCAGGCAACAGCAAACCACTTCCAAAATCTTGCCAAAAAACCTGCAAGGACTTGTCCAGGCAGTCTTCAGGAGTCAACCCTGACTGGAAGGCAATCAGTCAATAAATCACACATTTTTAATAGTTTTTTTCCTCTCTCTCTTTTTGTATTTTAAACAAATAGTGGAGATTTTAGCACTTAGCGCAGATATTTAAATTCTTATTTAAATTATTACAATAATTTAATGTACCTAAGTGCAACTTAATGTTTTCTATGGTTAATTTCTAATCACAGATACACTGAGCACTAACTGTACAATCTTGGTACAGATAACCTTTGTCTGCTTATATATTTCTGAACCAATTAAAAAAAGAAAGAAAATAAAAGAAATGTGAGTGATATGATGAAGAATATTGAAATGAATGCTTTATAATATAAATAATATTAATGTCCAAAGAAAAGGAAATCATAAATGTATGAGAATGTTGAAAATAATATGGCAGCAAATGTATACAGTGTAACTGGAGAAATGTTGGATGATGTTTGCTTATGGAGTAACTGGGTAACTTCTTTAATATTCATGCGACAACTGCACCAGTGCCTGACAATTGGAAAGATGCTGTTATTCTTTATATAGAGGGAGAGGTAAACAGAATGAATGCCAAACCCACATAGAATTTAGTTTTTTAAGTGTGCTTGGAACAATTTTTCTATTTCTTTCTGTGAAAGTGCATGAGAGGCACTAATGAGCAAAATTTGAGAAGTACAGTGCAGTTTCACGCTAGAAGCTGGTGTATAGGCCAGGAGTTTGCTCTTAGAAGGTCATTGAGAAATATATGAGTATATGAAAGAAAGTTTAATATATTTGATTTGAATTAAGTAAAATATATGATAAAATGAAGTTTTAATTATTGAATGTATTGAATGTTGAATGTTTTGCATTTTATGGAATTGAAGATTCATTGCTGAATGTGCTAAAAGTGGATGGATATCAAGCATGCATGGAAACAACTAGAATGCTTAATGTTTCAACACCGAGCAGTACATAAGACAATAATGTGTGATGTTCCTTTGACTATTTTATATATTCATGCATAAATGTATAATGAATACCTGTGATGATGTTAGACATATGTTAGTTGGAGATGTGAATGCATTTGTATGCAGTTGAGGCTGTGTTGCTGGCTGAGATTTTGAATCATTTGCAACAAATATTAGATTATATGATGCAACAAGGAGTTTGTTAATTAGTGTCTCAGAGGATCAAGGTAACTGTGGTTGAAAGAGAAATTGAGTGAAAAATTATACCTGTATCGCAAAAAACTAGAGCAAGTACATGAATTAATATACTTTGCTAGAATATTTACTGAAGATGTGAACATGAATAGAGAAGTTTTAGGATTAACAAATGCTGCTAGAAAAGTTGGATGGCAGCATGTTGTCATTTGCAAAGAATGTGTGTTTTTGAAAGAAGCAAAAACAACTGTATTAGATCATGCTATTGCCCACTTTATCAAGTGAGAGATGAGTATGTCAGGAGAAATCTAAATGACTGAATGCAGTGGGAATGAATTATTTAAGAAATTTGTGAAGTAAAGCAAGAGATAGCATCAGAAATAAATAGGTAATGAATGAATGTGGCTTGAATTAACAAAATTGGTGCCAATACAAAATAAATATGTTGGAATGGTTTGGTTGTAGAGAATGAGTAAGGCTGTAATTGCAAAACAAATATTAAAGAGAAATGAATGGGTTGAAAGGGGAAGATCAAGACATTTGTGGCTGGATGGAACTTTTGAGATTCTCAGAAATAGGGCTACCAGATCTGGGCTGCAAAAATTCAGACAACTGCTAAATGCCAGCCAAAAATGTGTGTCTTCTCGATCTCTTTTCTGTCACTCAAAGGTCATTTGTTATTTTGAAGCCCAGATCTATAGTCCTGCTCAGAAGGAACAGGGAGTTAAAGAACAAAGACTAGCAGGTAGCATATGTTCACAGTGGAAGCAAGGACAGAAAGGTAGGAAGTGACACACTGAATAGTATTGGCATAAACTACATTTAGTTAGATTTCCTTTTCTTTTATGTTCCACATTTTATTTGTTGCTTACTACAACTTACTGTTTTTCTGTACATATTGCATAATGTTGCCTGTTCTAAAAGGTACTTCTGTGATGTGTATATGTGTATGCATGTATTTATTAATCTTGAGAAAAGTTTGTTACAGAGTTCTGGTACAATATAAAGGATTATCAAGTTTCATATCCATAATATACTTGTCAGAATAGAAGTGTTATAGCCCAACTCACCTCACAGAGTGGTTGTTGTGTGGAAAATAGGAGGAAGAAGGAGTATTAGGTAAATTTGCCACCTTGAGTTATTTATAAAAATAATGAAGGCAGGATAAAAACTAATGCATACCCCTTGTGGATGGTGTTGTATTAAATAGTTACTTTGTTATTTTATGTTTCAGTTGGTGCAACTGATCATCTGTTTTTATTTGTACCCTTCAAAGGTGTGTGCATTCTGAGCAAATTTTATTTTGAACAGGTTTGTCTAAACTATTTAACTAACTACTCATTTGTATGTGTAAAGAAGTCACATATAATAGCATAATATAAATAGCATTTATTTATTAAAGCTTACTATCAAAGACCTAAAATCTAGTTTACAATCTGAGATGAAATAATATATGTTTATTATCTTAGAACTTGACAATTTACTTTTAAGAAAATGAAACTTAGAACAATAGCACCATCCTCTGGTATCATAATGTTAGTTTTAGTGCCAGATAATATGTCATTTCTGGAAACATGAATAAATTGTAGTAAAAGTATCTGTTCGTTATATCTTATACTTTCAGTTTTACATACTCATAATGAACCAGATGCTCAACAGAAATTCTATTATTGAACATTTAACGTGGACTATATAAACTCTCAGTTTAGGTTAATCAGGTGCTGGAGAAATGTTAGGTCTACCCAGTATTTAGTATTTATTATAATGTATATTTATGGTCAGGAACCTCTGTATGTCATCCCAGAATATTTTGTGTAATTGCTAAAGAAACAAACATTGGAGTCATTTAGCAAGATTTGGTGCATAAGTAAACATCACAGACACTTGAGTTTATTTCAGAAGGTGAGACCCATACGCTGTGGAAGTGTACAGAACAAATATGTTTAATGCACAAGTAATTCTCCCCAAAAGGTTGCTTTTAAAAATACTTAAAGTGAACTTGAACCAAACCCATTTTACATTGTGTAAATCTTTGATCTTATTCCTCTTAAGATACTTTGAAAATTTCTGAAATGTTTTCCCTGAATCTTCATATTAATGAAGGGTCGATAGTTTGAGATTATTTAGCTGTTCACTTTCTTGTTCCATTTTTATTTGATTTTTGATTTATTATTTGTTAACCTGATTAATAAAGTGTACATTTAAGAAGAAGAAAAATCTAACAGGTCAGAAAACCCTTGATTTTAGCTATAGGCAACAACAGAACTGGTGAGAGGTACCACAAGACTGGAGGAGAGCATGCTTCTTTCTTCAAAAAAAAGTAGGAGGACCCAGGAAATTACAGAACTGTTTATCATCTGTGCTGGGCAAATTTCTTGAGCGGATTATTAAACTGAATTATTTGTGAGTACTTACAAAGAATGCGCCAACTAATAAAAGCCAGCATGGTTGGCCATAAACTAGTCATGCCACACTAACCTTATCTCCTTTATTGACAGAGTCACTAGTAGTATTGGAGAGTAGTATTGGTGGAGTGCCACGGGATTCATGCAGGACCCTGTGCTCTTCAATATTTTATTAATGATCTGAATGAAAAGATTGAGGGGATGTTCTCAAATTGGCAGACTGACACACAAGTAGGATAAGTGGCTGACATTTTAGAAGAGAAAAGATTCAGAAATACCTAAACAGATCTAAACAGGATAAAAATAGTCCTAAACAGAATAAAATTTAAAGGGAGAAATGTAAGCTTCTACATCTGGGTAGGAAAAAGGTATTGGACAGGAGAAACCTAATTTGGCAGTAGTACATGTGAAAAGGATTTGGATGCCCTTGTTGAACACAAGTTAAATATGAACCAGGTTTATGTTGCAGTTGTTAAAAAGGCAGTGATACTTTGGGATATATTAAAAGGAGCATAGTGTTCAGATCACAGGGAATAATTGTCCCACTTGGAATTAAACTGTGTCCAGTTCTGGGCACCACACTGACAAACTGACATTAGTTCAGGGGAGGCTATTAAGGTGGTGAAAGGACTGGAAACTGTTGATTAAGGGAACTTGTTTAGCTTGTAGAAGAGAAGACTGGGGAAGATATGATAGCAATCTTTAGATATCTAAGGGTTGTCATATGGGGGAGAGTGGTACTTGTTCTCTGTTGCCCCGGTGCACATGATGAAATTCAATAGGTTGAAACTACAAGTAGATTCAGATATTATGATGAATTTCCTGATGGTAAGAGCTGTTAACTAGTGGAATAATTTGCCTCAAGCAGTGGTATGTTTCACTTCATTGGAGGTCTTCAAATGGAAGTTGGTAGTTATCTGTCCAAAATACTTTAATAGATCTTATACTTGATTAGACTAGAAGACCTCTAACATTCCACCCACCTCTATTATTCTATGAATATCTCATCTTAGGTTGTTACTGTTCCCCCCTTTTTTTTTCTCCTGTAAACAGGACAGTGTTATCTCTTTTAACTATGTTTTGTAGTGAGTTCATTTTTCATATCTCTTAAGGACTGTTCTATTTCCAGTTAGCACATTTATTGACAAAACAAACATTTAAAGTAATTATTTCTAGAAGAATTTATATTTTTCTTGGGTGTGCTCTACAGGATGATATTTCCTCTTAAGATGGTTTTCTTGTTATTTGTGCTAGACTGAAAGATCAATTCTATTTTAAAATCTTTTAAAACACTCTAAATTCTCACTATTTGAAGCTCATATAAAATGTTAAGATGTCCTCTTGCCTGCTGTCAGACCCAGATGGCTCTTAGCCATTTTGGCTATTAACTGCTGCCAGGTGACTGCCTGGATAGCTACTATAGAATCGTAAATGTTTAGGGCACTGAACAGGTTCAAACAATATAGAACAGTATATGAGCTTTGTAAAGAAACAGTAATTGAAAGCGAATAGGGCTTTTACTTGGAAACCCCCTTCTATGATTTCTGTTTAGGAAATAACCTTTTTCTAAATAACTCATTGTTCTTGCTTGGAAAGTTATTCAGAAATAATTTGCAAAGAGCTGAACATTTTTGAGTGGTTAATATAATGCTGACTGAGTTTCTTTCTAGTCACATTGATTATGAGCCCAGTTTACTGTTAGCAACAAAATCTAGAAGGCAGTATAGATAAATAGGTGGGAAGAATCCCTCTTGGTGCATCTTGTTTAATGCTAAACCTTCTGTAGTTTTGAAATATGATATAACCTACAGCTCAAGTTAAATAGGAGAGTCAAAAAATGTGGATGGAACAGAAGATTTTAAAGAATTCTCAGGATTGTAATGGCATAGACAAATTGAATTATTCAAGGAGATCCACATTCTGTGCCTTGAATAAATTTCACAAATTTGTCAAATAAACATTTGTTTTAAACATTATTGCCAAAGCTTCAGAGTTTTGAGATTTGTTTTTTAAACTGGATAAATATATAGGTTGAAATAACCTGAAAGTTGTAGGGAACTCCATTCACATGCTGAGGTAACTACTAAAACTTCAGTATATTCTCACTAGGACATTTTGCCTATTTCCATAATAGAAATCAACTTGAAAAAGCTGGTTGACTGTTCCCCTTATAATAATAAAATCTATCATGGTGTTTGCATTTCAAAAATTATAACCAAAAACAGAATAAATGTCAACATGATCACATAATGGGCACATAAGATTTGGGTTATTACAGAGGAAATGAGCAGAGCCAAAGGCTTGCAATATGCAAAAATGATGTCTGAAAAGTGGTGTCTTATTTCTTTTGTGTGTGGGGGGTTTGTGTTTGTGTGTGTGTATGCTATGTTTGCACATAACACTAAACTAGGATTTGTTTTATACATAACTTGTCAAAAAGCCCAAGTTAGTCTAGAGATGAGCAAAGTAATTGTAGCTTGTTTAGGTAATTTTTGCTTTTTCTAACTTCTACCATGATGCAGAAGAAATGCAGATTGCACAAAGACCAGAAATAAACAGGATTCTGGGTTCAGACAAAATAACTCGTGATTAAAATATGCCCAGATTTTTTAAGTGAGAACGTGTTCTAAATTATGGTTTGTTGTCACAGATGAACCATAATTTCTTTCTGAGGCTTTGCACAGCACACTAATAGCCCCACCCCCCAAAGCCAATATTAGAATGATTTAAAGGGATATATATGAACTAGGCTATCTGGACAAGGCCTTTAGATAACTATAGAAATATATATTATTTATTTTGGACAATATTGAGTCAAAGGGAGAACCAGACACTGCAATTATCTGAAAAATAATTGGGAGTTGGGGATGGGAGGAATCTTTTTTAAAGATATCATTTCAAATTTTAATATAGAACTTATTTAATGCAGTAAAATGTAAGTTAAAAATGAAAAACCATACCTGTTCCAATTCTGGGGATTTTCTTGGGAAAACTCTGGATGTTTTAGGATATTTTTTTAAAAATGACAACATTGTTTGATATCCAATTAATTCCTGTTGATGGATCAGATCTTCCAAAGCAGGTTCTGTATAAGGTATTGGTAGAAAGGGTTGCAGAATAAAGAGAGAAGGGGAATAGTTTAGGGCATAGTAGAGGTTGGTTAGCATGATAATTGATCTCATCATTGCGTACTAAATTTCATACAAGCCCTGGGATTCTGCAGATCTGTCAGATCTCATATGAGAAAGCGTGTGCTTTGAATGTTATATATTAGCTTTAGGTTTTCAGTTTTTTTTTCTATTCTAAAATTTTAAGAAAATATTTTGTATTATCTGTTGTCAACCTATTATGCAGACTATATCTAGTCAGCTTGCTCTATTGTTATGGTTTCATTTTTTTCTCATTCTGCTAGGAAAAGTGAAGGATTCTCAAGCCACCAGAATAGATGCTGACATTGTGCCAAAAGTTACCAAAATGACTGTGTCGGGAAAGAAGCAAGCTACTGGCTTTGAAGTCCCATGGTAAGCCTTTACTCCCCTCAACATGCATTTCTACTAGTTCTACCTTCAGAACAGTGAATCTCTATTAAGACTTTTGTTTTGCTCTGTTTTTTTAAAAAGATTTATGTATGCCATTGCATATATAAGTAGCATGGCTTCTTGTTTCACAATTGCTCACATAAAATGGTATCTTGCATTTGTGACTTAAAAAAACCCCTTTCATTCTGCATAGGGTAGGTAGAACAGCAATGTCATTTTAAAATACCTTTCCATAGATTGCCAGATTTTTCTGAGGTGAATTCAGATCAGAGCATTGCAAATTAAATTCTTGGCAAGGTAATTTCTGTGAAATGCAGTCATTCAGAAAAGAGAGGGAAGACATTTTGGTCATTCTTTAGAAGGCCCATGTGCTATACCATGTTATACAGTGTGAGTTCTCTGTATGCTTACCTACTGGCTGATCTCTTGATTGATGGACCAGTATCTAGTTTACTACATCTTATTTACTATGTATGATTTTCTTTTACAAATGACCATCCCATATACATGCAGTATGATGTTTAAGAACGTGACAGATAAGATGTGTGTAATGAGTCTCTAGTAGGGATGTGGTTACAAATAGAAAAATGTGTTTTGTTCTGAGCATGGGACAAACACATTTTGGCTTGAAAGTTCAGCTGGACTGTTTCAGGCAGGGTTGTAGTGTAGTTGAACAGAATCCTGGAATGTTTTGGTTGTTCCAAATATTTGTTGTTGTTGTTGTTGTTGTTGTTGTTGTTGTTTAGTCGTTAACTCGTGTCCGACTCTTCGTGACCCCATGAACCATATCGCGCCAGGCCTTCCTGTCCTTCACTGCCTCCTGGAGTTTGCTCAGTTTCATGGTCATTGCTTCAGTGATGCTATCTAACCATCTCATCCTCTGCCGTCCCCTTCTCCTTTTGCCTTCAATCTTTCCCAGCATCAGGGTCTTTTCCAAAGAGTCCTTTCTTCGCATTAGGTAGACAAAGTATCTGAGCTTGAGCTTCAGTATCAATCCTTCCAATGAGCAGTCAGGGTTGATTTCCTTTAGGATTGACTGGTTTTACCTTCTAGCAGTCCAAGGGTCTTCTCCAGCACCACAATTCAAAGGCATCAGTTCTTCGGTGCTCAGCCTTCCTTATGGTCCAGCTCTCACAGCCATACATTACTACTGGAAAAACCATAGCTTTGATTATGCGGATCTTTGTCGGCAGGGTGATGTCTCTGCTTTTTAATATGCTGTCTAGGTTTGCCATAGCTTTCCTCCCAAGGAGCGAGCGTCTTTTAATTTCATGGCTGCAGTCTCCGTCTTTGGTGATCTTGGTGCCCAATTAAATGAAGTCTGTTACTGCTTCCATTTCTACCCCTTCTGTTTGCCAGGAATTGATGGGTCCAGATGCCATGATCTTAGTTTTTTTAATGTTGAGTTTCAAGCCACCTTTTGTACTCTCCTCTTTCACCTTCATCAAGAGGCTCTTTAGTTCTTCTTCACTTTCTGCCATTAGGATGGTATCGTCTGCATATCTGAGGTTGTTGATATTTCTCCCTGCAATCTTAATTCCGGCTTGTGATTCTTCCAGCCTGGCATTTCTCATGAAGTACTCTGCATATAAGTTGAATAAGCAGGGTGACAGCATAGAGCCTTGTTGTACTCCTTTCCCTATTTTGAGCCAATCGGTTGTTCCATTACCGGTTCTCAGGAGACAGATAAGGTGGTCTGGTACCTCCATCTCTTTAAGAATTTGCCAGAGTTTGTTGTGATCCACACAATCAAAGGCTTTTGCATAGTCAATGAAGCAGAAGTAGATGTTTTTCTGGAATTCTTGTGCTTTCTCTATGATCCAGCGAATGTTGGCAATTTGATCTCTAGTTCCTCTGCCTCTTCAAAACCCAGCTTGTACATACAGTAGTTCTCAGTTCATGTACTGCTGAAGCCTAGCTTGTAGGATTTTGAGCATAACCTTGCTAGCATGTGAAATGAGTGCAATTGTCCGGTAGTTTGAGCATTCTTTGGCATTGCCCTTCTTTGGAATTGGAACGTGAACTGACTTTTTCCAATCCCGTGGCCACTGTTGAGTTTTCCAAACTCGTTGGCATATTGAGTGCAGCACTTTAACAGCTCCAAATATTTAACAGTTCCAAATATTAGCTAAAATGAATATGAAGGAATCTAATGGAATGAGTAGGGCAGGATTGGTGCACCTCACCCTTTCTCTCTTCCTCCATGTGGTCCGTGCATCTGCCCCTCCTTTGATCTTCTTGCCTTTTTCTTTCCCTTTCTTCCCTTTAGTTGCATGCCACCACTGCCTGTGCTGTACTTGTATTCAACCAACCTTACCTAAATAGCTCTATCTTCCCATCCCTTCCTTTCAGACCTAACCTGGGTTTAGTCTGGATATGGCCTGCACACAAATTGCCTGTTCTGTTCTGTTCTGCACATGTCCAGTCTTTACTACCTTATAACTGATAGTTACATAGATTGGTTAAATGTAACCTTAAATTAAAGGTCATCATGAGGGCAAGATAAAATTTTAGTGGAGAGGAATTTCTAATCCATAGATCAGCACAAAAGTTTTCCTTATGCTCGACATCAGCAAGAAGTATAGAAGGAAGAAAAACTGAGTGTATAAGGTAAATTTTAAGATATGAGACAGAGGCCTCGCTGACACAAACAACAGGGTAGAAACATTAATTTATTTGTGCCAGAATGAAAAAATGAAAATGAAGGAAAAAGACTCCTGAGGAATTCAATATTCAGTGTTTCTTAATGTATCATATGTGAACAAAATGCCACCAATTGCTAGTTCCTACTATAGGTCTGAGTATAATTGGATTCCTGCTTCACAAAGGCACCACCATTTCATATTTATACTAGTATTTGATGCTGCAACACAGTGGTGAATAGAAGAAATATCATTTTCCCCTGCTGGGATCTTGCCTTATCTGTTGGTTCCCTACATTCTTGGAAAGAGTACAGGATTAAGTGAAGCTTAGTTATTCCATAGGTATTTAAATTCATGTTCTTAACCCAGAACATATAACTAGGCTAAATTAACACAGATTATTTGTGCCGCAGAGGTTAAGAGATCCTGAATATGCTATCTTGTTTCCTAAATTTAAGGCCTGGACTAAGGAACTTTAATAACAATATAAGACAGAAGTAAAACCATTCCTATTAAAACAGCTTTTTAGCTTTAAAGCATGACATGAGTTTTTATATTTCTGCCTTTGTTTTGGTTTCCAAATTGGTATTTATAATAATTACAAATGTGCTACCTCATTATAATTCCACCATAACACACCATTTTTTCCAAAGTGTGCCATCCTATATGTACACTCCTTTTTCAAGTTTGAAACAATAACACATTTTAGAATTGCCCCTTGTTACACCTTGGAATATAGGAAATGTCTGGTTGAGATGAATGAGAACTCCATGTGGGCTGGACATTGTATCCTGTCTCTTCAGAAGGAGCTCTTTATAACTCATTACAGCAACGTAACTAATGCATGACGTGTTATTTAACTTTTCTAAGACTACATCTCAAGACAAGCAACTCAGTGGGTGAATGGAGAGGATGTTTGTCAAATAATAACTTAGCATGGTTAGAATATAATAATTTTGTAAGCCATCTGAATGCTTTTGTGATGAGGTGAGGGAAAAACACCCATATAATTCTACATCTTATCTGAAGCTTAGTAAAATAAAAGAGGAATATTTTTTCACCATAGTCCCATATAGAGAAGAGCTTATCAAATAGTTATAGTTAAATCACTGTCTGTTGTCATTTTTCTTCATTCTGAGATTGTAAATACCATATATAGATAATTTTATTTGTTCTGTAGTCTTTTGAAATATGTATTCTCAAATTCATTCTCTGCTTTCTGTAGTGCAAATGTGGAAGAGAATGGACATAATACCTTTATGCCACAAAAAGGATTCTCTGCTGGTGATGCCATTGCAAATATGGGGATAGTTGAGATACTGCCTAAATCAACTTTTCCCTCCCAGACCATTCAAGCATCAGAAGACCCATCAGTGGTACCAACTCCTGTGAAAAAGTCTGGAAAAGCCAAACAACAATTAGATGTAAAAGCTGAGTTGGAGAAGAGACAAGGAGGAAAGCATTTGCTTAACCTTGTAGTAATAGGTACATCTATTTTGGTGGGAAAATGAAAAATATCTATAGTTCCTCACTTCATCTGCAGATCTTGAACGTCTTCTAAAATAAATTAATCAGTGATAATAATGCACTGTTTCTTTTTAGGACATGTTGATGCAGGGAAAAGTACTTTAATGGGTCATTTGTTGTATCTTCTGGGTAATGTGAACAAGCGAACTATGCACAAATACGAGCAAGAATCAAAGAAAGCTGGAAAAGCATCATTTGCTTATGCATGGGTCTTAGATGAAACGGGGGAAGAGAGAGAAAGGTGAGAAAAACTACCCCTTTAGATGAAAATTGTCTGTGGTAGCAGTGGTAACAGCAATGTCGTTTTTGAGGTTTCTGTGTACTGTTAAGTCAGGATATATATATGATTACACTTTGCCCAATTATGATATAAAGCTATGGTTTTTACAGGAAACTCATTACACATAATTTTAGGGTAGTATTTTTCTGCCTGCAGGAAATGTTCGTTTACTGAGGGACCCCACAGTAGATTCAGATAGAGTTAGAGGAATATTATTATTAGGCTATTGATACCAGATAACTTCTGGGAATGTTTGAATCCTCCATTGCCGAATAAGGAATGAATTGCTGGAAGTGATGCATGAGATAGAAATCCTTTGGGTGGGATACATTTTTCATGTGATCCAACATATAGGCCAAAATGCAGATCAATGCATATTTATTCATATCACAATTATAGTTGATTTTCTGATATCATATGCTTTTATCTGAGACCATGTCAGGTCCCAGAATCATTTACTGCACCAACTGTCCCAACTTAGCTGTATCATGTAATTTTGATTTTAAAAGTGGTGTGAATGCCATTACTATCACTTCAGTGATATTTTGCACTTTTTACTCAGTCTCTTGTGTAATCCTCACATTCTGCGGGATACTTTTGATACTGGTTCATCAGGGACATGTGAATATACGACAGACCGGAAATCTCTTCTGGACTTCTTGCTGGATATGGGGGAAAAAAAAATGGACTGGTGATTTATAGATTTGCTGATTAAAAAGGGTTGAATATGGGAAGAAGTGTGTTATGATGTATCTTTAAAGAGGGAGGAGAGATAATAAGTTTGTAACTGCTGTAAAGAAGATTGGAAGTCACTTCTATATATTTTTTCTTTTTTTTCCTATTTGTACTACTTTTCACACAGTAAAAAGTAATCCTTAATCTTTATATCATTTCATGTTTATTTTTTATTTCTGTGAAAATCTTTAATAAAAATTATATATAGAAAAAGGAGATGTGGATATACTGATTAACTTTGAACATTATTGTAAATGATATATTGTTTGCCTGTTCATTGTTTGTAGGGGAGTGACAATGGATGTAGGAATGACCAAGTTTGAGACAAAGACAAAAGTTATTACACTAATGGATGCTCCTGGCCATAAAGACTTCATTCCAAATATGATAACAGGAGCTGCCCAGGTAAAGCCTTTCTTAGTATCACCTGTCATACATAAAGCAGTAACAGATTGAACTGTAGCATTCACTGGCAGTTCCATTTCACCTTATTATATTATGGATGTAAATTTTATTGTGACAGTAAATGGGAATAAATTATTCTTTAAACATCTATTACTTTACTGGGGATATTGTAAAATGTTATTTTTGCAATCTATAATTCTATCAACAAAATGAAAAATGTTGTAGTGTTCCATTTGAAGTGATTTAAGTAAGCCTATATTTAGGATAAGACAACAAAGAAAAAGAAATGAAAGGCATGTTAGATGTGCTTGGTTAACAGATACCCAAGAAATATAATTGAACCAGTGGTTTTCTGTAGGCTGATGTGGCTGTATTAGTGGTGGATGCCAGCAGAGGGGAATTTGAAGCTGGTTTTGAGACTGGTGGACAGACACGAGAACATGGTCTCTTAGTTCGATCACTGGGAGTAACACAGCTAGCAGTTGCAGTCAATAAAATGGATCAGGTATTTCCTTGATATTTTTTCTTGAAATTTTCTTTTATAAATATGCATGAAGGGAACCTAGAGGAAGAGAGAGATTTTAAATAATATTCACTTTGAACTTAATCTCTAGTATCTTTTGAAAAAAATAAAACCTAAAATAGAAGAAAATGGTGTAAGCAGATATATAAATAAAATATTTACTTGTATCTCCTATTTAATGGTAGATTAGCTATACCTATGCTAGTGTGCTAATTTCTGCAGTATGCTTAATTTTTTTTGCTTTGTTACACTATGATCAATCCAATATTTTAAAATTAAAGCATTGAATTCTTAAATTTGTTTTGTTATGAAACATAGGTTGATACAGCTGACCTCCTAGAAAAATCATATTATGTTGTTATATTGTTGCAATTAATAGCATTCCTTAAAGAAATGCCAAATAAAGTTCACTTCCACATGCATTTTTAAATTGAGCTGGCACTTGAATGCAGACATTTTAGAATTTTCATCACATTTTCCACTAAGTTGCCATCTTAATTTGATCAAGCAAAGCAGCAAGGGGGAGGTTCTTAACACTAATGATATTTCTTCATTAGTAAAAGATCATTCTCATATGTACTGGGAGTAATGTCCAAATACTTTCCCATTTCTCAGTAATGTATTATGTTTATATTATAGGTCAATTGGCAACAGGAACGATTTCAGGAAATTGTCAATAAACTTGGACAATTCCTTAAGCAAGCTGGCTTTAAGGTAAAGAAAATGTTATTATATTACTTTATTTATTTGAGTTGTATCCTGCCTTGCTACTCAGTTGGAACACACTTTGCAGCTATCAGTAAAATGTGGAGTGCAGAAAATAAAAATTCAAATACACGCAGTATCATGTTAAGAATCCTTAGTTGACAATTAAGAGCCTGGTAAAAGAGGGGCATCTTGTCTGTTCTTCTAAAGGAGAAGAGTATGGGGTCAGATTCAGCTCCCAAGAGAATGTATTCCATAGGCTGAGAGCAGTGGAGAAGAAGGTACTCTGCACTGCACTAGGGAGACAAGCCTCTGCTAAGCAGGGGCACCTTCCCAAAAGTCTCTCCTGCATAACTAAATGCAGGTTTTTAATTGGAGAAGTGGCCCTTTAGATAGCCAGCTCTGAATCATTAAGGCTTTAAAGGTCAATACTAGCACCTTAGATTGTGCCTGATAAGCAAGTGGCAATCATTACAGGTCTTTCAGTACAGGAATCAGCATCCTGGTACTTTGTGGTGAGTAGCAGTAGCTGCCACGTTTGTACTATTTGAAACATGCATACGCTTTTCAAGGGAAGCATGTGAAAATTGTGTTGTGGTGGTCAAAATGGAATATAACCAAGGCATGGATTGGATAGACAAATCTAAACAAATCAGGAATGGTTGCGGTTCCTCCACTGGCTATAATTGTGCAAAATTACTCCTCACCACAGCCACCACTTGTGAATCTAATGACTGCTGATAATTTAATTAATTAATTAATTTAGCCATGTACTTCATATGACTCTGGGCAGCATACAATAAAACAATCAGGTCAAACAATTATAAAACAACAATATAATACAACAATTAAAATTTTAAAACAGTTTAAAACACAGATATAAATAAGAATCCAGGAGAATGGACCAGCATCCTATACGCAGTGTAGCCAACTTGTAGGCTCCCTATTTCCCTGGAATCCCCAAGCCTGTTGAAAGAACCAGGTTTTGAGGGATTTCCTAAATGCCAATAGGGTCAGGGCTAATCTCACCTTGGGGAATGATGTCCCAGAGGATCAAGGAACATTCCCAAACCACTGACTTTGCTTTCTAGATGGGATGTAAACTCATCCAAAACAGACTGAACTACACTATTTACCAATAGTGTTTCTGTATTATCTGGATTTATTCTTTCCCTTCTAGCTTCTAAACTAATTTAGACAACTTTCAAGAGTATCAATTACTTCATTGGTTTGGATGGCAAGGAACAGTAGAATTAGGTGTCATTTCTGTATTAACCTCTCCCAATGGTTTCATGTAGTTAATGAACAATTGGTGGGGCAAGCCGGAGACTCTGGGATACTGTGGGCCAATAAAGGTGTCAAGGACTGATCCTCCCAAATCACCTTCTGGTCATGTCCCTGTAAGAAAGACGAGAGCAACTACAAAATAGTGCCTTTAAAATCAGCTCTCTCCAGACAGTTTAAAAAAGTATCATGGTTGATGGTACTGAAAGTTGCCATGATGCCTTTGAGAGTTAGGTGGGCCGTACGCCTCCAATCCATTTCCCAGCATAGATTGTGCATTATGATTATAATCTATGGTGGCTGAATGATGCAGGGAAAAGTTGCATCTGCTTTCAAAAATTGCCCCAAAGCACGTTTTAGAAATTGAATCAGTCAGGACAAAAATGCCTTTTGTACAGACACAGGGATGGTTATGCTGAATCTTTAAGAGAATATGACCATCTCAACAGTACAGGGAACAGTGATTCAAATGATTTCTACAGCTCTATTGCTTTTTAAAATGGTCTTAGTTGTCTCTGAATTTGAAACTGTATCAGTTAACTTTATTAAATGAAGTTTTAAAAACTCTTTCCTGAAAAAGCAATTATTCTTAATTTGAATTCAGATGTTTGCATTTAATAATATAAAGTTGATTATTAATTTCGCATTGCAAATTAAACATTTAATTCAACCAGGAATCAGATGTAGCTTACATCCCTACCAGTGGACTTGGTGGTGAAAATCTTGTTACAAAAAGTCAATCAAGTGAACTGGCCAAATGGTACAGAGGAAAATGTCTGCTAGAACAAATTGGTAGGTACATACAACTTCTAAGGTTTGAAAACTGCTACAAACACAGTACCAACAAACCATATAAGGCTCCAAGTAAAATATATGTTTGTTAACAAAATGTATATTGATTTATTTACAGATTCTTTCAAGCCACCCCAGAGATCAATTGATAAACCATTCAGGTTATGTGTATCAGATGTTTTTAAAGGTATGTAGTAAAGTCTCCCCAAATGGATTTATAAAGGAGGTTTGTTAAACCTTGGATGAATCTGATGAGAAGGGGCAAAAAAGAAATGAAAAGAGATCAAGTTCTACAACATTAAGATTGTTAGTGTCAGGTTCAGCCCAAAGAACTCCACAAGACAGTACAGTTACAGTTCTATTGCATTTATTAGCTTCTACCTACAAGACAGAATCTCACCAGACTGAATCTAAACTTCCCAAGCCAGCAAGCAAACACTACGAATTCCTTAGGGTGGTGCCAGCCTCATCCTCTTCACCTTCCCACACTCATTCTGGGGGCTAAGGAAATGCTTATCTCCCCGAGCGCGGCCTTCGCCATACCATTCCATCACAGTTAGAAGTAAAAGGAAGGAGTATACAGTTGATTTATTTGATATGTTGTTACTTCTGGCAACCCTTAATGGACTTTTGCTGACACCAGGACTGAAATTATGATGCTTTATGGATTTGCTTACAGATAAGATATGGGACATGGGATGAAGAGATCATTGGTTGTAAATTAAGAGGAGGTGAAAAATAACTAAAATTGTTTATACTTGTTGAGATATACTTTTTATATACTTCTTTTCTCTCTTTTTTTTACTATGCTCTTTCTTTTCTCTTTTTTCTTTTCTTTTCCTTTTTGTACTTTTTACTCTTTCTTTCTACTCTTTTTTCTTTCTTCTAGTTTGTATTAGTTTTTACTATTACAATTATAATCTTTAATAAAATTATTTTAAAAAAATTCTCCCCAAATGTTTTTCTAAAATTGTGGGGGGTTTTTTTGTAAACAATTTACTGGAGTTATACAAAACATCTGAAAGAAGTATTTCACAAAGCATGTTAGCCCAAATGAAGTCTTCTCCTTAAACTATTTAAGCCACAGCATTCTTTGCAAGATTTGTGCAGCTACTTCAAAATCTGTCCCTGATTGTGTGTGTATGGATACACAGAGTGTTTCCTGGAATGTTCTATTCCCACAATGATATATTTTGCACATCCCTAGAGACATCTGGGGATAGCTTTCAAATGAGCTGTCAAGCCTTGCAAAGGACATGGCTGTTTTAACTCTTGATTGACCATTTAGCTACCAGGCGTGCAGCCTAGGTTTCTTTACAAAACTCTTCTTTTTGTGTAGCTACTGCTAAGAACTTTCTCAGAACAATAAGTGGCTAGGGCATTCAGAGCTCATTTTAGTCCTGTTGATGTTTGCAGTAGCAGCACAACATAATCTGCATACCATAAGGGCGCAATGTACCTGTTAGCAATTTTTGGGAATGATACTATAATTACTCTTTTTGTCCATGAGAGGGCTGATGTACAAGTAAAAGAGCAGGTGAATTAAAATACATTCCTGTCTTACTCTTCTTTTTGCTACTGTTGAAGGTCTGGATGATCTTTAAAGTAAGATTCATGAGAAGTTAATTATAGCAGCTTGTTTGTGAAGTGACAAGAGCACATTCTAAAATCCCTTTTTATTTTATATACGCTGCTCAGTGCATATAAGTATAAAACAATTATTCTGTATGACACTCCTCTGAAAGAAAAAAAAAAATCCTAAACAATTTCACTGTGCATAGAAAACAGACATACAGTGGGGCAAAAAAGTATTTAGTCAGCCACCAATTGTGCAAGTTCTCCCACTTAAAAAGATGAGAGAGGCCTGTAATTTTCATCATAGGTATACCTCAACTATGAGAGACAAAATGGGGGAAAAAATCCAGAAAATCACATTGTCTGATTTTTAAAGAATTTATTTGCAAATCATGGTGGAAAATAAGTATTTGGTCAATATCAAAAGTTCATCTCAATACTTTGTTATATATCCTTTGTTGGCAATGACAGAGGTCAAACGTTTTCTGTAAGTCTTCACAAGGTTTTCACACACTGTTGCTGGTATTTTGGCCCATTCCTTCATGCAGATCTCCTCTAGAGCAGTGATGTTTTGGGGCTGTCGCTGGGCAACACGAACTTTCAACTCGTCCAAAGGTTTTCCATGGGGTTGAGATCTGGAGACTGGCTAGGCCACTGCAGGACCTTGAAATGCTTCTTACGAAGCCACTCCTTCGTTGCCCGGGTGGTGTATTTGGGATCATTGTCATGCTGAAAGACCCAGCCATGTTTCATCTTCAGTGCCCTTGCTGATGGAAGGAGGTGTTCACTCAAAATCTCACGATACCTGGCCCCATTCATTCTTTCCTTTACATGGATTTACATCCTGGTCCCTTTGCAGAAAAACAGCCCCAAAGCATGATGTTTCCACCCCCATGCTTCACAGTAGGTATGGTGTTCTTTGGATGCGACTCAGCATTCTCTCTCCTCCAAACACGACGAGTTGAGTTTTAGACCAAGTTGAGTTTTAGATGAGTTGAGACCAAAACATTCTACTTTGGTTTCATCTGACCATATGACATTCTCCCAATCCTCTTCTGGATCATCCAAATGCTCTCTAGCAAACTTCAGACGGGCCCGGACATGTACTGGCTTAAGCAGGGGGACACGTCTGGCACTGCAGGATTTGAGTCCCTGGCGGCGTAGTGTGTTACTGATGGTAGCCTTTGTTACTTTGGTCCCAGCTCTCTGAAGGTCATTCACTAGGTCCCCCCGTGTGGTTCTGGGATTTTTGCTCACCGTTCTTGTGATCATTTTGACCCCACAGGGTGAGATCTTGCGTGGAGCCCCAGATCGAGGTAGATTATCAGTGATCTTGTATGTCTTCCATTTTCTAATTATTGCTCCCACAGTTGATTTCTTCACACCAAGCTGCTTGCCTATTGCAGATTCAGTCTTCCCAGCCTGGTGCAGGTCTACAATTTTGTTTCTGGTGTCCTTCAACAGCTCTTTGCTCTTGGCCATAGTGGAGTTTGGAGTGTGACTGTTTGAAGTTGTGGACAGGTGTCTTTCATACTGATAACAAGGTCAAACAGGTGCCATTACTACAGGTAACGAGTGGAGGACAGAGGAGCCTCTTAAAGAAGTAGTTACAGGTCTGTGAGAGCCAGACATCTTCCTTGTTTGTAGGTGACCAAATACTTATTTTCCACCATGATTTGCAAATAAATTCTTTAAAAATCAGACAATGTGATTTTCTGGATTTTTTTTCTCATTTTGTCTCTCATAGTTGAGGTATACCTATGATGAAAATTACAGGCCTCTCTCATCTTTTTAAGTGGGAGAACTTGCACAATTGGTGGCTGACTAAATACTTTTTTGCTCCACTTTATCCAAAGGTAATTTGGATCTTTCTGTCTTATTCAGCAAGATTAATTCAGGTAGTCCTCAGGTTATGATGGCAGTTGGGATCAGAATTTCCATCACCAAGCGATGCAGTTGTAAAGTGCAGTGTCACATGACTGCATCACTTAACAACAGCAATTCCAGCAGTCCTGGTTGTCATCGTAACCTGAGGACCGGACAGGTCATTAAACAAGGACAATCATGATTTCTGACTTCCTGCTGACTTCCCCATTGACTGCTTGTGGGAAGCCAGCAGGGAACATTGGAAATTGTGATCATGTGACTGCGGCTCACTGCAATGTCATAATCGCAAGCCAGGCATCAAGCGCCAGGATCATGATCATATGATTGCAGGGATGCTGTGATGGCTGAAACTCTTGAGGGCCAGTCGTAAGTGCCATTTGTTCAGCGCTGTCATAACTTTGAATGGTTGCTGAACAAATGGTTGTAACTCAAAGACTACCTGTATGCACATGCTGAACCAAGCTTAAATAAATGAATAAATCTGTGAGTAGACTGGATGCAGAAATTCTAGTACAATTCCAGCAAAGTAACTTTATTTTAAAATTGCTGATAATATATGTGTTACATTGTTTATGAATTGTTAAAACAAATTATGTAATCTTGTCTGAAAGAAAATAATTTAGGGGTATGTGTGTGTGTGTATTACTCAGGGACCACAAAGGCATATTCCATATAGCAAAGTGTGTGTGCATGCCTTTGAGTCAGCATTGACTCCTGCTGAGTCTGGACAGGTCCCTGCATTTTTCTTGGCAAAATTTCAGAAGTGGTTTGCCATTGCCTGCTTCCTAGGGGTGAGAGAGAGGGACTGGCCCAAAGTCACCCAGCTGGCTTCATGCCTAAAGCAGGACATGAACTCCTGGTCTCCCCGTTTCTAGCCTGATGCCTTAACCACTACACCAAACTGGCTCTCATAAGGCAAAGAAAACATTTTCTTATTTTATTTTTTGTTATTGAAAGTTTGAGGTAAAATAACACGGAACAACAACCTACAGTAGACCTCTCCCCTCCCTTCAGAACCAGCAAACATAAACTGAGAAAGACAAAGGAAGGAGGAGGAGAGGGAGAGAAACAAGCACAGCTAAGAACACAGGGTAAAGATTTCTGGAATCAGTGTTCAGTTTTCATTATGATGCAGATCTAATTAATTATGCAGTTTTATTTATCCTATAGATAACTAGACCTCTGCTAATATGAGTTTAAATCACTAGTGTTACTTTATCTTTGATTAATTTTCTTAAACAAATATCTTCGTTCTAGATCAAGGATCAGGATTTTGTGTGACAGGTAAAATTGAAGCAGGATACGTCCAAGTTGGGGAACGACTGCTCGTGATGCCTCCTAATGAAACTTGCACTGTGAAAGGTACAATATGTGGATTGAAGGGGTTTTTTTGGTGGCGGGGGGGAATACACAATAAACAGTTTTAGAAATTGATAACCAAAACTTAACTATCAAAAGCAAAACCTTACGTGGAACTTTTGTGATTCCTTCTCATGGATGGTGAGCTGTTGCTTGCAGGAAATGTGATCGGGAGTTCAGCTGGCAGCTGGGTGTAGGCAGTCTTCTTCACTAGTTAAACCATTTCCTGGGTATAATAGGTCACATCTAGGTTGGATTTATTGCAACACATTTTCTGTGTGGCTGCCTTTGAAGAGCGTTTGGAAATTTCACCTGTTGTTGGAGTAGATTTTGATGTTTGCATCTTGGAGTATATTGGCACTGGCTTCTGTTTGGACTCCAATCTCAATTCAAAGTGCTGGCAAAGCCCTAAATAACTTGTGCCCAGATACTTGAAGTGCAGCCTCTTCCCATATACGCGTCTCTACACCGAGCGGTCTTTATTATTATTCCACATCCTGCTGTTCCCTGAGTATGGCTGGCTGAGATATAGGACAGGACCTTGAGCATCATTCCCTTCCCAGATGGATTGGCTTCCTTCAGTTAACTTTTACTTCCTTGATTTAACTTTAGCTATTTGGAGTCTTCTTAGATTGGTCTAGAAATTTTATAAAGACATATAAAGGAAATAAATATTTGTCGGGTTATATTTATTTTATTTAAGGTATACGCTGGGCTTGCTACTCTTTCAGTTGTTTTAACTTCATGTTCTTTTTTCTCCCTGAGATATGTAGGTTTTGTATTTGTATTATTTACATTATACATGTAATGTTTTTAAAATTATAAGATGCTTTGAAGTTCTTTTTGGATAGAAATGTTTTGGATAGGAATGCTTAAATGATATACTGTACATGATGCTAGAATGAAACACAATAATTGTGTTATCATTGAATTACCCATTAATAACTGTGTAAGAGGAAAACTAGAGGTTTGTATACTGAATTATATTTAAAATAGATTAATTAATATTCACAGGACTTAATACATTTAGCTCTGCTTGATTTCTTCATGTCTAGTCTAAATAGAATTAAGGCTAGAGCTAATCCAGTAAGAGAGAAAAAATGACCTAAAGATTTCTATAAGCAGTTTCAAACTCCAGGATATATTTATATTCCATTATCTGTATATCACAGAAACTCTTCAACAATTGTTTCAAATAGTGTTGATTTTTTTTAGAATACAGTTTTGTGAGCTGCATTACACACATGCACACATGAAAAGACACACAGAAATGTTTTCTCTAGTGTATCAAAACCAAGTATCAACTTATTTGTGGAAAAATGAAAACAGATAACTCAGTGTAAAAAGTTGTGGACAAGATACATGTAGCATATAGAATTGTTACCTCTGTGCAGTGTGACACCCATAAAAAGCCTATGCTGTGACTTGCAGAAAACCATGAATAAGCAAAATATTTATAGATAATGGAGGTACCTGAAAATAAAATGTTTCTTAGATTTTAGTCAACAGCCTTTACTATCACTTCATTCATACTGAAAACTGAGGAATAGTAGTTGATGCAGCAGAATTGCAGAAACTGTTCTTTGTAGCTGTTAAACCGAGGCAGTTCATTATTTAGTACTGGTTTTACTCATTTCTAGGAATTGCTCTACATGAACAACCAGTGGATTGGGCTGCAGCTGGAGATCACGTTAGTCTCACTTTGACTGGCATGGATATCATCAAAATCAAGTGAGTGCAGAAAAGAGTTTGACTAACCAACCGTTTATATTTAACTTAACCCTTTATAACTGTTGTGTCTGATAATAAATGATTCACCAGATGCAGAAGACGCATGTGGGAAGTTTACTTGGACCTTTCCAGCCATAATGGTGCAGATTCACTAACTTTCATGCAAAATGCAGTTTGAACTTGGCAGTGTTCTTCATTGTAATTAAACAGTTGTTTGGCTAAAAAACAAATGAGAGATACTTCATGATTTCTTACAATATTCATCTAAATGTTTAGGCAATAGTATATAGAGTGCTCAAATATACATAATTACAACTGGTATGTGTTTAAATTGCTTGCTGCTGCTGAACAACAGTTGATTTAAGATCACAGGCAGACTTAATTTGGTAAGGAATAGAAACATGACATTACTACTGAATGAAATGGGTATGAGGACTGTGCATGTCTCTGATGAGGTGTTTCGCTTCAACAAAGGTTTGAGTAAAACTCTCCCTCAGAGCTGCTTTGTGAAGCAGCGTGGCCACCTTGCTTCTAAGAGAGAGAGAATAAGCTGTGGAGGACACATTACATTTTGGCAAGCACTGCAGAAGATGTACCACTCACTCTTTCAAAACATTTGATGGGTGCTGGAGCTGACACCCCACCCTGCCTTCTCCAGACTTGTTGCCAAAAACTTTGGGAGACTGGTCTGGAGGAGGTGAGCTGCTTTGGCAAGTGCTGCAGAGGATGTGCTGCTCACCATGTCTGGCACAGCTTGTCCCAAGCTTTGATAAACCATGATAGAGAATGTATTTCTCTGCCTACTGTGCCATGCCCTCCTGTCATGCAGTCAATGTGCACATGAAGTCTCTTCTGACTATGGTATGTGGCTGGTAGGAAAGAGTCAGGGGCTTTGAGATAATGCAGAATGCTTAACTGAAGCAAATCACATTGCTACTTTGCTTCAACAAAGAGATTCCCATTGTATCTGCACTGTGAATCTCTTCTCAGAGTTCAAGAGTTTAATAGTGATTTTGCATTCCATAAAGGCAGTATGGCTTATAACCCATTTTTATAAGTGAAACACATTTTGCACAGCTGCACATATTACACTCTTGGTTAATGCATGCTTTCTCTAATTGTGCTGTCTTTATTAATATAAAAATCATGATTGTTTTGGAGCCAGTGTTTTGACCAAGTGTTAGTTTAGCAACAGGAAAGGATTATCTGTTCTTTAACTTGTTTTTTTATTATAAATAATTTTAATATACCCCCACTCATTTCATCCTAGGTTTTTTACTCTATGCTAGATTTAGATTTGAGGATTTTTTTCATCTCCAATGATTCTAGAAGCAATATGATAAGTTTAATTTTTTCCTTCATTTTTTTCCTATAAAATATATACAGCTGTGGAAACAGATGTGCTTCCTTATGCTCCACATGACTGGGTTTTCTGTTCCTGCACCATCATAGAACTAGTTTGGTGAACCCTGCGTGCTTTCTCCCACTGCACATTCCCGAAGGATTTACCATTATTTACCTCTATTTCTGCCACCAAATCAGGAACATTTTCTCTCTCCCTAGGAAATTAGAGATCCAGCTGAGCTTATTTCAGTTATTTTTTAACATATTCATAGTTATTACTATTTTCCTTCAGTTAAAAAAGAGGGTTTTTCCCCCCCATTGGATTGTTTCCATTGTTCCATATATTTCTTTTCCATGATCTTGAAGGCCTCCTTTGGAAAATGTGTAAAGTATGGCAGTAGGTTTCCACCCTCAGATGGATACTTCTTGTTCCTTTTGGATTTAGATAAAAGCCATTCATTGTCAACATTTCAAGTAGAAATGATGAAATCATTCATTCTTCCTTCTTGGATACTGCTGTGGAGGCAAACTTTCTAAACACTAACTACGTTAGTTTCTGGCACCCAGTTTTCTTGAGGTGTTGATATCAGAAGAACAGAACATATGCATCAAATTTGTCATTCAAAGATATGGAACGTTTTACAATACCATCTATTCCTTTTCATCACCAACAGCGAAACAAATGTTACAAGTACTGCTTCCGCTTCAAAAGAAGTTATAAAAAAAATTGCAAAGATGGGCCTTCCTGAGGGAAATAACTGGACCATCTGGATAACTGGATCATTTCCTAAGGGAAATAACCTGGACCCCCTTTCTTCTGTACCAATAGAGAATATGTATAGCTCAAGGTTGAACTGTGGAGTCCTTGGGGTTCTCTGAGCTTGGTTGTTTTCTTGCAAACATTTTGAAACGTTTGCAAGAAAACAGCTAAGCTCAGAGAACCCCAAGGACTCCTGTCTTCTGTAGCAGGTGACACTTGGAGAATATGTGTGTGCGTGTTTGTACCCTGCTATACTGTGCAGAAACATCAATATAACTTCAGCATCTGAACGGGAGATTACAGAGATGTCTGCTGGATCAAATCCCCATGTAAGGAGATTTCTTCTGCTCATGTGAAAAGAACAGCTATACTTTCTGAAGTACCATGGTATCAGTGCCAGTTTTCACTATATGCAGAATGATGATGTACAGTATATTCCATTAGAAGGAAGCAGAAGCAGAGAGCCAATAAATCAACATTGCCAAACACTGTTGCAGTTGTCTTTCCTGAATCATGGAATGGATGGAGGTGCATTACTTGGCTGTGCTATTCTGACTTATCAAAAGAGACTAGATAAATAATAAAAGATTAATCTTTTCAGTTTTTAAAGAAATTAGGAAAACAATTTTATACTGAAATCTGAATTAGTTTAATGTATGTTTATACTTAAGTCACATGCACTGATCCAATAAATTGATTCAGTATTTATTGTTAGCTGCTAGGTTTGTCACTGCAAAATATTGGAAAATAAAATTATGTTGGTTATAATATTTAAAAAGCATAGATAGTTGCCTTGTCTGAAACATTAACACACCAACTAGGAGTTTTGAAAACTCTAAATGAAGGATACTTTCAATCAAATTTGGGCACTGGTTGTTAGCTATATAAATATAGTCATCACATCTCATCCTGTGTCAATGCCATCACCTTGGATTTTCTCTGTTTACCAGACTTTGGCTTATATGGTGGCAACTACTGCAGTCAACCAGCATGCCCTTTTTTGAACCCAATTCTTGCACAGTGGTTTGTGATGTACTTCTTTCCAGACTTTTTTAATGCCCAGCAACCTTTCGGATATAGGAGAAACCTGTACCACCTCACATTCCATCCTCCATGCAGTCTTCATCACTAGTCTTCACTATGAATGCAACCTCAACACATTGCTGAAATTCAAGAAGAATCGATACATTGGTTTTATTGACTCTTTTTACTAAGGGTTTGATTTTTTTATTCTCCTAGACTATACTTATCAATACATTCATGCTCCAATTAAGCATTATTTGGTATGTGAGAATATCAAAAAGGGTTCCATAAACTATTCCTGCCTGGAATGCTACTACCAGATATTTGGAGTTTTTCTACTGGCAAGCCTTTTGAAGTGCTAGCGACTTCAATCCTGCACCTTTTGTCTATGAAGCTTGCTTTCCTATTGGCAATTTCTACAATTTGTTAAGCAAATGAGTTATTCGCTTTTGGAGTTGATCTGTTGGTTATAGTGTTCCCTAAAAACGAGATGGTATTGCATCCAGATGTTTATTTTCAACCAAACATCATTTTCAGATTTATATGTTCTATATATTCTGCTAATGATTTTTCCTTCCCTTGCTTTAGACTACCCTTTGCTCCTTAGATTTCATAGGACTTTGTTTTTTATGTGGGCTGAACCTGAATGTTTTGAGAAACACAGCAGCTGCTTGTATTATGGTTTTCCAAGGAAAGTTCTGTCAATTTCTCCACAAGGAAATGCCTATGAGTAACAGAAACCACTGACTTGGCACATCTGTTAGCTAAACTTTCTCTGTCTCATCCTGTGTAGCCATTCTACCATATGATGGCAACACCATTCAAACACTGTTTAAAAGGACATATTGCCTCCTGACATCTGTCACGTATTGGGTTCTATCTATCAGTCATTGTTGAGCAGTACTCCTTTGATACCCAGGTCAGATCAGCTGCTGCATTTGGCTGGATAATATTGTCCTTGATATTACATTGATTAGCTTGTGTATCTGCAATTAGTGTATGTTGCTAGTCATCCATGTGTATGATGACCGTGATGAAGAACAAATTATTTAATCATAACTAGTTCTCAGAATTATAACCTGTGTATTCACATAACTGTCTTGCCTTTTCCTGTAGGAAGTTAAATTAAAGAAATCTTGAGGTACTGAAGTAAATAAATAAAGATAAGCCTTCAGGCATGCACAATGAAGGGGAACATTCATGGCCCACAAAGTGTAGGTCATCTTACAAGTGCTCTGTTGGTATCTGTACAGATGCAGGAAACTTATGTGTGTGAATTCATAGATAGCTACTAGAGAAACTGCAACTATGGATACTTTCATCTTTCACTGATAGGGTAAACCTATATTTACCGTAGTGACCCTTCTTATCTTCTTGAAAATTCAAGATGGGGAATAAATGAGTAGGAGCCAATTCCATCTTATTTTAATAATTAAAATATTGATATGCCATTAAGGAGTGTCCAACAATATTAAAATATAACCAAAAAAGTCCAGAAAACAATCTCTATTTGATTTTGAATCTGACCTATGAAAAGGTACCCTCTATGTTGCTTTCATTGACTTAAGGGCAGCCCTGGTTCAATGCCACAAGGTAGGCTTCAGAGGAAACTAACTGCCACATCAAATGACATCACCATGTGACCTCCTTAAACTGATAATAGTGTTGTATCACAGCACCACCACTCAAATACAGATAGTCCTTGCTTACTGACTGCCTTGTTTACCAACTATTTGAAGTTATGACAGTGTAAAAAAAAAACAGCTTTGTGACCAATTCTTGTTTTTATGACCATCGCAGCATCCCTCGGTCACATGATTGCCATTTGTGTGCTTCCCAACTGGCTTCTGACAAGCAGAGTTAATAGAGAATGTGGAAGTAAAATTACAAGTTGCAGTCATGTGATGTCTTGCTTAACAACCTTGATGATTTGCTTAATGACTGAGGGGGAAGTGATATAAGTCCGTTGCAATCATGTGATTTTCTGCTTAGTGACCGTGGTGCTTAGCAATGGAGTTGCTGGTCCCAATTGTGGTCACTAAGTAAGGACTACCTGTAAAGTGCAGTTGCAATGGCAATTTAACTGAACCTATCCGTGTCCAAAAGGGTGTAAAACAAGGATATATACTTGCCTCACTATTGTTTATTTTATATACTAATGACATAGTTGACAGTTTTGCTAAGCCAGAGTTTCATCCTCCATCTTTTGCTCACCGCCCCATTCCTATCCTTCTATATGCTGATGATGTGGCCATTCTATCTGTAACACACATGGATACACGCTGATGACTTGCAGCCTTGTCATTTTATTGTTTCAGGGAGCACTTTGAAATAAATTCTTCTAAACAAATAGTAATGTTGAGAGAGGGCAGTAGGAAGGGAAGACACTTCCAACCCTGTTTTTCAACATGTTCCATAAACCTGGGCTAGCTGGTTTATTTTATTTATGGTATCATGGTATTATTAAAAACATATATAGAGTTATTATCAGTATATATTTGATTAGTTACTCCTTTGTTTCTTGCAGTGTTGGTTGTATATTTTGCTGTCCCAAAGAGCCAATTAAAACATGCACACGCTTCAGAGCTCGGGTCCTTATCTTCAATATTGAAATACCTATCACCAAAGGATTTCCTGTGAGTACAGCCTTTGTTTTGAATTAATTTATATTTTTAAGTATTATTTTCCTCAGCTTTTTAAATTGTACTCATGCTGCCAAAAGAATTTTATATGCTGTTTTCTTGCCATTCTGAGCACTTTCTAAAGTAGATACTCTATTTTGATTATAGCATTCTAGGTGAAGATGGCTGTACAGGTAGTCCTCAACTTAAGACAGCAGTTGGGACTGGAATTTCCATTGCTAAGCGATGCAGCTGTAAAACACAATTGCTTAGTGATGGCAATCCCTGCAGTCCTCATTGCCATCATTAACCAAATCCCACAGTTGTTAGGCAAGGCAACTACCTGCCGGTTTCCCACAACCAAGTCAGTGGGGAAGCTGGCAGGAAGTTGCAAGTCCCAGGTAGCTTGCAAGCAGGCTGGCAGGCAGGTAAGTGACTGCTGCTGGGTGGGGGAAGGTGCGAGGGGGTGCGCAAGGGTGAGAGGGAGGCACGGTGAGGGTCAGGGAGGGTGTGCAAGGGTATGAGGGAAGCGAGGGTTGGGGAGGATGTGTGAGGGTGTGAGAGGGTGTGAGGGAGGTGTGGTGAGGCTCAGGGAGGGTGCGCGAGGGTGAAAGGGAGTGTGTGAGTGTGCAAAGGAGGCATGGCAAGTCTTGGGGAGGGTGTGCAGAGGTGTGCGAGTGGCCAGGATGGTGCAAGTACAGGGGGGCTGGGGAAGGGTGCACAGGTTGGGGAGAATTACCCGAGTGACTTGCGACCTTCCTGCTGGCTTCCCCATTGTCTTTCTGGGGAGGCTGGCAGGGAAGGTTGCAAATGACAATCATCTGATTGCAAGGTGCTGCATCTGGTCGTAAGTGCAAGCTGGCTATTGTGCCCAGATCATGATCATGTGACCATGGAGGTGCTGGGATGGCTGGAATTCCAAGGACTGGTCATAACCACCATTCGTTCAGTGCCATCATAACTTTGAGCAGTCACTGAACGAATGGTTGTAAGTTGAGGACCACCTGAATTTATTACAATGATTCAGAGGAGTTTCAAAAAGTACTGATAGAGTTGTAATTGTCTTATTGTACAATAAAATAAAAATGTAGAATTGATCAACAGGATTTATGCAAAATCTCCCCTTGCCTTTTTACACTGTATTCATAGAAGAGAATTTTTCAGGAAAACCTGTATTTTATCAATTGCTGACAGTGCTTAAATTTTGTCAACTAAAATGCAGTATTATTTCAGGTACTTTTATATTTTCAAACTGTAAGTGAGCCTGCTACTATTAGAAAATTATTGAGTGTGCTTCATAAGAGTACTGGTGAAGTTGCCAAGAAAAAACCTAAGTAAGTATTTTAAGGTAATTTGTTAATACAGTTTAAAGTCTTTGAAAACTGAAATTACGAACTAATTAAAACTGGTAGAAATTGACTGTAAAATCAGTGATCATGATGTACTTCAAATAGTTACTCTTACATTAATGCCTGAAAAGTATTCTGTAGGTGTTGGTAAGTGTAATGCTGAGGTATCAGGTATACTGGTGGACTTTTCTGAATTATTGAAAAGGTGTTGCTATGTAAGCAAATTATAGATTGTACATTGTCACAGCTTCTTATTTCAAACTCAGATGTGGTTTGGTAAGATTTAGAGATGGTATGTTGTGATTATCCTTTGGCTGCTTTCAGCTTATGTTTTCCTTTGTGTGTGTGAATCTCTGGGAGAAATATGTTGGAAATGAGAATCATCAAAATATCAGTAGATTTTGCAATTCCGTGCTGTGTAAAAGAGGGAAAGGATGCTCTTTGCACATTTTAAGGTGGAAACTGCACGAAATCTTCCATTCTTTATATCTGAAAACATAAGCGTACACTGGATGTCCTTTCATAGTAATATAACTCTGTGGATACTAACAGGTTTTCTTTTCCTTGTAGATGTCTGACAAAAGGGCAGAATGCTTTAATAGAACTACAAACCCAAAGGCCTATTGCTTTGGAGCTTTATAAAGACTTTAAGGGACTTGGGAGATTTATGTTGCGCTATGGTGGATCCACTATAGCAGCAGGAGTAGTTGTGGAGGTATAGTGCTTTTCTAAATGCTTTTCTAAATGCTAATTATGAAATTGCAGCTCTGTGCATTAACTTGTCAACCATTTTTTTTAAAAAAATAAACATATATGCACTAATATTTGGATAATCAAGTCTGACAATGCTAATATAATTAGTGTGAAGATGTTTTATTAAATGGTTTTAATAAAATATACATTTCTATTTAATAAAATATAAGCATAATAAAATATAAGCAAAATATAAGCACTTAATGCAGCAACAGGTTGATACTGTAGGCTGGTATACTTTGAAAAAGAGCTGTTCTCAGGGTATAATAGAGTTAGGGTGTTCCGTTTCTTTTTTGAAATGTTCAAATGATGTTTCTGTTTTATTTTAGATTAAGGAGTGATAACTGTGCCAGGACATCTGCTATCCAGCCAAATGAAATCATACGCTCAAACATACTTCTTTGAGGAATCCATTTGTATTTGTTGAAGGAACAAAGATAATTATGTATTGGCAATTATGTACTGGGTATTCTGCAAACATTTCGAGGCCATTATTGCTGTAGAACAATTTGCCAGCAAGGAAATACTCACTGCACTTTCTCATTGCACATGTTTCAGCATATTCCCAAACTAAAATGTCGTCCATCAGTAGTTCTAGTGGATCTTTTTCAAAAATTGATTGGAATGATGTATTAAAGGATGGTGATTCATCATGAAAAAAAAAAGTTACTTCCAGCCTTAAACTTTGTTTACAATTTATAGGGAAAGCTGATTCTTTGCTGCATGGTATTTTATACAGTACATCAATTGGGCTAAAATATTCCAAGTTTTATACAACTATGTTTTCAAAGAATCCTGTTTCCTTTTGTTCAGAAAACATTATGTAATGCTGCACCTAGATATTAATTTTTCTCCATCCTAATTTTATTTAAAAATTTGAGTAGATATAGCTTGTCCAATAATGACTAATTTTATTTTTTAAATTGTAGAACTATAATAAAATAGTCATCTGAGCATAATAATGTTGGTTTTTTACATGGTCTTTTATAAATTAAAATCCCGACAAAAAGAGTTGGTTCTGATGGAACAAAGCCTACCTTTTACATGATTTCCCTGACTGTTGTATTTGAAAACGTACCTGCTAGTGCAACTCCCCTAAAATTATGTCAAAATGAATGCTTTATAAATTATAATTTTATCTGAGTGCAAGAATTGAAAGAAGTATGTAGTCGTTCAGGATAAAAATATACTTACTGTTACTTGAAGCTTTCTTCATTTCAGCAGTGTGTGTGTGTGTGTGTGTGTGTGTGTGTGTGTTTGTGAGTACATATGAAGGAGGGAGGAAGCAGAGGAATAATTAAATAATGTCCCATCAGATCTGGTAGAGAAGGCATGCTGCGGTCCTGTCTGCTAGGGAATTATACTTGGTGGGTCCCAGGAGGCGGGCCTTCTCTGCCATGGTGCCCGCCTTATGGAACATTCTCCCCCCTGAAGTGAGATTAACTCCATCCCTCTCAACATTCCGCAAGCCTCTCAAGACCTGTCTATGTTATCAGGCCTGGGCTCCCAGGGGACTGGGGAAATCCTGAGATGGCTCCATCATTGCGGTTAACATTCACTCTGCCTTGTGCCTCGTGGTCTTTTATACTTTTTAATAATGATTTTTTAAAATATATTTATTGTTTTAATTATTTGTTGTATCTCACCCAGAGTCACTTTTTATGAGAAGGGCGGCTATATAAATTTGATAAATAAGTAAATTACAGAAACATTGGAAATTGGAAATCATTTTAGGTCTACTGTAATCAGTAAATTACCACTGGTTCCAAATACACTTGATGTCTGCCTTGAACTAGATGGCTATTAACAGCTCCCTTTTATTTTTAACCTTTTTTTGGACCTCATTGATAAATGGCATTTTTTTTGTTTTTAGCTGTTTTTTTTCCTCCTAGAAATATTTGAAAGGAATGAAAAAACAACAACAGTCTAATTCAATTCGCCTGTGTATAGTTTTACTTACTCCACATCATTTGTTATAGGACAATAAACAAGCATACTAAAAGGGAAATAAATCCCCAAAATTACTACCAGCATTAAGGTCTTCAACCTTCCACTTCATGGAATCCCCCACAACACTCGCAAATATGATGATGAATCCAAACTGATTATAATACCATTTTTATAAAGCAAATAATACTATACTGATTAAATTGTTTCCAGAATGCTTAGAGTTATAGTTCATTTGGCTCTAGTTGTGGACACTTCTCATTTTTTGATCCAACCAATGACCTACTGTCAAAAGAGGAGGAGGAGGAGTTGAAGCTGGCAAATAAAGAAGTATGCTGTATAAATTGCAAACTTAGTAAGAGTGCTTGGACAGTGCAAACTGAGTTGCAATGACCACCTCACAGACTCATTTGATTTTGGAGAACTATATCGGCGGCCAGTTTGTACCATGTTCCTCATATCTAGATTCTTATGACCCATCTACTGGTGAGGTATATTGCAAAGTGCCAGATAGTGGCAGAGAAGAGGTGAGTTCCTATAGAAACTTACATTCAACTTTTTCATGCTCTTGTAGAGTTGTTCAAAAAATTGCATGAATGATTGTTTACAATAATTGTTAACATAATTGTCCTGAAATATTGGCCAGTTTGAATGTTATATTGAATTATATTTTTGTCTGTGGGAACAGATAAGACCGAATTTAAGTATAACAGCACAGTGTCATATCAGCAGCTAAAACCCTAGACCAGCAGCTCAAAGTTCAACACTATTTCCTTTGAAATTTCTCTTTTAAGTGGCAGAGTGGAAATTGTGTCAAACTTCAAAGCAAAATGAAAAGACAACAGAGGACAAACATGGCTTTACTGGGGACTTAATTCTTTTAAAAGGGTCTATCAAAATAATAATTGTACTATCTAATGACTGAAGTTGTAAATAAAATACTACTGTCCTACATTATTGCAACTTTACCTTCAACCTTTAGCAGTCAGCTCCAGTCAAATATTTGCTTAAGTACACATAAGTAGTGGTTGAAGTATAACTAGCAGTTTTTTTCTAAACTTATCCTGTGGTGCCTTGCCCTTTTGTAACTTATTTTCATATGTGAGCAGAAAATGGATTGTATATTAGATCATAGAAAGGATATTTAGGGAATAATCTTGATTGCTCATTTAATCTTGTGGTCAGCAGGACAAGAAAGGTAGCATTTTGATTTTAGGCTTACTCAGGGTGTCCAACATGTCTGCACTGTATTGGCCTTTGAGTCACATATCAAAGACAGGGTCAGGACAAAGAAAGCAGCACGACTAGATCAAACATTAAACTTGTATTAATTTGAATTCAGTTAAATAATGAATTAAATTGCTTTATTATAATTAAATTATTACATGGTATTATTATGTATAATATTTTTCTTGTCTCACAAGCATACCCTTGGATAGCAAGTTTTGGATAAGCTTTGGGGAAGGCATGTGTTAGGCATGAATGCAAGTAGGTGTAACGCATTGAATGTTACTATACACTGCATGGAAAATTTCAGTTACTAGTTTGAAAATGTAAGTCTGTAATACAGTACTGTAGTCCTGCTTAAAATGAAATACATTGTAACAATCCAGTGGTGCAGAAGCTCAACAGTGCTACCTAGTGGCTGTAATTCTGAATGATAAATTGGAAAGTAAGCAAGTAAGAAATACTAAATAAGAAAACAAAAAATAATAACACTTATAAATACATATATGTACATAGGTCTATGTTAGTTGGCCTGACTTACCCTTCTAATGCAAATGCATCACTTGGCATCACTTGAACAGAGCTGTTCAGTTTATACCTTTAACAGATAGACACGTGTCTAGGTCAGGGTTTCTCAACCTCAGCAACTGGCTGGCTGGGGAATTCTGGGAGTTGAACTGCACACATCTTCAAGTTGATAAGATTGAGAAATCCTGGTCTAGATCAGGGTTGCCCAGGAGATAACTGGAGACCTTACTGATCAATACTGCAATTGATCAGGATGACAAAAATCCTCTCAGCTTATAAATAAAGATCATTATTGTTTTGTACGTATCCCAGGACACAGCAGCCTTGCCTGGGTCTGCTGTGGGCCTGAGCTCTGGCCTCAATAAAGCTGTATTTGTTTTCTGCTCGCTCCTAGTTTCTGTTAACATCTAGCATTATACAAGCTTTTACTCATGCAAATGTATGTATTTACCAATTGCATTTTCAAGGTGGAAGCTGCTGTCAAATCTGCCCAAAATGCCTTCCCAGGATGGTCTGCCAAAAGTCCCCAGGAAAGGTCAAAAATAATGAGCAAGCTAGCAGATCTTATTGAAGAAAACTTGGAGTTATTTGCACAAGCAGAATCAAAAGATCAAGGTAAAGGAGAAAACCTGTTCGGGTTATGCTCCTAAGTGATAATGGATTAAGAAAATAATAGCAGATTTCAGCACCAATATCTAGTAGGACCAAGGGTCCATTATACTGAGGCAAACCCAAAATTAAATCCATGTTTAGTTTTAAGACAAAGGCAATGCTTTAAGAAATTGAGGATATATTTCTTGACAGTGACAGATAGCCAACCCTCAGTGCTGTTTATAAAACAGCCGTTTTGTTCAATTGCTTTTTCTGTAACAACTTACCAAAATTCTCAAATTTTATAAATAACAGGGAAAGTATTTTTGTTTTTATTTTTAAATATGAACGTGAGAAAAAGCCAAATTCCAGTTTGTCCATTCAGATAAAGAATAGGCAAGTTGATTGTGTTGTTCATCTAGGGTCAATGCAAACAGGATGGAGTTCAACAAAACTGTGTGGCCACATATTGCCCATCCCAGATTTACAAAGAACCCTTTAAGACCGTAGATCTCCAAATTCTGGATTTGAATCATTGTGTCTTCAGCTATGTATTCTGGTGCCGAATTACAATTTTCTCTTTTTGATGAGCTCCTTGTATTTAACACAATGGCAGACAGATACAGCGTGCTGGGAATAATTGTACCAATTAATTTTGCCCAGGATAGATAGTTCAGAATTAAATGTCTGCATGGACAAACTGTAAGAAGTTATTTTAGAGATGGATCTCCTTGTCTGTGTTGGTGCAGAATTTTTGTTTGTCTTCTATGTGACAGCAGAGAAACTTAAAATCTAAAGATGTATTCACATGGGCAAATGTGGTCAGAGACTTACATGGATTTGCCCATAATCCTTTGACATCCTTTTGCTTTCTTGTGTTTTTGAAGTTTTATTTTGAACATTTAGGTTGTCTTCTCCCCTCCATTGCTTAATAACCACAACTTCCATTCTTTGCTTAAGAACAGTTCTTATAAAAACTATTTAGAACATTAAAAAGATTTGTATGTACCAAAAACATTGCAACAACATCTGCAAGTGTAAAATTATTTGGTAAATATCCCTTTGTTCCAGGGAAAACCATTTCATTTGCCAGAACAGTGGACATACCCCGAGCAATATACAATTTTCGCTTTTTTTCATCATCTATCCTTCATCAGACAACAGAATGTACACAGATGGATCACATGGGCTGCATGCATTATACTGAAAGATCACCAGTGGGAATTGGTAAGTCTTTTTCAAAGAGCTGAAAGTGGTTTAAAAAGAAAAAAGAATCTTTTTAGGACTGGTAGAATTTAGTAAATTTAGCTTTTAGTACATTGCCTTCTTTTATATACAGCTGTTGTGACTAAACAAAACATTTTCTTGTCTTGAACTAAAAAGCAGAAGTACACAATTGCATTTGGCCCACAAAATATGAATATAGTTCCCCAGCTTTGTTACCAAATTGTGATTTTTTAATATGGTAAAAGAGGTTAATTATTAAATATATGACTGGAAAGTAATCATACTAAATGAATGAAATGAAACTAGATTTTGTTCTAGCCTCACTCACTAGTTTGAGGAGTATAGTCCTTGGCGTGCCATTTAAAGGCTTATGTGGTTCTTAGCCAAAAAAAGTTGTGCTCTGCTATTATACTGTGAGCTATTGAACTATTACTGAACTAACCAAAGAAGACAAATACATAAGCCATCCTAACAATAGTGCAATTGCTGTAAAATGGTAAAAACAGGAATGGAATTCCTGGAATGTTCACTACTTTTGTTCCACGTCTGAAACAAATTGTTTCTTTTTTACACACATTTAATAAAATATTCTACTGGTAGTCCTTGGTTTTTACAGCAATTGGGACTGGGAACTCCACTGCTAAGCGACACGGTCATAAAGCATGACGTCACATGACCATGTCACTTAGTGACAGCAATTCCAGCAGTCCCAGTTGCCATCATTAAACAAGGACTGTGTGGGTCATTAAGCAAGGATGTCATGTGTTCATGACTTCTGAGTTCCTGCTGGCTTCCCCATTGACTTTGGTTGTTGGAAGCCAGCAGGGAATATCGGAAATCTCAATCACATGTCTGTGGCTCATTGTGATGTTGTAATTGTGAGTCAGGTGCTGAGTGCCCAGATGGCAATCACATGACCGCAGGGACCCTGCAGTGGACAGAACTCTGAGGAGCTGTCGTATATTCCCCTCATTCAGCACTGTCGTAACTTTGAACAGTCACTGAACTAATGGTTGCAACCCAGGGACTTTCTGTAGTTTAAGCAGATCTGGGATGCAAACATCTAGACAACCACTAGATGTCAGCACCTACTTTTCAGTGTCCTTTTTCCTGCCATTTAGTGATCACCTGGACTTTTATATCTCAAATCTGGTAGCCTTCCTCTAGTATAAAGTACAGCTTGAGATCTTCCATGCTTTTCCATAACATAGGTAAGTCCATTATTATGAGCTTACCCAATCAGAGTAAAATTAATTGGCAAGTTACTAGGAGTGACCTGCCTTGCTTTGTCTTGTGATCCAATAGATTGTTATAGAACCCAAACACTAGTTATTATTCAATGTTTTCATGTACCTATTTCCTTTGCAGACAGTTTAGTACTTAGAATGGGTGCTAAAGCAAAAGACTACTGAAGCTTGTATACAGCTGTCATGCTTTGTAATCTAGCTGGGTATCAGAAGAGGGCCACAGATTTCCTAAGTATCAAACTTCTTGTTTAAGCAGATTTGTTCCTTTTTCCTATCTTTTTGAAAGCTGGCTTAATTAGTCCTTGGAATTTGCCACTTTACTTACTGACCTGGAAAATTGCCCCTGCTGTCACGTGTGGAAACACTGTAATTGCCAAACCGAGTGAAATGACATCTGTCACAGCCTGGATGTTGTGCAAGCTTCTGAATAAAGCAGGTAAGCATATTAGTGATACAGGATACAAGTTGGTAACACTTTGAGCCAATGAGCTTATATGGAGATTTCAGAACACATTTAGGCACTCGCACAAAATGGCTGTCAGAGTGGGAATAGCCAGTCCACATAATATCCATGTACTAGAAGGAAAACAAGTGCACTTGTACCCTGACATCACTATTACCTAAGTTTACCTTTCTCATTTTCAGGGTAATGAGTACGCTTCCAAACAAAGCACTAGGCTATACAGGTAGTTCTTGTTTAGAGACCACTTGTTCAGCAATTGTTTGAAGTTACGACGACACTGAACGAGGAGACTTATTACTTGCCTTCATAGTTGCAGCCATTGCAGTGTCCCTGTGGTCACATGATCATGATTCGGGCACTTGGCAACCAGCTCACAATTACGATGTTGCAGTGTCCCATGGTCATGTGATCACCATTTGTGACCTTCACTGCTGGCTTCCAACAAGCAAAGTTAGTGGGGAAGCCGACAGGAGGTCGCAAATGGCAATCACGTGATATCGTGCCTAACGACTGTGCGAGATTCAGCTAACATTGGCAGCTGGTACTGCTGTCATAAGTCAGCACAATCACATGATGTTGTGCTTTACAATTGTGTCACTTAGTGATAGAGTTCCCAGTCCCAATTACCATCATTAACCAAGGACTATGTGTACCACCCAGCAATTTAATTTTCCTGATAATTCCTTGTGTACCAGTTCTTGTAAACGAAGATGATACTTGATGATACTTTATTTTAGAGCAGGTCAGCTCCCTATTTTTTAATAATATATACCTATATATCTTATTTAATATCCAGTGGAATGGAGAGCTTGGAGAGTGCCAAAGAGCTATCTATGGATACACTGGTATCCAAGACACCATATTCTCTATTCCTGATTAAGAAACAATTAAATTTAATGTATTGTCAAAAGCTTTCACGGCCGGCATACGATGGCTGGTGTGGGTCTTCCGGGCTGTGTGGCCGTGTTCTGGAAGTTTTGTTTCCTAACGTTTCACCAGCACCTGTGACTGGCATCTTCAGAGTGCAGGAGCACAGACAGGAGCAGTTCTCTCTGTGCCCAGGGTGTTATGACCCTTTTGTGGGTATTTAGAGATCTGAGGGGGAAGGGGGATTGGGGGTGTATGGGGTGGGTGGGTTACTGAGTGCTGACTCCAAAACAAGCAGCCACTCAGTAACCCACCCCCCATACACCCCCAATCCCCCTTCCCCCCCATAGATCTCTATAAATACCCACAAAAGGGTCACATCACCCTGGGCACAGAGAGAACTGCTCCTGTCTGTGCTCCTGCACTCTGAAGATGCCAGTCACAGGTGCTGGGGAAACGTTAGGAAACAAAACTTCCAGAACACAGCCACACAGCCTGGAAGACCCACACCAGCCAATTAAATTTAAAATATTCTGTTACATATCAAATACGTGATCAACATGCTGTACTATTGACAGCATGTTTTAGAGCATGATTGCAATGAAATACGACAATAGATTTAAAAGATATCAGATGTAACGAGCAAGGAATCTCCATCATATACAACCCATGCATACTACTTAAGTAGTATGATCATAAGTATTATATTAAAAGAATATGTTTCTGAGTTGCCAATTAAATGGAAAGTACTACATGAACATGTTGTTTTGTCTGTTTGTGCCTATGAGGTTTTCCTCCGGGTGTGGTGAATATTGTGTTTGGAAGTGGGCCCAAAGCTGGAGATGCTCTTGTTTCCCATCCGGAGGTCTCTCTGATTTCCTTCACTGGGAGCACACTTACTGGCCAGCAAATCATCCAAAGGTCTAGTTTGTACTGTAAGAAGCTTTCCTTGGAGCTAGGAGGCAAAAACCCAGCTATCATTTTTGAGGATGCCAACTTGGATCAATGCATTCCTGCCACTGTAAAATCCAGTTTTGCTAACCAGGTATAGACACATAATCACTTGTTCATCCCTCTGCTTATGCAAGCTTTACTTCTGAAGTTTGAGAAACTTCTAGGTCCTTATAACAGATTTTAATGTAAAGACTATTCTGAATCAGATGATTCATTTTTTACTTACTGGAGTTGGGCAGCTAATAGATTCAAATAAACAATGATAACATTTTGAAAGGGAGAATGAAAGAGAATTTCTGACTTAACATGGCATCCTCTCTCAGTGAATGTTTATCGTGGATATTCCTTGATAATGATGGATGAGTAAGCTCCCTTTTTCTACCTGAATTAATTTTTGAATGGGTCTTTCTGGTTCATATCCTCACAGTTTGCTACTCCAAAGAGTGCCCCTGCTCCTATTCTACATAGAACATCCCAAAAGATCAAATACAGCATAAGAGAATTCTCCATTGACTTACTAACCCTTTCCCAGGATAGATTGCCTATTGTTGGTGCTGTGTCTGGGGGCTCCTCAGATCCTAGTCTGAGTACCAGGAGGAGAACCAGTTAGTCTTTCTATAGCCTGCCTATTCTTCCTTGGAAATACCAAAATAAAATAAGATCTCTCCCCCTTACCTGTGGGGTATGAAAGCAGTGGCCCTAGAAGGCGTAAAATGTCACGGTCAACAGTAGTTGCTCTCCTCCCAAATGTTCCTTGTTATTTGGTAAAAATTGAGTGGAGATGCTAACTAACAAACAGTATAACAGCTTGCTGATATTTATATTTATGGCATACAGGTAGTCCTCAACTTACGACCACAATCAGGACCATAATTTCCATCGCTAAGTGATGCGGTCGTAAATTGAGATGTCACTTGACCACATCACTTAGCAACCACAATCCCGGCAGTCCTGGTTGCCATCATTAACCGAGAATTGTGGGTCATTAAGCAAGTACCCACCCCAGTCCAAGCCATTGCAGGTTTGGTCCCTCCCAGCCCTGAGTCTCAGTAAGTTAAGGGACTGCCTCATCCACCTACCTCCCCCCCCATCTCTGCCCTTCTGACCACCCTGCACCCTGACTTGCGGGGCAGCAAGCAGCCCCAGAACTGTATAGCTCTGGGGCTGCTTGCCACACCCTGGGAAGCCGAAGCTGCCCCAGCCCAGTCCCAGCTGCAGTCGCCCTACCACTCTACACTCTCAGACCTCTGCCACCCTGCGTTCTGCTGCCCCAGCTCTCCTTTGCCATCTTCTTGCTCCAAAATACCTCTTTGCAAAAAGCTCCTGGACGGAGTGGGCCTGGACTGGGCTGTTGCTTCATGCTGCAAGAGAAGAGAAGAGAGGAGAGGAGAGGAGAGGAGAGAGAAGAGAGAAGAGAGAAGAGAGAAGAGAAGCTAAAAGCAGCACCTGAGCAGCAGCATGCCAAAATGCCTCTTTGCAAAAAGCTCCTGAGCGGGGCTGGGATGGGCTTTTGGCTTTTTTTTTTTTTTTCCCCCACAGCATGAAGCAGAAGCCCAGCCCAGCCCAGCAACTTTTTGCAAAGGGGCGTTTTGCAAAGGGGCTTTTTGGAACAAGAAGGTGGTGAAGGTCAGCTGTGGTGGCAGAGCGCAAGGCAGCAGGGGGCCAAGAGGGCATAGATGGCAGGGAGATGGGTGGGGGGAGTTGAAGTGCCCCTGTGGTCATAAGTGTGGGCAGGCTGCCAAGTGCCTGAATCATATGACCATGGGGACGCTGCAATGGCCGTAACTTCAGGCAAACGCACTTTTTTCAGTGCATTTGTAACTTTGAATGGTCGCTGAATGAATAGTTGTAAGTCGAGGACTGCCTGTAATTCTATATCTTGACAGTTGTCAATTTACTGTTCTTACTAATGAGATCTAGAAAGCAAATTTTTCCTTTGGTGAACTAAATAGGGTTTCACTCTGATACTGATACATCTTGTAAAGATCCTAAAAACTCATGCTTCACTGAAATAATGACTCCTTACTGAATTTCTCCCTTTCCTATACATTGTTTGGTCTTGTCAGGGTGAAATATGCTTATGTACCAGCAGAATCTTTGTTCAGAAGAGCATTTCCAAAGAATTCTTGAGAAGGTTTGTGGAAGCTGTTAGAAAATGGAAGGTTGGAAATCCTTCAGATCCCACAATTGATATGGGAGCATTGATAAGTAAAGATCATTTAGCAAAGGTAAACAACATTAAAAAAAAATCTGTTTTAAATTTGCTCAATTAGCTGCAACTATTTTTTTCTTCCTCACTTGAGAGAGTATCTCAATATATGAAGAGAGAGCTTTTCTTATATCTCTGTAAATCCAGAGTGATTTTCAGACAAAGAACAGGTAAATGTTTTAAGATCTTTCAGGCTCAGGGTACTTCCTAAAAGTAAGTACTTCCCTATCAAAATTGTTTACCATTATTTAATTTGGCCAGTTTTCACATTTGCCTATTTTTTTTCTTGTACACATTTAATAAACAAAATGGTTTGCTGAATTATATGACAAGACCCACCCTTTCTTTCTGCATCCTTATTCTGCATCTGTTATGGGACATTCCTCAACCTTCCTCAGCACATTTGGTCTTTTGAGAGGGATGACTGGAAGGGAGAAAAATCTCCTCAGTGATGTCAGATCCATTGATTTGTTGGAGACAACCTGATATTTCCTCTTGCCAACTCACTTTTCAAATCTATTCTCAGCAGAATTGAAGAAGACGTTTCAGATTTTTCTTCCATAACCTCAAATGTTGAAGTGTCTAAGATTTTTCTACCATTCTTAATGTAAATCTTTTAACTACTAATGCTACATGAAGTAATCACACAATATTTTGATGATAAATTTTCCATTGATATTTTCATTGTATAAGGTGTGTGTTTAAATAAATTAAATTAAATTAACCTTTAAAAAGCTAATGTTATTTAAAATAGCATGTAAAAACACAAGACCTTAACTAGTTCATACAATATGTATAGATATTATATAGTATATATGTGGGTGTCAGAGAGTGTAACCATATGTGATGGTCTTCTATTTCCTTATAGTTATTAACAATTGGAAATTACTGTCTTCTCTAAATATGCTTCTTCTTCTTGTTGCTGCTCCCATTAGGTAAAGAACTATATCCAACAGGCTCGGACAGAAGGGGCCAAGATCCTTTGTGGAGAGGGAATAGATTCATTGGATCTTCCTTCAAGAAACCAGAAAGGCTATTTCTTGCCTCCAACAGTCATCACTGAAATTGGTGATGATTCATGCTGCATTCAGGATGAGATCTTTGGTCCTGTAACTTGTGTAATGGTGTTTGACACAGAAGAGGAAGTGATTAGGAGAGCTAATGGAGTCAAATATGGCCTGGCAGCCACGGTCTGGTCAAACAACGTAGGCCGGATTCATCGTGTTGCTAAGAGACTCCAGTCTGGATTGGTGTGGACCAATTGTTGGCTTATCAGAGATCTGAATTTGCCCTTTGGGGGAATGAAGGCCTCTGGGATAGGTAGAGAGGGAGCTAAGGATTCCTATGAATTTTTCACTGAGGTGAAAACAATTACCATAAAATATACTGATGTGAACTGATAGGAAGAAATTCATGCCATAATACTGTGTCTGTTGCTTTGTCTCTCTTGATATAGTAAGAAAGGTTTGGCCAAGGTTTATTCATGCATGTCTGCTAAGTGTACTAGAGAAAGGGGCACATGAAAATAATCATATTAGAGCTTGCAGCTGGAAAAGGTATGGCAGAGTCTGTCATTAGCTCTGGGTTAACTTCAAAAGAGCTGATGAGTTTATCTGGCTTAGTGTGCTGTTTCCACAACAGCCAGCCAGATGCTGATGGGAACGCACAAGCAAGACACCCTCCTCCTCACTTGTATTCCTCAACAACTGCTTTGGGAACCATACTGTCTTTGAAAAGGAAGCTGAAATATGGTTGCCATGACTAGCAGCCATAAACAGGATTCTCCTCCATGAAATTGTCTAAATCTTTTAAACCTTTCCAAGTTGGCAGCTGCCATTACATCCTGTGGTAAAGAATTCCATAGATTAACTATGTGCTATGTGTTGAAGGACTTCCTTTTGTTGTTGTTGTTGTTGTTTAGTCGTTAAGTCGTGTCCGACTCTTCGTGACCCCATGAACCATATTGCGCCAGGCCTTCCTGTCCTTCACTGCCTCCCTGAGTTTGCTCAGTTTCATGCTCATTGCTTCAGTGATGCTATCTAACCATCTCATCCTCTGCCGTCCTCTTCTCCTTTTGCCTTCAATCTTTCCCAGGATCAGGGTCTTTTCCAAAGAGTCCTCTCTTCGCATTAGGTGACCAAAGTTTCTGAGCTTGAGCTTCATTATCAATCCTTCCAATGAGCAGTCAGGGTTGATTTCCTTTATTGAATGTTCATCTTTACTGCATATTTCCAAACTATAGTATCCAGCTTTCTCCAGAACCTGTCCCACCTCATTTAACTTGGATAATTTTGGTAGACCTTTTTAGAAAATTCTGCACGTCTATAAACTCATTTTTGAGACAGTGATTAGACTTGAACACTCTGGTAAAGTATTGTGCATTAAAATTCATATAAATTGCAGTCATGTAATTGATTCTTTAATATTCTGTCTCCTTCCTAATGATCTGTAATATGTAATATAACTTTTTCTACAGCAGCCACCCACAGGATTGAAATTTTCATGCGGCTATTTTGTAGTCTTGAGATCTCTCTTCTACCCAGTAAGGAAAGGGCAGGAGGATAAGGGGTGGGGGGAGAGAAAGGGATGGGAATGGAAGCATGCTGAAACACAAAAGACCCATAATGATTACAATGTCAGATGAACATGCCATTTATGTCCATTAGAGAGCAGCAAAGTGCTTTAATGGCATGTGTTCACATGCACACAGAGGAAAGTAGATTTAGTTAGAGCAGCCTTCTGTTTTGAGAAGGTAAAAATCAGTGTGCTTTGTTTTCAGGGTTATGGGGAGAGATTCATTGTAACAGATCCACCTATGAGATGCAGTTTGATAATTGCAAAAATCTCGAGCTTTGAACAGCTCTTTCAACAGCTGTCTTATCCAACAAAATTGTATAGTCATCATGAGGATTTGGTTTAATCATTTTATGTAAGGCTGAAGAGTCAATCCATCTGTTAATTTGTACAGATGGAAATTAATGCCAATCTGATTATTCAGTTATTGCCAGTTGATTCCCTGTGTCCTGAGTCTAGACATATATATAATCATGCAAAGATTTCAAATTGCTGTACCCAGGATTTTGCTCAAAATAGTGTCAGCATTTTTTAATACTCATGTTTCAGCTAAAATTCATTGTCTTCAGGAGTGACATTGATTTAAAAAAGAATCTTTAGCAGAAATACATGGAAAGCTGATGGAAATGGGCAATTGCATCCATTAAATTGCTGATATGCACTTGAGGGAAAATAGAAGGAGAATCTAATTTCCTACAAAATCAGACTAAGGGAGGAAATAGTTGGACTGCATTTTAATACAAACTGATCTAATTTATACTTCCTGAGATAAGATATGAACTGGAACTGACATCTCCAATTACATATTTTTAAATGATTGCACACAATTCATACACTGAGAAAACTGGTTGCAAATACTGAATTATTGGAATTAAAGAATTTAAGTTTTTTTAAAAAATAAAATTTCTAGAAGGCAAAACACTGTTATCTGTAGTACAGACTAGTACCATCCATAAGAGCAGTATTGATCTCTCTGGGAGAGATGTTTCTCTTTTCATATCATCATAGAGTGGATGGACTTCAAAGCTCATGTACCACATCTTAATATATCTATTCAGGCTACAGTACCTGGCCTGCAAAAAGGTAGACCACTAGATGGCAGGAGAGACCTATTCCTATTTCCTGCCATCCTGTGATTGTTAAGATTTTTGCTACCTTTGATTCCTTTTTGCTGCAATTTTCCTGATAGCCATCTAGGTTCTACCTTTTTTTTTTTTTTTAATCCGTTCAATCGTGTCTGATTCTCAGAGACTGCCTGGACAAGTCCTTGCAGTCTTCTTGGCAAGGTTTTTTAGAAATGGTTTACCTAGTGCTGAAAGAGAGTGACTGGCCCAAGGTCACCCAGCTGGCTTTGTGCTGAGGCAGGACTAGAACTCAGAGTCTCTCAATTCTAGCCTGATACCTTAACCACTACACCAAGCTGGCTCTCAGGTTCTACTTAACCCTCTCTAAATTTGCCCTTATAAATGATAATGCAGAGGGAGATACGGTCTCTTTGTTGTATTATTTTACATTACATATTTGTAATCTAGTTTTCCTTCAGGAGCAAAAAGCAATAACCATGGTTTTCTGTTCTCCCCCATCCTGAAAGCTGCATTAAATTGAGAGGTAGTGACTGGCCCAAAGCAATTCTGGGAGCTTCACAGCTGAGTAAGGATTTGAACCTGGATTTCCCATTATTGTAGTCCAACAGTCCTCACTGGCTCCCTCATAGATCTCCAATGGAAGCAGAGTCAAGGTCTTCCTTCCACTGACTTCCTCATCTGGCTTCACAGCTGATCACACACAAGGGACAGGCTTACACCCAAAGCAAAATTTTGATTATCCCTGGAGTAGCTGGGTGCTTTCTGAATTCATATGCTGTTTTCTGAAGCTTTTGTATTACTGGCTAATTTAGAATTGGCAGGATGGATAGCCAAGCAGGAGGACATTAAAAGAGGTGCCAGGACAGAACCAAACAGCATCATGTTTATTTAAATTGTCCCCATTAATTACTTACAGCACTAAGGGCTGTTCCTCCATCTGCCAGAGTTAGCCCAGCCGGAGTGGCGAGGATGGTCTCCAGAATTCAACTTACAAAGGGGTTGCTTTTGTTGGGCAAGTTGCAACTTCTCTTTCCCCTTCCATTCCCAGAATTACTCAGTTTAGGTATCAGTAAAGGAAGGTTAGATGGATATTAATGAGATATTAATGAGGATTAAGAGTTTAGCAGGCACAAGCGGGAAATAATTATCTGAGTGGGGTTAGAGTTGGAAGTTTGTTATCTCACAGCTTGCAAGGGTAAATAGGAAGAGCTAGCTTATCTAAACAGCCTCTCTTCTAGGTGTTAATTGAAAAATGCAGGTCAGTCACAGGATATATGCTATTTGACAGAAAGAAATGCAAATACAGCCACAGGTGCTGGATCAATCTTGAGAAATGCCTCTGCTAATTCCCATCTGTTTAGTAGTGATGACTTTTGTAAGTGTTATATTCCTCTTCTGCCTTAGTTTTACTCACCCTTGTGAGAGGAGAAAGAAGATGGAAATTATCTGCCCTAAGTTAGCAAGTAACTTAGGGTGTCAATGAAACTGAACATTATGTAACTGGATAAAATATTAAGTGTTAAATATTATGTAACTGCAACTATGTTGTTGAAACTTGATTACTTCATTCCAGTTTCCTATTTTCTTTTCCCCACCTTAAATACTTTGACACCACAAAGCTTATTCTTCAAAGCTGAAAACACAATGCATTTTTTCGCCCATCTAATTAATAGGTAATAATAGTTTCCCTCCACAGTAACGAAGCTACTGCTGGTCTAATTGGGCCTTTTCTGTAGCTGCTTCTGATCTCAGGCATATGCTCCTTAATAAAGAAAAGGTGAACTTTATGAAAAGAGCAGATTTTAATTGACATATTAAAGGTTTTTGAACTAAAGTATAGAAATAACATGTAATATATAGAAATGCAATGAAATGTAAGCTATGTGTCACTAGACCTCACATACCTCCTAACTGATGGGGTATTGGTACAGCAGCTTGCAAAATAGTGCCTGGATTAGAGATACTAGCTTGCACAGAACAGCATGAACATGCTTGGGATAAAACTCAGCTTTGGTTACACCTGTGGCATAGTGGCTTATCTATATCAAAATTGACCAGTACTGTTGTTACCATTAATGGGGAATGCTGGATGTGGCATCGGTATGACTAAATCTGGTAACCTACTCTACATCTTCTCTATTTTACTAAAAAGCATTATGTAAAAGCCTCAGGCAAAACCATGATGGGCAGCAGAGGTCAATATCTATAGGCCCATCTAGGGATGATCATGACATATGGAAAGTTCTGACATGGGTGTATAAGAGGAGTAAATGGGAAATAGCATGAATTAATGATATAAAGTAAAATGTGTTGTACTATCTAAGAAACTAAATTAGAAAAAGGAGAAAGATGTAATAGTCTGAAGATACTCTGACGTTTTTGAGTGGAGTTATTGAATGCATGCTGTGAAGTACAGGTCTAGGCTTACTTACAAGTAATTATAATTAATTATGAATGAAAAGGCTGAAAGTATCTCAGAAGGTACGAATTTGTGTCATCTAAGTTGCTGTGGGTGCATATGAAAGGAAGAATCCATAGATTGGTGAGAGTTGCATGTTATGCTCCAGTGAATGGTGATAATAGAAGAAGCAGGGATGAGTTCTGGGGAAAATTATGCAACATTCTGAATGAATGCACACCAGGGGGAAAATTATTCTGTTAAGTGATACGAATGGATAGGTGGGAATGAGATGAGAAAGTCGAGAAAAGTTGTGAATGGGCCTTTCAGAAACCCAAGAATGAATGAAAATGGTGATTGGTGAATATTTGCTTAGAAAATGCCTATTTCAGATGCATTATTTAAGCATAAGTCTATACATACATACACATAGCAAGAGGATGGATCTAAATCCAAAACCATGACTGATTTAATTGTTTATGATAAAAGAAATAGTTAAGGATACAAGTGTGGCTAGAGGTTTTCAATGTAGGACAAACCATTTTTTGGTAGCGATAAGTGGATATTGGGGAAAAATGGATGTAAAAGAAAAGGAAAGAAATAAAAGTTGAGAGTAAAAGTAAAACATTTGCAAACTGCTTTTGAGGAATTGGAAGGTGGAGCTATGTAAGTGTCCTAAGACAAACCCCGGGCCACACATCCTTGTTCCTCTTCCATCATCCTTGATCTCTCTACTACTAAATGGAGAGGTTCTTAAGGTTGGGGAGGGAGAGTACTATTCATGTTCACTTGAATGTGAGTAGAAACTCCCACATAACTACCAACCAGCTTTATGAGGATAGCTGAAAACACAAAGCAATTTATTAGCATTTGATTGAACACAAGAGAACCCCACTGTGGATAGTCTGCTCAACCTAGGAGGCAGGGAACTGAAAGGACTCACATGGATGTTGGGAATGGGTCAATTCAAGGGGTCCTACTCACCTTTCTTATCTAACTACTGCAGTGTTATGTTAAGGTTTAGTATAACACATGGTGTTCTAGGATGAGCTTTAAATTAATCATTTTTTATGTTTCTATTTATGTCTTTGTATTTCAGAATAAATATGAAAATCATTACCAAGCAAAGGCAAGTTAAAAGTATAGATGTATATAGGTATTTTCTTTAAATCTGATGTTGATAAGTTTGGATTTTTTAAAAATTAAGACAAAAATCTTGTGCTAAATTTTTTTGAATTACATCGTGTACAGCATAAAAGTATTTCTGAAAATCTTTGGCTTGCAGGTTATTCTCTTAAAGTCAATACCTTTAAATTGTGATTAAGTTTTCATATGGGTTCATGGGACATACTGGCTGTGCATTTAAATTGTTCATTCCAAAAATTTCAGGTTTTTTTTCTACCCAAGCATTCCAGAGTATTGCGGTTAAAAGAAGATGGATTAAGCGATCTCCATTACTATGTTGTTACCATTCCCCCTGGTTCTCATGAAATAAAATGATATTTAGAGCCAAGAGAACAGTTTTGTAATCCATAATCAAATTTCTCCAGCTGATAATTTTCTATACTGTTCCATCTCCACACAAAACATGAGAAGTGTCTTTTGTTTGGGTGAAGTAAACCCCAAATTCTCAAGTTCTAACCACCAGAAACTGATTTTAATTTTACTGTTTATACTTTGATATAAAATAATGCTTTTTTATTGAAACAAGAAAATATGTGTGCCTTTAAATGATAAATATTCCTTGCATGAAACTTGGAGGAATAATTAATCTCCTTTCTTTCCATGTTAAAAATGGGAAATGTCACTTTTTGTGTCCCTGAACCAGCTTTTAACTTCAGTTGGGATTGCATGTCTGGAAGTGATGAGGCACATGCTGTTGAAGCAATCTGTGTTCAAAAACAGGTTTGTTGTTCTTGCAAATTAACCTTTTATACTGGAATAGGAAAAACTTGAAGAATTTTTGTTAGATTCACTTTCAACATACTTTTTAATCACTGGGCATACTAGTTTGTTTAAGTACCCTGGCAAACTTCTCTGGCATACATGTGTTCTGGAGACACACGATATTTATTTTTAAGCCATTCTTTGAGGCAAAATATTTCTCTCTTTTGATTAAAACACAATTCCATTCCAAATCAAAATATGCTAAAATAGTATCAAGAGATTACAATGTGAACACAGCATAGTATTCACCAAATCAAATCATTTATACATTTCTACATCAAGACTCGGGGATAATTGCTTATCATATCTCCTTAAGACAGAAACAAGAGGGAAAATAACCTTTTCTTTTCAGATAGTAGAAAAAGCTTCCAGGTTTCCTTTTATTATGTGTCTAATCCAATTGTTCACTTATAATTTCTTATATTTGACAGTTAAAGAATGCAGTGATGTCTGTGGGGGTGGGGAGTGTCAAAAAAGTCAAAATGGTGGTTGTAGCAGCATGATTAAAGCCCTGCTCCTTTTGTACGTGTATTGGTATCATACATTGACAAAGGGACAGGACTTCAAACATGCTACTACAACTACCATCTTGACTTTTTTTTACCCTCTCTGCAGGTACTGCTGCAAGGACAGAGAACCTGAGATATCACTCTCTAACTTCTCTCCAAGGCTGTAAAATATTCTTACATCAATAATATTGATGAATGTATATATTCTCAAGGTAGATTAACCAGGGTGAACTCGTACTTCCAAATTTTGAGACCTGCATGTATTTTGTATCATTCTTTTTTACATCTTTCTGCCACTTTCTAGAAGTCACATAATAAATAATCGACTGCTACTATATTTTATGGCCTTTTCTAGCTTCAGGTTCATCAACAGTTTACCACCAGGCAAAGGAACATGGGCTGCTTTCTCTCAGGTTTGTTGTCACATGCTTGCAAGAACCCTTTCTAGAGCTTCCTTTGGTCTACATAACTAAAGTTTTCTCCTTTGGAGGCCATATGTATCAGATTCCCTAGTATTCTCTTCCAGATCGGATCAGATGGTGCTTGCTCTGTCACCTGGTTATATACTTATTCAAGATGCTTTACATTCTGCTGCCATTCTTGGGGAATTCTGGGAGTTGAAGTCCACATACCTTAAAATTGCTGAGGCTAAGAAACACTGATCTAGATTTGCAATGGTGGATACTTACAGTGACAAATTGCTTATATTACAAAGTTCTATAACTATGTTGTGTCTCAACAGAGGAATCGTTTTCTAGCTATTTGCACATCTTTAGGATTATTATGTATTTGTCAGGTAGGAATTAAATAAATTCCTGGAAGTGTAAAATGTTGCTAAGCACTTGCCGGAAGTATTTTGCTCAGGTAACAAAAATAATTTTTCTAAGAATTATTGCAAGCATAGGGAAAAATAATCTTCTGGGAGATTGTTGATGGCTTTATTCTGAATTCTATTTGTCCAATTCTCAAAAGCAAAGTGGGATTATGGCAGAATTTAAATTAACGAGTTGGATCTGGGGCTCAGAAATTTGCCTGCTGTCTGTGATGTACATCCTAATACTTCTTAAGTTTTGAAAGCAGAGGTGAACACGTTTCTAGTTTGGAATATCTTGGGGAAGTCAAGATAAGAATACATCTAGTTATCTTTCTGTGCTCTGTTATGGCAGTTTCCCCAACAATATATTGTAGCTATTACGTTTATTTTATTTGTCTGTTCATAGTTATAGAGTGAACCACATATACTATACTAGCAACATCTTTGACTGGAACTCTGTGCTTTGCTGAGCAGTGGGTGGTTGTTTAGGGTTCTGGAGTAGTTGTAATAAATAGCTACCACCATACTTTTTCTAACCAGTTGTTGAGAAAGGAGTTTGGTTATATTCTGAGAAAATGGATATGGAGAGAATTAAGAGCTCTATCCTAGGATATACAAACATATGTATATTCATTCATTCATTCATTCATTCATTCATTCATTCATTCATTCATTCATACATTTAGATGCCACCTCCTCCAAAGATTCCGGGTGGCTTACTATAAAACTTTTTAACATATCCACTATTACAAACAAATCCAGACAAATCAAAACACAGCAAGTGGCCTTTGCACTAAAAATAATCTCTCCTTGATGAGATATCTTCCAATTATTTTGCAGTTTTATACCACTTTTTTAAAAAAATGACATTTCTGTTTTGAATCTTTCTATCAAATTTCTCAATCCTGAATTTGATATGATCTTTGCAAATTCAAAAATTGGTTTATTTCCCCCAGAGGCATGTGCCTTTGGGGGAAATAAACCAATTTTTGAATTTTGATTCCTGTATTGTAAAGCTCAGTTTCCTAGCATATTTCATACTGATCTGCAGGAACAACAGTGATTATTGTTTATTGCTAGTGTTCATGTGTGGGGGGAGGGGGAGTATTTTCTCATGTCAGAATTTTCTTTCCTGCTATTTGGAAATTCTTCCATATATATAGTATCACCCATGAACCTCAGCAAGTGACAGCACCTGAATGGCTTTGCCTGGCAAGCTAAGCAGAATTGGGCCTGGATTGTACTTGGATGGGAATATCAAGGCTCTGGGCTAGGTATGGAAGTTAAAAAAATATTTCTGATGAAGGAAATAGCAAATCACTTTCATACTGTGGGCAAGGAAACTGCATAGATATGTTCATGAAGTCACCAGAAGTCGAGTTCAAGTCAAATAAGACTTTGTCTTATCATCCATGAAACCCTCTCATGGGAAGCAGAGATTTTCTCATCAACTCAAAATGAACTGATACTGTTCTTCAACAATACCTTTGGTCCTTTCTCCTCATCATATAGCCAAATGATATGCAAAAACTTGTCCATTTTCAGTTCTGTCCTTGATATATTACAGTACACTTTGCTATCAACACAAAACACCTTTACTGCTTTTAGACATAATTGAGGAGACAATAAGGCAGGATAGGATCCCCACTAGAGATGTATATTATCTTCTATCCAACCATTGTTGTGCCCAGATAACAGTAATAACAACAGGATTTATATTGACATAATGATGGTAAGGAAACACTCTAAGCCAATATAAAGTCACTTCCCCACTAGTGGGGAAATGACTTCATATTGTCAAATTCATCTGCGCTTACATCAAATTTCCCACCTAGGGAGGACAAATTCATTACTCTGCCACTACAATATATGAAGCTTTTTGTTCAATATTTTTTCAAATGTAGCCTCTTTTGATGGATCTGTGTGCTTTGTTTTCCTCCCTTTGCATTCATCTTGTATCATGATGGGAAGTTCCACCGCATGGCTATGATGGAAAAAGATGCCTTCACAGCATATGGCACAACATTCATGCACTTATACGGTATGTTGCATGAATTTTTTACAAATGGCCAGTGAATTATTTGAAAATGATTGTTAAGATAACATTCAACCTGTATGAAATCAAGGTGCAGTTTTTGCACTCAGCTTAAAGTGAGGTGTGATCTCGGAGATTCTCAAACTTTCAGGGTTGTAGATGACATCTTTTTTGGAGTTGACAAGGGAAAGGATAGAATTTCAGGCTGAAGATCCTGAATTCAAAAGCAATTTTATGTTTGGCTCAAGATTTAATATTAAGACTCCACACCAAACTACAGGTCAGAACCAAGTTTTTACCTAACATTTTAGGACATCATCTTCTGCCTCCATTTTACCTCTTTGCCTCAACTTTATCCCACCAATTTTTCATGCTCTTCTACCTGCCTCTGAATTTGAAGACCATATGCCCCCGGTGATTGCCTCAGAGCAGCTACAGAGCCAAATATGAGGTTAGGGATTCCTCTGGAAGGTCACTTTCATCATCAACATCAATGAATCTAAACAATACCCCAGTGCAACAAGTGGTGATTCAATGCTCTTGCTGGTTGTTAAGAAGCAAACTTGCCTCAGGCTGAAATGTGAGAAGTGCATTTAATTTCCAGGTTTTAGTGGATGTTAGCCTAAAACAATGGAGAGCACAATCATAGGTGTCTACAGATGATGTCACAAGTGTCATGAGTCACTGAATGATGATATCATGATGTTTATAATATCACTTGACCCTCCCCCACATATTTCCATGGTATAATTCATATTCTCTTTTCAGGAACAAATTTGGGAGTGGAAAACAAATCATGATGATGGGGGTAATTTTTAAAAAATGTTTTAAACATGTACTATATGGAGTCATTGGTGAGCTAATCTCACTGGAAACTCTATATCCATATTACTTGTTAGCCAGGTAGGACTGTGTGGGGATTCTTGCATGGAGTGTGTTGATTTAGTTGTGAAATCACCTAGCCAGGGGGTTGGAGATTGCAGGGATTTCTGATCACGTGTCTTTTGCGTGATTTTTTAAAAAATGTATATCATTGGGGATTGTTCTGTTCCTTATGCACAAGGTTGCTATTTTTACTTATGTGTTTTATTCTTTTGATCTTGTCTTTTTGATTTGCAAGCTGTTTCGCAGTGTAATTTTATCACACTGGGACAGTAAATTATGTTGCCTTTTGTTTATGTTGTCAGGAGAAGCTCTCTCATCTTGTGCCCTCCGTGGCCCCACTTTCCCAGAACAGTCCCGTGGAGGTTAACACCAATTGTGATTTTGGGGCAGTTGTCAGATAAGAAGAGCTGCGCCCTTTCCTGAGGATGTGTCCCCTTCCCTTGTATCGTGCCCACTCTAGAAAAGATCAATTCACGTTCATGGTCTTGTTCAAACATTTGGAAAAATAAAGACCTTCCCTGCTTTATTTTCGTTACCCTTTTTATAAACCCTGTGAGCTGGAGCAAATGTTCTCAAAATAAAAGAACCTTCCAATTGTCCATGAACATGATCGTTCCAGTGGAAATGATGTGTGAGATTTTTTTTTAAAATGGTCCTGACTCTTGGCAGGCTTTTTCTTGTAATTTGTACTGTGCTCCACTGAACTGCGGTTGCCAGGAAAAAGTGATCCAAGATGGGGTGGAGTGAAACCAACCGTGTGATATAGTGAGAAAGGAAATACAGTTCAAATTATGGATGTTTATGGGAATGATTCACATCTAACGCTGAAGATATTTTGGAGCCAGGCATGTGTCCCTTGTGAATGTTGTTAAGGCCATTGTTTTAAAGTGAATTTGTTTGGGAGAAAGTGCATGCACAGCTTTTTGAGAGACAAGTGGATATGTTGCTGCTCAACCACTTGGTTAGGTCCAGACCTGCAAATAGGGACAGGCAGAAGCTGGCTCTTTTTCTTTTCTCCTGTCCTTGACAGCCTGTAGGACATCTATAGAAAAGGCTGTGCGTTAGTAGGTTTTGGTACTTGTTTGCACTTCATGTTATCCTGATCTTGAGATACTTTGAACTTTAGCTAGGCCTACCCTGTAACAGCCTTTATGATGGAGATAGTTCATAAAATCAGATGTTTACATCCTTCAATGCCAACAAGGAAGATCATGGTCCTGCTTCCAAATGTATCACCAAACAGATATTTAGAGGTTGTAATCTGGCAGTTTCTGTGGCAATCTGAACGAATCTACAGGTTTTTTTTCAACTGCCAGGGGTAATACAGAATCTGTATATTTCTATACCTATGATTATAGGTATATATTTCTATACCTATGCAATTCTATATTATACAGCCATAATAAATTGGCAACTTTAGCCAGCTTGTAGATGGAAGGCTCCAAAACATAAATAATTGGCAGAATAAGAAGAGAACCAATTTGAGAAATCCTCTCACATGTGTGCATGTATAGCTGTAGTCAAATGTGTGAAGTTATTTTATAATGTCTATGTTTTGACATAGCATTTAGTATTCTGGGAATGCCATTCTAGGACAGAAGTACAAGAGCCTGTGAATCAGGAGGGGGTGTAATATATGCTGTTTTGAGGTCCAGAAGGAAAAGTGGGATATCAGTCTAACAATTGTTGTTGTTCAGTTGTTAAGTCGTGTCCGACTCTTCGTGACCTCATGAACCATGTCATGCCAGGCCTTCCTGTCCTTCACTGCCTCCCGGAGTTTGCTCCGTTTCATGCTCTAACAAAATAAATAACAATTATCTTTTTTTTTCATGAGTGGGTAGTTTGATGAGAGGACATGCATAAGCACCTGCAACCAGCCATGATATCATCAAAATAATGAAACATGCATTGTGACATCACCACACAAGCTCTGCCCTTCTGCATTTGCAGTGCAACATTACATGCAAATATGTAAGGGGTCCTGTTTGTGTTGCAATGTTGCAATCTGTGTTTCATCACTTGTCTCCCCATGCCCCCTGTGGATGCCCATGAATGGGAGTGTCTGCAGGTTATGGTCAAAAATGTCAAAATGGCAGCAACGACCATGCAGTCAAAGCTTTTGTCTGTTTTTTATGTCTGCCATATAAAAATAAACAACAATAATAAAAAACCAGATGGAGCTTTGATCACATTGTCACTGCCACCATCTTGACTTTTTTGACCCTACTTGGTGGTCACCATGAACATGATTTACTGGACTAGATAATAGCTTGAACTTCTTGTACCCTACTTGATTTTAAGAATCATTTTATTAGATGTGGCATATTGAGAGTCTGGAATAGATATAAAGCAAGATTGTCTCCTAAAATTCTTTCATGGTTGTCACCTCAAGAAGCTTTTTATAGAAGAGAAATGATAATCAAACAAGCATGGTTGACATATGTGAATTTTATTGACCTTTTCTGAAGGAGAACCTAAACTGAAGATGAGGGAAGAACTAGAATTGGAAGGTTGTACCTGCCAATGGTTTATTTATGCTCAGTTGTTAGAAAGATTCAAATTGGACAAGAAGAGTTATGATTTTACTTATGAGAAAACTGACTTTGAGTTGGCTTTGTGTACTAATGATGAACATGTCATTGCCAAGATGTATAAACTTCTGTTGAAAATGAGTATGGAAGATGAATATGTTAAAAACTGTATGCTTAAGTGGGCAAAATTTGTTGGATCCAATGTAACATTGGATCAGTGGAAGTCAAAGTCAAAGTAATCTTTATTGTCATTGTACTTCTCGTACAACAAAATTAAATGCCACCCCAGTGCAGCTTCAAAAATATAAAAACCATAGAACACATAAAACACATAAAACACAACCTTCACATTCCATATTGCACAACCCCTGATGCTGCATTAATACTGCAGTATACGGTAGAGTTCAGTATAGTTACAGCTTTAAGATAGAAGCTATTCTTCAGCCTATTTGTCCTTGGTTTCATTATCCTGTACCGTCTGCCAGATGGTAATAGTTCAAAAAAAGAATGTCCCGGGTGGGGTGGGTCCTTAAGAATGTTTTGAGCCTTCTTAAGGCAGCGGGAACTATAAAGTTCTTCCAAAGAGGGGAGAGGGCAACCAGTGATCCTCTGGGCAGTGGTGGTAACCCTCTGGAGCGCTTTCCTATCTGCCACTGTGCAGTTAGCAAACCATACACAGGTGCAGTAGGAGAATATGTGGAGTAAAGGTTTGAAGTCTAAACTATAATTGAAAGAGAGTTTTTATAAAATGATGTATCGTTAGTATTAAACACTGGATAAATTATTTAAGATGTATAAAGAGATGTCAAATGTATGTTGGAAATGCAATCAATGTGAAGGTACTTTTTATGATCTTTAGTGGACTTGTAAGTAGGCTAAGAAATATTGGGATATGATATGTATTTTCATTCAGACAATTTTAAAAATGGAGGTACAATTGAAACCAGAGGTCTTTCTTTTAGGTACAGTGACTGAAAGAAACTTTTTAGGTATAAACAGATTGAAAGAAAACATGGGACTTTATTTCCCTATATGATAATAGCAGCGAGACTTTTATACTTTTATACAATGGAAGGACTTACAAATACCTACAACTGAAGAATAGATAGTGAAATTAATGGGATTGTCGGAGATAGTGAAACTGACTACTTTGATTAAAGAAAAGACTTTGACTGGCTTTGTTTCTACTTGGAAACCACTTTTGGACTTTGTGCTTGAAACTGAAAGAAATGAAACTTTAATTTTGGGGTTTGATGACTGATATTTTTTATGGTCATAGAAATACTTTGTCTTAATTTAAGCATTAGAGTAAGAGGTGAATGTATTATATATTTGTACCTGTACCAAAGAAAGTCAAAAGTTATCCTTTTTCTTTTTTGCACTTTAAATTTCATTCCTTTTCTCATCTTCTTTTTTCAACCCTTTTTCTTCTGTTTCCTTATATTTTACTCTTTGTTGAAACTTAATAAAGTTCTTGTAAAAAAAAGAAGAACTTCTTGTACCCATCAGTAAGCTATGAGAAAACTCTTTTTTATATTTCGTTTTTGATGGTGAATCCTTTTTGGCACAAGTTTTCTTTTATTGCTCTCAGAGTGAGAAGAAATGTATCATATTTCATGATGGCATGGAGTGGTAAGTGGCTCTTACTGGCCATACTAGCCTTTGCCATCTCCTGGTGACTTCTTGCTGATCGATAGACTGAAACGTTCACTCCTTCCTCCACAAGGAAGTCCTCTTCTTTTCTGTTGTGTGGCTGTTCCAAGGCACAGGTCACTGACTCTGGGTAATTCTTATAACAACAGAAAAGTGTGTGTTTTATGTCCTGTAATGGTACGAGAGACAATTGAATAGGAATCCAAGCTCATAAATATAGCAGTATGAAGCTAAGGGAGGCATTTGAAGGGACTTGCCTCACCCTATGAATTTTGGGGAAGGATGTATCCTCCCTTCTCCTGTCCCATTAATGCCTATAACATATTGCAGGACACTCCCAGGAATTTTCACTCTTCTGAGAGCATTTATTATCAACATTTTTTTTTTTTTTGTAAAGGATAGCATTTATCAATGTTGGTATTTTCCAGTAATGAGTGGGTTATTTGCTTGTCATATATTGTGTGGACAAACCTTCAGTCGCTGTTGTCCACAGGCACATGGGGAATTTCCAGATGCTAAGTTCAAAGTAAAATAAATTCACATGTGGAATTCATGTATTATACTTATAATACCTTCCACCCATCCTCATGAAGAAACTCTATCTATGTGGTCTCTAGGAGTCAAAAACAATGGCACATAATCAGTCCACCCATCCACCCACCCATCAGCAAAGAGGGTAGGTTTACAACTGAGTCTGCTGAGAAGCCAGTTTCATCAGTCTTAGCATCTTTCCCACCATCGATTCTTTAGCCTGTAGCAGAGATTGGAAGTAGGGTCACTTTTGTAGGTTGCCTTAAGAGGTTATGGTGTAGGCGGTGGTGTCCATGAACACCTGAAGACACTCCTGAATGTATGTAGGTCTCTTCCCTCCATTGAGCTGCCCTGTGATTGTGAAAACAACTTGGGGATGAAGAGGCTCTGCCTTTGCTCTTCTTCTCTCCCCTTGTAATCCCTTTTCTCTTTGGACTCTCTTTCTTTCTCTCTCTTCGTATCTGTTACATGTTGAGGACAGTCTTGGCAGGACAGTACTTGTTGACTTAGCACATGAGTGTTATCTAAATTATGGAACAACCAGTTCCTGAGCTGGTAAGGGGCAGCAAGCTGAGTAGCAAGAGGCATGGCTAGCAGGACCTCATGCTCAGAGAGGGCTTCTTGCAGCAAGGGCTTCACCTCTTGTCCTACTTGGCATTGGTGGTAGTAGGGGCACTGGACCTCATGTTTAGTTTCTGGCATTTCTGGTCTGGCATTGCTTTCTGCTGCCCCTTTACTCTTCTAACTGTGCTGCCCTGTCTTGCTGAAGGGTGATTGAACAGGCACCCTGTCCTTTGTGTGAAGCCTGAATCTGGATGTAGCCAGCTCTTGCTCATGGAACATGAAAGATGCTGGATTGCTGTTGTTGTTGTTCAGTCGTTAAGTCATGTCCGACTCTTTGTGACCCCATGAACCATATCGCACCAGGCCTTCCTGTCCTTCACTGCCTCCCTGAGTTTGCTCAGTTTCATGCTCATTGCTTCAGTGATGCTATCTAACCATCTCATCCTCTGCCGTCCTCTTTGGATTGTTGTGCTTCTTCCTTAAAGCATAGGGAAAAAAATTAACAACTGGTTTGCACAAACCAGACCAAACTGGGTAGATAACAACCCTTCCTTATCTGAAGCTAAGCTGGAAATTAGAGAAATCGAAGAGGAATACTTGAGATCCAATGTGGTGTAGTGTCTAAGGTCCTAGGCTAGAAACTGGGGGACTGTGAATTCTAGTCCTTCCTTAGATATGGTAGTCAGCTGGTTGATTTTAGTCCAATCATTCTCTCTCGGCTCAACCCACCTCCCAGGGTTGGTATTGTGGGAAAAATAGGAGAAAGGAGCATGATTTGACCAAAAATAAAGGCAGGATAAAAAACAAACAAACAAACAATTGGAAGAAGTCAATGGCAAACCATTTCGGTACAATTGCCAAGACAATGTCATGGACTTGACTCTAATGTCATTAGGACTCAAACTTGATCCAGCAATATTATTTTTAAGCCTGATGGCAGACCCACACCATAACTCATCTTTGTAAAGAGCATGGAAGCCCTTTTTCAACTAGAGTTTGCAATAAAAACTGCTGTAAATAACTATTATCTGGCATCCTACAGATTATGGCCAACTTAAATGTGAATGATACAAAATGCAAAAGTTTACAGAAAACAACTAACATACTTATCTATTAAAAATCCTTTTAATAGAAGCAGATGGGGGGGGGGAAATTAAAACAGAAGGAAAGGTTCTGGGTGAATTAAAAAAAAAATCTGGTGCTTGAGAGCAGGAGGAAGGCTACCTGTTGAGACAGCACAGAAGCTGGAATGGCTCCACAAAGAAGCAGGGTCTCTGAAGAGGACTCTGAGTTTCAGGTAGCAAAATGTTTGTGCTCATCAATTCCAACTCACTGCATGTCCTCAGTCAAGCTTGCATTCCTTTCTCAGGGATATTTTAATCTTCAGAAGCCACATATTCTTTGCTGAGAAAATTAGATGAATTCCCCAGTCAAGATTGTGATTGCAATGCTCATTCTGAAATGTGATTCTAAGAGTGTCATGGACATCTCTAGGAAAGTAGCATGACAACACTACGGAGGGGACAGACAACTCCTCAAACCAGAGCCCATCCACAGAGCCTCCATGTCCTGCTGACTAACCATCTGCCAAGGGCATGTCCTCTCTATGTTGCCTCTATCTCATTGTCAGCCCACTGCTAAGATAGTTTCTGATGTTCTGGTGTGGAAGTAGTGCTTTCCATGTTATGCTGCCATAAGACATTCCACATGGAAGTTTAGGGAAGCTTGAGATGGCATGGTTGGACTTGGCATCCTAATCAGCTACAATTGGCCCAAGTGGTCTCTGTCCCACAGCAGAGAAGGTATTTGAAACCATGTCCTTCTGTCTGTTCACTAGGCTCTGCACCTGTTCTGCAGCATGGTTTGGCCATGAGGAACTTTGTGTTCTTTCTATAGGTAAGTTGACCAATTGACCTGAAAGTGGTCACTGTCTCAGCTGAGAGACCATGTTGCATAAAGCACCTGACAGATGGATACTCACATACTGCTCCTGCTCTTGAATATCAATTCTAGTCATGCCATGCTGTGGAGCAGGTGGTCTGCGGTAGCTTTTTGTAAATGTTGGGCAGGAAGTCTTCCTCTGCATTTACCATTGCTTGTGAGGGAGTCTGCATCCATGGCTTCCATGACAGCCACTTTATTTGTTGCATTTTGAAGTATAGGTCAATCTATCCACCTATACATACACAGCAAATTTGTTTCTCAAACTCCAACTCTTCACAAACATTTATCCAGTGGTGCTCTCAGCTGCACAAATCCAGTTGACCATTAGAGGGCAGCTACATGATACAAAAAGATCCCTCTAATTCTTTGCTGCCACATAGTGATCAATAAATGAACTATTCCAGTGGTAATAATCATTTTGGAAAAATTATGTAAACTGACCTTAGAGTTCCCCACAGCTTAGTACAGATGACTGCTACACTGCAAATTCTTTGTCACCATTTAGTGGTCTCCTGGTTGATAGATTGGCAGTCCTTTAGGGAAAAAATAAAATGTTCAAAAATTGATTGGTAGAGCACCTTGACTGTACAGGTACCATTCCAGCATACATTCTGTGCAGCAAATCAATGCCCTAATGCTGTTGTGGAGTACAGCTGTAGGGTCAGCAGCATAGCATGATCCCATCTCAGATGTGCCTTGAGGGTGCGTTGGATGTGCATCAAGGTTTAGGGTTAGAGGAGTTCCTCCTTGCTCTGAGATGGAGGAAAACATGGCAAAGACAGCGGGTGGGTGAGTCCTCAATTATCAAAGTAAGCCAATCAGACACATTTATTCATTACTAAATGGTTCCAAAGTCTACTGTTGAGTGAATATATAAAATATTCAAACTGTACTGTTTTTGAATTTTGAAATGATCATTATCAAGTAGTTTATAAAGAGGTGCCCCCCTTCTTAATTTCCATCACGGTTGCTGTACTCTTGATTATTGCCCCTTAGCTCAGAAGAGGTCGAGATATATCTTTGTGCGCAGCAACTTCATAATAAGAAAAACTGTAGCCATGCTTTCTAACTGTATAGTTTTATGTATTCATAAAACGTGAAGGGAAAGTACACTAATCATCAGAGGCATGGATTTCCTTTGTTTGTATGAGCCATACAATGGCTGGGGCTCCTAATAATCTTGCAACCCCTTCCCCTCATTTGGAACGGACAGGGCCCTGGAAGTCAAGGGGAAGCATGACTCAAGTGAAGATGATTTCCAAGAGAAGATTAGCTGCTCTCAAATGCATCAGATCTTTGCTTTCCCCATTTTTAACAAGCGGATATGGAATTGTATTGTACAACGGGAGGATTATTTATATCTTCCTCTGAATAGCACATTTGTTTCCTTGAAAATTAGCAGGTGTGAAATTGGCTATTTTCAGAATTCTTTATGAGGCTCTAAATATAGCAATTCGGAAGGGTGGCTTAAATTTCACTGATGATTGATCAGTAAAGGGTGAAGAGAAACCATGAAATTCCTTGCCCATCCTTTGCTTTATAATAAACAGAAGTGCATACAGTACAGTATTTTTTAACTGCAATTTTTTTTCTGCCATTCTTGTTATAACTCTTTAACCTCCACCACTGGAATCTTTGCATAGCACACAAAAATTAGTGACTGAAAGAGAACAAAATGTTGAAGTTGAAAATGTTCTAGTTCATGGTTTTGCCAGTCCTTCTCTGTTGCAAAGTACTCCGTTCCATTGTCATCCTACAGATGGTTTTCTTATCCCCTCAAGCATCAGCTGACATTCTGTCCTCACTCATAGGACTGTTGTCTTGAGCCCACCTGCTTAGGCTATTTTTTACAGATTAAAAAGAAGAATACAAAAGTTTGTGTCTCCCTCTCCTGTCTGTTGAGGGATAATGAGGATCTCCGCTTGAAAAATGAATCCACCAGATAGTATGTGGCAAATGCAGACATTCATTTTCAACCAGAGGGCATTTTAGAGATTTTGACAGCATGTTATAGAACTCTCATAAAAGGCTGCCATGGGAATAGAACTTGTCTATTCACAAAATGCCCACCATAAGAGAAGCACGGTCAGTCACAAAACATCCATTTAGCAAAGGCAAGCAATGAGATTTCTCCCTGACATCCTCTCCTTTAGCCCCCACCCCCCACCCTGTTGCTTACTATGTTAGCTCGCTTTGGGGCCATGGTGGGCTGGGTAGGCACAATCAGAGCATCAGACTGCAGTTACTCATTTTATCATTTCTTCAGCATGCCTATGGGGTTGTTGTAGAACCTAGAGCTATTGGGTAGAGATGATGCTTAAGCCTAGGAGTTTATTTTGCAGCATATATGGTTCCCATTTCCCATTTCAATTAAATAACATTTCAGAAATCAAATCAGGAAGGAAGCTTGGAGGGTATCTACAGGTACATTGCTGCACAGGGGTACCGCCTCTCATATATGAAACAAGATGTTAAGCCTGCTCAGGAGCTGCACAGAAGTGGTCTTTGAACTCAGTTCTCTTAATTCAATCCTCAGTCCTCACACTGGTTTCCCAGTAATTAAATAAACTGTGTACTTCACTCTAACATACTTTGCTAAATCATACTTTACTAACAGTTCAGTGGCAAAGAGAAAACTGGGGGAGTATGTACTAAAGCATTCTTCATTTATCTCATCCCACTTCAAAATAATACTGCAAGGAGCTTGAAAAAAAGCACAGAATCAGATCCTCCTTCTTAGCCTACTACAGTAATCTCTGGGGGTGGGGTTACTTGTAACAGTGGGCCTCCTCTCCCCTTCAGATTTCTGCTTCTTTGCTACCAGTATCATGAAGGATGGGGGACTCAACATGTCGTCTTAAGTCGAGTGGCTGAGGGCTGCATTTGATCTTTAAATCTTGGGCTGTGGGCCACCTTTCCTATTCTGTCACATCAAAAATATACCTTGATAACAACACTTAGACTGTGCGGCTGCATCTAAGACTTTTGAAGGACAACTGCAACTTTGGGACCTCATTATGTACCTCTGTAGTAAGTGAAACATACATACAGTACTGTGCAAAAGTTTTAGGCAGGTGTGAAAAATGCTGTAAAGTAAGAATGCTTTCAAAAATATATATTGTAATTGTTTATGTTTGTTAATTTACAAAATGCAAAGTGAGCAAACAGAAGAAAAACCCAAATCAAATCAATATTTGGTGTGATCACCCTTTGCCTTCAAAACAGCATCAATTCTTCTAGGTACACTTGCACAGAGTTTTTGAAGGAACTTGGCAGGTAGGTTGTTCCAAACATCTTGGAGAATTAACCACAGATCTCCTGTGGATGTAGGCTGCCTCAAATCCTTCTGTCTCTTCATGTAATCCCAGACAGACTTGATGTTGAGATCAGGGCTCTGTGTGGGCCAAACCATCACTTCCAGGACTCCTTGTTCTTCTTTATGCTGAAGATTGGCTGTATGTTTGGGGTTGTTGTCCTGCTGCAGAATAAATTTGAGGCCAATCACACGCCTCTCTGATGGTATGGCATGATGGATAAGGATCTGCCTATATTTCTCAGCATTGAGGACACCATTGATCCTGACCAAATCTCCAACTCCATTTGCAGAAATGTAGCCCCAAACTTGCAAGGAACCTCCACCATGCTTCACTGTTGCCTGCAGACACTCATTCTTGTACCGCTCTCCAGCCCTTCGGCAAACAAACTGCCTCCTGCTACAGCCAACTATTTCAAATTTTGACTCATCAGTCCAGAGTACCTGCTGCCATACTTCTGCACCCCAGCTCCTATGTTTTTGTGCATAGTTGAGACGCTTAGCCTTGTTTCCATGTCGGAGATATGGCTTTTTGGCTGCAATTCTTCCACTTCTGGCCAGACTTCTCCTGACAGTAGATGGGTGTACCTGGGTCTCACTGGTTTCCACCAGTTCTGTGCTGATGGCACTGGACATCTTCCGATGTCAAAAGTAAGCATGATGTGTCTTTCATCTGCTGCATTAAGTTTCCTTGGCCGACCAATGCGTCTACGGTCCTCAGCATTGCCTGTTTTTTGGTGCTTCTTCAAAAGAGCTTGAACAGCACATCTTGAAACCCCTATCTGCTTTGAAATTTTTGCCTGGGAGAGACCTTGCTGATGCAGTATAACTACCTTGTGTCTTGTTGCTGTGCTCAGTCTTGCCATGGTGTATAACATGAAACTGTCTTCCACAACCTCACCTTAATAGCAGAGTTTGGCTGTTCCTCACTCAGTTTTAAGCCTCCTACACAGCTGTTTCAGTTTCAGTTAATGACTGTTTCAGCCTACATATGAAATTGATGATCATTAGCACCTGCTTGGTATAATTGGTTAATCATACACCTGACTCTAATCCTACAAGATCCCTGACTTTGTGCAAGTGTACCAAGTGTGCAAGTGTAAGAACTGATGCTGGTTTGAAGCCAAAGGGTAGTCACACCAAATATTGATTTGATTTGGGTTTTTCTTCTGTTTGCTCACTTTACATTTTGTAAATTGATAAATATAAACAATTACAATATATATTTTTGAAAGCATTCTTAGTTTACAGCATTTTTTCACACCTGCTTAAAACTTTTGCACAGTACTGTATATCACCACATCCAGGATTGATGTAAGATGCAGAAGGATTATGGTGGATAATGAAGGGTAAATATAAATGCAAAGTATTACTAAGAGGCAATAAAATCTAAAACTGTAAAAGTAAATGTTACTACTGTTGGTAAAAAGTGGGGATGCCATTAGAGCTACCAGATTTGGTCTGCAAAAACCCAGATGACCTCTTAGATGACCTCAGAAAGTTACAGTCAACTCTCTGTTCATTGCCATCTAGTGGTCTGCATCATTACACCTCAAATCTCATGCCCTTAATGCAACTCCTCATAGAAAATGAATAGCCTTGAACCTGAGCATAGCTCATGAGTTAACCCAGCCTGGAGCTGAAAAGAGCTGAGGAGTCTCTTCCACTTCCTTAACCACCAGGCAGGCAATCTATAGCTCTCCTAGCACTTGCAGATCTGTGTCCCTGAAATTTGGCAACACAGTTGTTTAGGAGGAAAGATTTGGAGAATTAGTGAAGGATATAAGACTGATGAGATGATCTAAGTGTGGAACTGATCATTTTTTCACAGTGTTAACAATATCAGGAGTGGATTTTGGGGAAAAAAGGACATGGTAGAAAAAGAGGTGGGGAAAAAAAGAGTGAAATTAGAATGACTGTAGGAAAAGAAAGTATGAGTCCTGTATGAAAACGTTTTAGAAGGCAGATTAATCTCCCAAGAGAATGAATGGGAAATGGTCATGAGGAAAGATGATGTAAAGGCTGCTTGGAACAGAGTGAAAAGAATTATGCTACAAAACACTGTGGAATTAGACTAATGGGAGATATGAAAGGGTTATTTAGTAGAATGATAAAATGAAAAAAAGGCTGTGGATAAGAAAATCCATAAAGAAGAAATTGTACTGCAAAATATGAGGATGAGATAAAAAGATTGTAAATATGTATAGAGAAAAATAATTGTGAAGGTCAAAAAGAACAAAGAAAGGTTAATATGAAAACGGGTGAAATTGAAGTGAGGGAATGATGGAAAGAGTATCTTAAAGATTTGTACACACTGAAGAGTGGAACAGATATGAAAGCTATAGAGTCATGGAAAATAATATGAAAAGGAAGTCATATAACCTGTTACAGTATTGAAAAATGGGAGGGCTATAGGTATTGATGGTGAAACTGGAGAAATGTTAAAAGATGGATGGGGGTTGCTTATGGAATAGCTGTATAACTTCATGTGTGCATGAAGACTTCATCACATGGCATTTGAATGGGAAGCACTGATCCTTTATCTCAATGCACAAAATTAAGCTATGGATGTGTAGAAATACATTATGATTATCACAAATAGATCTGCTTTCTAAGCAGCCCTATAATTCTCCACTGTGGCATTATTTAGACAGTTTTGCTGCTGTTTTTTTACTTTTGTTGTATTTATGAAGCCATTAGATAAGCTGTGATGGCTACTTTCTGCTTGGAATATGGTGTGAAAGGTAGCTGACTAAACCAAATGAAGAACCGCATACCATAATATGTGCAATGAGATTGTTCCTAAGAGGCTGATGTGCTTGAAGAAATGGAAATGTCTTTCTTCATGTGCTTTCTTATGCAAAACACTTGTTTTTTCCCATGTAATACTTGCATAGAAATATTTGGATAGAAGATAATGCCTTCAGTTGCTTGCTTCTTTCCACATATGAGCATTTCTACTGCCATTAGTGTAACACTTCTCTTGAGTCACAAATATATATTGATTTAACACTCATCTTTTAAAATGCTTTTTACATAAAAGCAATTAGGGATAAAAATATATCTAATATTGTTAGGCACATGGTTTTTTCCACATGTGGTAGGACTAAAAAGCCAGTGTTTTTAAACCAGAAGGAACTTCTGCTACTTCTGCCAAGAGATGGAGGGCTTAAAATTAGGACTGGACTCTGTCCTTCCCATTTGGCCAGAGGTGTCTTCAGGGTGTGGTCAAAGTCAAGATGGTAGCCATAACTCTATGATTGAAGCTCCACTTTTTTTTTTTAGATGCATTGCATGTTCTCTATCCTGTTATATCTGGCATGAAAAATCAGATGTATGATACAAAATGGATTACTAGCTCAATGATTGTTTTCATGATTTCCAAGTGGCTGTGAATCATGGTCACAAAAGTTGGTCCTTGATGCTGATAAAGAAGTTGTATCATACAGTTGGAGGAAGAGGAATTATAGGACATCTAACCTGCAATCTGCTCAGTTCAGAAGATCCAGGAATTAGATCATCTCCAACTGATGGCTATCCAGTGTCTCTTTGGCTTCAAGCACTCTAGTAAGAAGATCAATCCCCCTAATCTTTATTTTCAATCCTGGCAATTCCAATAATTTAGGGAAGAACAATGTGCATTCAGAAAGACAATATAAGCATATGGTAACAATATCTAACAAATGATCCCATATCTGACAATCTTCAGCAAGAGGTTTGGGAATGTTCAAGCTTTATTGCTTAAGTGTTGTTAACCAGCTGCTGTAAAAAGTCACTAGATGGCTCTGTGGTATTAGAGAGCATGTGGTTCCTTTCTTAGTGGGCTAGTTGCAGGTTGGCTCAAGGAAGCTGTTAGCAAAGGGACTGCTGTCTGAATTAGAATGACGGAAGCATCTGATGTGCTTGCTTTGGTCTGCAATACCCTTTCCTCAGCAATATGTCCAATTAACCTGCAATGGATTAACCACAGTTCTCAGTTCTTTGAAGGGTTTGATCAGGAGAGAAGGAACCAAACAGGCTTTGTCATCCATTGAACCTTTTTTAATCATCTGATTTTTAACTGGTTAATTAATGTAAAAATTGAAATGGGAAACGCATATTTTTAGCCAAGGTATACATGTGCTTTAAGAGGCATCAGCTAAGAATCTAAGGAACCAGTTCTCTCCTTATAAACCTTTCCAGCTGTTAAGAGTTGTAGAAGTCTTTTGAACTTGCTTCTGCAGCTGGAGGTGGGAGAATGCCTTCTCCTGAGCTTCAGAATGACACTCTCTTAGGGCCTATGCTTGGCCACATTTTCTCATGGAAGTATCTTTTAGCGATTGAATGCACAGTGCTGCACAGTGCCTACTTTCTTAGTATTTGGAAAATATGTAAGGATACATTTTTTTTAACCAAGCTTTTAATAGTTAATTGATTTTAGCATTATGTGAATGTGAATGTTTTTAACATATTGTTTTTGCCTTTTAAAATATTGTCAGCTGTTTGATTACTCATCAGAACTGAAAGGCAGGGTCTAAACAGACAAACAAAAATGCTTTAAAGAAGTGAGAATGCCTTGTCTATCTAAGACAGCAATAGCCACCCAGGTTTTTTAGTCACCCAGGTTTTTTGTACACCCATCTATTCAAATAACTTGCACATATTAATGTTAACTAAATCTTTAATGGTAATCCTGTCTCAGTCTTTAGAGATGGAACTGAGAGTGAGAAAAAGGTCTTATTCTCTCACTTGCTGTTTATACAAATTGGAACTGAGTCTCTTGGAAGGAAAGATGTTAGCCAAAGCTGACATCTTTATGGAGGTAGGCTGCCATTCTCACCAGCTTGATCAAATTTAGGTAGAATAACTCCTAGCCTGGCATTTTACCTATATTTAGGCCTAGAAACTTTTTAAAATAGTGGCTGACAAATGGGGGAAAATAAGTCTGCATCAAAAGTCTATGCAGCAAACAAATACATAAAATCTCAGATCTACTTCCAAGTCATAATTCCTAATATTCAGTTAATCCAGGGCTACAATATTTTTTGGGGGGCAATGAAAACATTTGGAATGTTGAGAGTAGATCATGGCTACTCTTACAAAATCGCTACATTTTGTGTGGTAGGTGTGCCCAGTTACATATCACCAAATTCCCAGAGAAAAACAGACCATGTTATTTTTTTGCTACCCCTGGATGTTATCTACAATCCCTGTCTATTTTGTCTTCTTATTTTTCTGGGTTAGGTGGGTACACTTCCAAACAAAGCAATGGAATACATGTATACCCACACGTTTATTTTCTAAGAATACTTTGGGAGCTGAGTTGGACTTTGAAACATTCCTGTAAATAAAAATGACATTACATACTGGTCCTTTGCTTTACAACATCTCAGCTTCCATTTTTATTTTTTAATTAAAGGAATATTACAACAACAACAAAAACCTTAAGTGTGAGATTATCCTAGCAAATTCCATGATAGATAATAGAAATGGTTTGACTCTGCATTAATTTCACCAAACACATCTGTATGTAAACTTGGGTTTATTTTGATCAGCTTTAGGTATTTTCTGTTACTGTTCCAAACGCAGGTCTTGCCATTACAGTACAGTCATAGACACAGTTGCTCTAAAATAAGATTAAGTTTGCTTAAGACCACAGGTTTATATTGCTATACAGTAAAGCTATATAAAAGCTGGAGTAGGTTAGTTATACTTCCTTTGAAAACTTCAACAATCTTACTGTTCATTACTTTTAGCCATATTAATAAAAAGTCCAAAAGAAATCTGAAGTAAAGATTCTTTGGAAGTGAAATCAATAGGCTTTATTCCTTTAATAGATAACCCTGGTATTTAGGAAGTCCCAAAGCACATTGTGTCTTCACAGATTAAATTTCCTGAATAGCTAAGATGCTTATAAATGTTATGCAACTCATTTTTTTTTTCATACTATCTCTTGGCAGCAGCAGTGGCAGGAAATCCTAAAGGTATCTTTTTGCTATTTTGGGCATCTCTTTTTCCTTCAAGGAAAAAAAAGTGAAGCAAGATGAAAGGAACTGAAAAGCAGAGATCAAGATTTCCTGGGAATCTTATTAACAGTACTAAATTTTCTTGCATGTTTCCAGTTTTCTTTCTATAAGCCTGCTTATCACATAACATGTTGGCTTGATTGAAAATCAGAAGAAATATTAGGGCTGGGCACCAGTTCCACAAATTGTCTTAGTCAGTTCAGTGGCCCTGACCCAATATTTTCCGTAAAGAGATACTTAGCCTTTGGCTGTATGCAGGGTATGGCAGGTGTATTTGTATAGATGAGATTTTGCCCACTGAACTCTGTTGTCAGCTCAGTGAGATAACATAAGAATTGAGAAATGACTGTAATGAATGAATAAATGAAGGTTGGGCTAGATAGCTATTAAATAGGGAAAGGCAGAGAGAATCCATGGAATCAGTCTATCTTTTACACCAGTGGTAGACAATCTTTTGAATTCTGGGTGCCATAGTTGACATTTCTGAGGGGAGTCAAGGACTGGCAGAGATGAAGTAGTGATGCAAAGGGTGGGGCTGGTCTATAGGCAGGTCTAGGATTTTCATTTATTTCTGCCAGAAATTTAAGGAGGGCCCTTGGGTTTTCTTTTTTTCTGAGAACAAATTGCATCTTAAACATCATTCAGATGTTTTGCTGATTCAGAATTTAAGAATCCATACCATCTCTCTTTTACAACAGTGGTTAGTGGGGCTATGGAGGCCTCAAAAAGATAACGTGAAGCTGTACAGAGGCTTGGGTCTTATAGCCCACCCAAGCATTATGCCAAACTCTGTGCTCTTGAAGGAACCTTGATAACTGAATGGTAAAGTATGTGCAAATAATTAGTGCTACTTCTTCCTCATTCTGAAATTTGCCAGATTTCAAGGTAGTCATTTGGGGCAAGTCTTGAAATGGGGTAAGTGAAGGGAACATACAAATCATTTGACATAATTTCAGGAAGGCAGCTTAACATCATCTTTCTGAGGGAGGTCTTTCCATTTTTTTTTAAGTTTTGGAAAACAGCCAGAGAGTTTGGCAGTGATTGCAGTGCTCTTGAATATGCTAATATCCTTTCCAGAAGCATTTTGAGTGGGTAGGATGGTGTCAGAAAGAGCATTCTGCTGAATTGTGTTGCTGAATTCTCTGGAATTTAGAATTTACAAAAGAAACAATACTTGAAAAGATTCCCTATTGTTTTATATGATTCTTGCCCATAAAACTATTTCAGGACCAAGATTGTGGCCCTTGGAAGATTTCCAAATCAGACAGTTGTGAATGGGGTGTGACAGCAGCCATTTGGGTCTACCAGAATATCATGCTTATAGAATTTGTGTAATCTTCTTAGAGTTTAGATGGGCCCATCAATTCTACTTTATTGATATAGGCTGTAATGGCAGAATTTTGAAGGCCTGACACAGTTTCTCTTTCCCTCCCACTTATACCCAAGAGAATCAACACGGGCCAATCTTGATTTTCTTCCTCACCTCTTCCTGCCTTTCCAGGCTAAGCTGATGTTTTTGTAATGGCTGTCACATACTTTCTTTAAGACTATCTCTGTATTCCTCTGTACCCCATTTCCTCACTCTGAGCTTCAGTATTTTGTTTCTGCTCCCTGTCAGTGGCACTACTTAGAATGTATTTCCTCTCCATCTCCAGAGCTGTAGTAGCATGCAGAAATGATTAGAAGTATGAGAAAAGTATTTGGTTGCACAAAGTACTTTCTTTTCACCTTCAGAGCTTGCAGGAGGATGTTATATGTGGGAGGAAAGGCAGCTTTGAAGCTTGAAAGCTTTTTCTCATAAGAAGTGCTCAGATGGTTATTTTTTGGCAGGCAAATGCACCCAATGTGAATTAAAATGTGGATGGAGAGCCACTAGCAATTCACTTTATTTCTGTTTTGTGTGGAGCAGAGGCAAGGAGGTTTTTTGTTGCTCCAGGATTTGCAGTAACTGAGTGGGGTGCAAGAGTGATTGGATGGCATTTTTGCCCTCCATCCTCTTGATCAGCTGGAAGGGCACACTGATTGGCTCATGGTGTTCCTTGCATGTTTTTAACATTTTGAGACCAGGAGAATTCAACAATGAATGAAGATCAGTTTGAAACTGCTTTGTGCGGATTGGAGATGGGTGGTGGCGGCATGAAAATGCCCCTTGATTATTGTGAAAAGGAGCGTAGCTAGCTGGTTAGCTGAAACTATGAAAAGGAGTACACTCCAGTCCATACTAGATATTTCTGCTGCATGTCCTACTTGTACTCATCTAATGTTCACGTATACCTTTATGTTGATTGCTTTTGAAGAACTATGCTGATTTCATAACTTTGATATCCCTTCTCCTCCTTTCTTTCTGAGAGATCTCTGGCCCTGGCCTGAAGCAAAGATTGTCTTTAGCTTCTTTGGGCTCACGGATCTCTCTCATCTCTGTTACTCCTATTACTCTTATTCTATTACATGTTATTTAAGCTTTCTCCACTCAAGCATATGGTCCATGCAGGCAAATGTGCATATTCAGGCAGGTGAAAAGTGAGTCAAGCCCCTGAGTCACACAAGCCACAAAGTAAGTGACTTATTATGGTTTGTAGTCTCCATGTTTCAGAATTTTCCATCTAATTTGCATTAAACTAGAAATTGAGCATTCAAACTGCTTTTGGATTTTAACAAAGTGATGCCATCTGTCTTGGCTCAGATGGTGATAGCACTATCTTTAAGTGCACTGACCTGGTTTACTAAAGAGCCATTGCTTGTGATTATCATAATGGAACCTTGGACTGGTATTAGCTTGGTTATGTCCTTCAGTTTTATCAACAACCTTCTGCATCAGATTGGCTTATGCCCAGCACACCCCTTGTAACTCCCACTGGTGGCATGTTGAAAAAGAGTTGGATGAAACTCAGAAGAGCTCTTAATAGTAGCCTGGCACTGGGCCTGCTTAGGTTCATGACTATGATGAAAGACTTTTTTCCATGCACCTTTTTCTAATCATCTTGCCAAGAATGAGCCAGTGGTAAATCATACTAAACGTATGCCAAAGCAGAGTACAAAACCAGATTGAGATCCACTTGGCGACTTTTTTCTCTAGTTTTAAGATATTCACTCCCTGATTATATATCCTGTTGCTCACTTACCATCCAGGAGGATTTGATCAGGCAGTGAACAAGACTATCATCACAGAGGTGGGCATATGCATTAACAGTCTTAAATTACAGGAAGGCTGATTCCCGATGGATATTAGGAAAAGCCTATGCAGCAGTGTTTTTCAACCTTGGCAATTTTCAGATATGTGGACTTTAACCCCCAGAATTCCCCAGCCAGCAAGGGGAATCCCAGCAAGGCTGGCTGGGGAATTCTGGGAGTTGAAGTCCACACATTTGAATGTTGCCAAGGTTGAGAAACGCTGCTATACAGTAATGAGTAAGAGTAATTTGATAGTGGAATTGATTACTCAGAAAGCTGGTGGGTTCCCCCTCACTGGAATGTTTAATTTGGATTCTTGGGTGGAAAAGTAAGTTAGATTCAATGGCTTGAACTGCCCCTTCCAAAATTTCTATGAATCTGAAACTTGAATAGACACACTTATGTAAAAAAGAAGCATGGCTTTGATCACACAATCATGCCACCATTTTGACTTTTTTGGATTTATCTACAGATGCCCTTGCTGGTCTTGCATAAACTTAAACAATAAAAAAGGAGAGTAGCTGCATTTATTATATATACATCATAATATAAGCCTTGGTGGAATAGGCCAAAGGCCTACCTTGGCCTACCTGTAGGACCTGTTTTCTGACAATGGAAGTCCAGAAAAGAAACTATCTGCTAGCAAGCATGTAAAATATACCTTTTTTTTTTAATGAAAAAAAATTCTTTTAAGAAATCTATACAGAAATGAAAGACAGATTTATCCTGGCACACACACACAGACACCAATTAATTGATTTCCTAGTATTTATGTAGCTAAAATGGCATCATTCATACTGAAGCAGAAGGTATAATGTTTAAAAGAACTCACGGATTTGCAGGAGTATAACAAACATCGAAGAAAAAAATGTACAAACCTGTGGGAGCCAACAGTCACCTACCCAAATAGTCTAATGAACACCGAGCATAAATTATGAGACGTGGGATACAGTAGTGACTATGGGAAGTAGGGCATTAAAATCTGACATAGTGGTATTGTTTGTATATTGTAAGACAATCTGATTCCTTCATTTAAATGAAAGGCAATAGTGTTGTTGAGAAAGGAATACATAATACTGTTGGACAGGAGACACGTAATCATTTTTTTTTTTTCAAATTCTAGAGCTGCATCTTTGCTGTGGAAAAACATTCTGACTTTAAGCCTTACTCAGGTCTTGCTGAGATGATGCTGTAAAGATAATTGCAGTCTTGTTTTGAACAGGCCAAGGCAAAGAACAAATTGCTGCAGGTCAATTGAACCTTTTCTGCAACTTATTGTCCTGCCCTGATTTACAAGGTGAATTTGGAACAACCACAGATAAGTTTATTTGGTAGTCCAGCTGCAGTAATCCCCAGAGCTGGAAGACTTTCAGTTTCCAGATGCTGTTTTCCCCACCACGTGTCATCTGCTCACAGATTAGCTCCTGCAAGGCAAACAGTCTTCATGAGTTTGCATTATTGTGTAAGGTAGTTGCAAATGGGGTATTGGCAGTCATTCAATACCAATGGCTGAAGCCCAGATCGAATGAAGCATTTTTGCAACCTCATTCTTTGATTATAGAATATTTATTTACACTTGTTTGTCATCTTCTGTCTGCTGTTTTGTAGGTATAGAACATACCTAGGCTGAGTTCCTGTTGGTTACAATACCCTTGGAAAAATCCATTGCAGTGAGCAAAATGGCCAGTGTTATATTAATTGCTGGTAATAGGTATAATACTCAGGAATATATCCTGTAGGAACAAAATCAAAAACTCAAATCAGGCATCATCTTTGTATGCTCATTTTTATTTTGTTTGCTTTGCACTAGTTGTACTTGAAACCTGTCTGTACATTTAACAAGGAAAATGAGCCACAGCAGCACATTAAACATTTGCCTTCAGAAAATATAAGCCAGTGTTGTCCAAACTTGGCCACTTTAAGATGAGTGGACTTCAACTCCCAGAATTCCCCAGCCAGCATGGCTGGCTGGGGAATTCTGGGAGTTGAAGTCCATTCATCTTAAAGTGGCCAAGTTTGGACAACACTGATATAAGGTGTCAATCTAGAGTTCAGCAGAACCAACACCACCATTATAAAAACGAGGCAACTTTTTCAGGGGGCAGCTGATGATGATATAGAAGGGACGTTTCCATGCACTTCTGGAAGACAGAGATACACATTCTAGGCAGCCTCAGCTGCACTCCGTACTGCTAACCCTCTTCAGATACAGCAGAGAATGCTGCTTCATCACTAGTATCAAAAGATAAAGCTTCTATCAGGAGTCTTGCTGTTTCTGTAAGTGACACTGGCTATTCAGTGGTGTTGGAAGTATGCCATAGTTACCTTTGCTTTTGGAAGCAGTGATGATCTCTCCTGCCTTTCTAAGAGCGTTGACACTGTAGTTGCACACTACTCCTGTCTCTATGCCTTCACAATTTTAGTTTCAGGTTAGACACAGAAGTGGTAGGAAGAGGATAGTACCCAGCACCTTCTGGACCAGCTTTCTCTTCAGCTTTTTTTGACTGTGATTGTGGAGAACCTGTGGCCTTTCAGACACAACCACTAATTCCTAATCCTTTGCCAAAGCCAGAATAATCAAACATGCATTGTGACATCATGACGCAAGTTCCTTTTGTATTTCCATTGTGATGTTGCATGCAATTATGTAAGAAACAGAGCTTACATCATGTCATAACATGCATATTGTTACTTGCCCCCTTCCCCTCTTGTAGAGTCCTGTGCCATCAAATGTTATTGCATTCAAATATCATTAGATACAATTGGCATACAATAGGCAGTGGTCAAGAGAGCTGGACCATAAAGAAGGCTGAGCTTCTGAGAATTGATGCCTTTGAACTGTGGTGCTGGAGAAGACTCTTAAGAGTCCCCTGGACTGCTAGGAGGTCAAACCAGTCAATCCTAAAGGAAATCAACCCTGACTGCTCATTGGAAGGATTGATAATGAAGCTCAAGCTCAGATACTTTGGTCACCTAATGTGAAGAGAGGACTCTTTGGAAAAGACCCTGATGCTGGGAAAGATTGAAGGCAAAAGGAGAAGAGGACGGCAGAGGATGAGGTGGTTAGATAGCATCACTGAAGCAATGAGCATGAAACTGAGCAAACTCAGGGAGGCAGTGAAGGACAGGAAGGCCTGGCGCAATATGGTTCATGGGGTCACGAAGAGTCGGACACGACTTAACGACTAAACAACAACAACAACAACAACAATTCCAGCCACTTCTGGAAGAGCACAACGTCCTCACCCTGCTGTAAAGATATGATCTCTGATTTGTTAGCTGTCATATACAGGCATACAAGCCTCCCAGCTGGATTGTTTGCATCTTTATATAGCTCAGATAAGAAACTAACAGGGCAAACAAGATAGTGCCCTGTGAGGGTTCAATTGAGAAAATACTAAACATTTTATATATGAAAACTCTCCCTTTTTCTCCATCTTTATCTTGATATGTCATTATTTAAAGGGAAAGGTGGGATCAGGACCGCTTTGTTTTGGATCAGAGAATTTTATCCACACAGGAGACACAAGACCTTATATTAGCTCCCAAGAGAATGATAGTTGCTGCTTGTGTGGGTACCGTTCAAGACATTTCAGTGTGAAAAGGAAATAAGGAGTGCAGAGTGTTAAATCTGAAAAGCTAGTTGACACAATGGATTTATTATGGTTTTTCTTTATCTGGCCAGAAGCAGTACGGACCTGTGCTGTTGTTTTTTTTTTTTTTGGTGAACTGTGGGGTTGTGCCTTTTTATCTTTGTTGACAGGAACGATACCTCTGTCATCTGAAGGAAATACTAAAAATATGACTTATCAGTGGATGCTGCATTAACCCACCTCCCTGGTTTTAAACGGAGACATGCTGAAAAGAAGAATAGGTTGTTATGATGCTTATCTTGCAGCTCCAGCAGTTAGTGGCATAAGGAAAATTAGTTTCCCCTTACCCCAATAACCAAAAACAGGCAATTTAGTAATATGACAGCTTTTACAGGAATTCAGTTTGCTCTAACACCTCAAGCTCTAAATGCAAGGAGTCAACCTCTTCCTCTTCTAGAGTTCAGCAGGGCAAGAGGAACCGAAGAAACGCAGCATCGCTAGAAACCGCTGGGAAACTGAAGATGGTTGTGGTGTTGTTCCATTCTCTGCCTGTAGGGGGCCCCTTCCTCAGCAAAGGTTGCCCTAAAGGGAAAGCTAGAAGAGGAAGCACATGAAAAAGGGAAGGGCTGCCATGACGGTTTGGCGGTGCTGCCTGCATTTCTCTATTGAGTCCAGTCTCCAAGGTAAAGCAGCCTGTCTCAGCTTGCTGCTTTCCAGACATCTCAGTAATTCTAGGCTGTATTCCTCAAACATCCGGACAGCATCCAACTGGGAGAAGGCTAAGCTCATGCTTGGTTCAGTTCCTCCAAACACCACAGTGAGTCAAAAATGAAAGACCCTGCAAGGTGAGAAGTAGACCCCACCCCCCCAAAAGGAGGGGGGACACAGAAAGTACCAATGTGTGGGGAAGCTGGCAAAGGTGCACAATCTATAGGACTGCAAAAATGTTTGTGCATTAAGTCAGAAGCATATTGTGCAGTAAAACTCAAGCTTTATCAACTCATGCTTTAAAAAAAAAAATCTTCCAATCTTCCAAAATGAGTACTAACAGCACAGCATATGAAATTATGAAAACTGAAACAGTGTCATTATTGTTGTTATTTGCTCAAATAAATCAGAGAAAAATTAGCTGATACAGAAGTATGGATTATTTGCCTTGTTTGTCCTCCAACAGTGTTAGACTGCAATTCCCATGGCTGGGTGGAGAGACTGAAAGTTTAGTCCTACACATCGGGAGGCACAGTGAACCCCCATTGCTGATCTCCATCCTACCTTTATTTCCTGTTTTGGCTTGCCACTAAATGGTTTTGTTGGGATTGCCTTTGTGTCAAGATGTGTTAAATCAATTGGGTAAATTGTCTAATTTTGCTTCCCTCCCTCTCTCTCAACATCATCAGCTGGCAGGAAACCATCTACCAAACACAGCAATGCAATATGTAAGGGGCGGGGTTTGACATTTGAAGTCCTCTTGATGGGTGGAGGTTTGCCCCATCAGGAAGAGAACTGAGTGGGATCCTGAGGGGAGCTGAGTCACAGAGCCATATACATAGTACCCAGAGGTTGGTTTTCCCTGGTTCTGAAGGGCAGCCAGACCCATGCTGCTTTACTATGCCAGAGAATGAAGGCTTAGCTCTCTTCTAAAGCTTGCCACTTCAGCAAGCCTGAACAGCTGCTTGGAGGGCCTGCAGAACTGGTCAACTTTGAAGGACAGCTAGACCTGCCATCTCCTGCTTAGAAGAGTGTGGATTTATAGTTTTTTCAAAACACTGCTTTGTTTAACGTGCCTGCACATGTGAGATCAGGACAAGATTTCCTTCTAACAGAGGAAGACTAGGGTTGATTCAAGCATAATTACTCAATAAGAACTCTGAAACCCCCCCCCAGCTAATATCTCATTTATGACTCCTTTTGACTCAGTTACACAAACAGCCTTCATGTTATCACCATTAGAGGATGAATAATGCAGATAGCCATTTCCAGTCAGTAATCCTGCAATATGATCTTGTACCTTTACTGCTAGTCGTATTATGTACTTTTAGTTTTTAAAGTACTAAATGACTAACTCCTCAGAACACCTTATCCTTCAGACTGGCTGCTGATGCTTCTTTTTTAGCAAAACAAATTCTACATAAAGGGGGGAACAATCATTTCCAGAGTTTAGTTAACAAAGTAAAAAAATAACAGGGTGTGTGCTGGTCCATGTTAAACAGCACTCCAACCTGAGTTCTGAGCTGAACAAAAGAAAAATAGGTTACATGATTAACAAGATATTATTTCTATAAAATTGCTTCTGAGTCAGCTGTTCTTCAAAGCAAAAGACGATTCTGGGGAAAAAACCTTGTTCAATGACAAGCAAGCTGAAATGAACTGAACAGAATTCATGCCATGTTAAAGTTTAGTATTCTTAGGTAAGCACCACTCTGGGGTGAAATCAGAAAGCTAGTTTAACTTTCATGTGGGGCATATTACAATCAAACCAAACCACAACTTGCCCATCAAGAGAAATGATATGAATGAGAAATACAGTAACATTAAATAGACATGATAGTGAACATTTTTAAAACGCCACCAATATCACACTTTCTGAATAAATATATGGGTCAGAATAGTTGTTCTTCAGACTGTGCTACTTCAAATTTTGTGATCTGTTGTTGGCTTAGAAATCAAGTGAAAAGTAATGTACAACTTTAAAATTTGTGTATCATTTGCATCTCTCAGAAGAAGACTGATACAGAAAGTAGACTGATTGGATGATACAAAGGGAGGGAACAATCAGAATTAAGCATTTTTTTCCCCTTCTCATTGATTTAGGTGGATGCGATTTCTGTGTGTTTTGAATATAAATGAATACACCTTAAATTTCTCTCTCTCGTGCACACACACACACACACACATATGCGTATATATATATATTTCTCTGGTTAAACTGTCATTCCAAGCCTCAAATTTGCCAGGTGCAATTAAAAGCTTACAGAGGTAAAATGTCTATCAAATCTACATTTAGAGAAAACAAACCATACATGGATGAGACAAGAGAACCTGGAACGGATAGAAAGCTACTACAACAGTAGACTTAATGAGAGGAAATATATGAAATGTATGAGGGAACTATGGATGGACAGAAGTCCTACATCCACACGAACTGAAAAACAGCTAGTTACCCAATACTTCAACATAGTGAAGAGGAAGCTGCTCTCACAACCTGAGATAGACCAACTAAACATTACATCCTGGACTCAAGCAGACCCGGAAGAACAACTGGATGTGCAGCCAACACCTGAAGTTGGAATGTCACTGCCACCCCCTCTATTACAGAACACAGCAGCTGATATGAGGCATAAAATCATGGATAAACTAGCTACAGTCAACCCTCATGACTGATTATCAAGGCTCAGTGGAGAAGTACCATCAAACAGTATGCTAGAAGATGCCAATAGAGCCCTCACAACATCCCTACTACCACCATAACTCAAACCAATGAACTGGTACACTCTACAGCTGCTGTAATCCTGGAAATGCTTGGCTACACAATCAAGAAGAACAGCAGTACATATCCTGCCTGGAAAAGGAGGTTGGAGGCTAAGATCAAGGCAACTTAGAGAGAAGTTAGTCAGCCGGTGAAGCTACAGAAGTGTGTGGAGATTAAGGATAAGAATCGGCTACCGAAAAAATACAAGGGCCTGACTCCATCTGAAGCCCTAGAGACTGCTAAACAAAGGCTCACAATACTGGCTACCAGGCTAAGGAGGTACACTAGAGAAGGAGAGGCCAAGAAGATAAATGCCTGTTCTCCAAAGAACCATCCACGGTGTATTCCCAACTGCAGTGCAACAACACAGAAACAGCAGAGCTACCAACAGCAGAAACTGAACAGTGCTGAAAGAACATATGGGAGAAAGAGAAGACGCATAACACCCATGCAAAGTGGCTGCGGGATCTGAAAGCAGACCACAGCAATCTCCCAGAACAGGAACCAGTCACCATCACAGTAGCAGACATCCAACAGCGGGTCAAGAACATGAAGTGCTGGACAGCACCTGGCCTGGATGTGATCCATACCTACTGGCTAAAGAAACTAACAGCAGTGCATGAATGCCTAGCAGCACAGATGAACCAGTTGCTGACAGCAGGCTGGCTAACACAAGGAAGGACAGTGCTGATCACAAAAGACCCCCACAAGGGAACAGCACCATCCAACTACTGGCCAATAACCTGTCTCCCCACAACCTGGAAAGTCCTATCAGGCATCATAGCTGCCAGACTACAAGACCATATGGATCAGTGTATGATCACAGCTCAGAAGGGTATTGGAAACAACACCAGAGGCTCAAAATACCAGTTGCTCATAGATAGAGCAGTCGCCTGAGACTCAAGGTCTAGACAGACTAATTTGAGCATAGCCTGGATTGACTACAGAAACGCCTATGACTCAGTGCCACACACATGGTTCTGTGAATGCCTGGCACTATACAAAGTCAATAGGACACTAAGGACCTTCCTCAAGAACTCAATGGGACTGTGGAGGACAATGCTGGAAGTCAACTCAAGACAGCTTGCACAAGTAGCCATCAAGTGTGGCATATACCAAGGTGATGTTCCCGCTACTGTTCTGCATAGGCTTGAACCCCCTCAGCGAGATAATCACAAGGACTGGATACAGATATAAGTTCAAGAGTGGAACTACCATCAGCCACCTCCTCTACATGGATGACATCAAGCTCTACGCTAAGAGTGAACAAGTAATTAACTTGCTGATCCACCTGACACAAATCTACATTAAGGACACTGGGATGTCATCTGGACTGGAGAAGTGTGGCTGGATGGAGGTAAAGAGAGGGAAGGTATTTAAGACTGATGGGGTGGAACTACCAGCAGGCCTCATAGCAGTCATACAGAAAATTACCTTGGTATCCCACTGTCACATGGGAACCATAATGAGGCAAGGAAGGCAGAAACATCCAAGTACCACCAAAGGATAAGACAGGTCCTGGAGAGCCAGCTCAATGGGAATAACAAGATCCACCCCATCAACAGGTATGTCCTGCCAGTCATCAGATACCCTACTGGTATAGTGGGCTGCCAAAGGAGGACATGGAGGCTGCTGATGTGAAGACCTGGAAGCTCCTCACAATGTATGGAGGTTTCCACCTCAAGTCCAACACCCAGAGACTGTACATGAGCTGAAAAGAGGGTGGGTGGGGTCTTGTGTGTGTCCTACATGACACTCAGAGCATTCAGAGTACATCAGTGAGATGGCACCCAAAGATGAGCTGTTGAGAGAATGCCTGAGGCAGCAGCAGATATGGGAGAAAGTTCAAGCAGAAGTGCCATGGCAAGACAAGACCCTGCATAGGATGTACCATTGACAGATAGCTGAGGTGGCTGACATTGGGGAATCCTACCAGTGGCTGGAAAGGGCTGGACTAAAAGACAGCACTGAGGCACTAATCATAGCAGCACAAGAACAGGCACTAAGTACCAGATCCAGGACCCAAGATGCAGACTCTGCAGAGACGCCTCAGAGACAGTCCAATACATAGTGGCAGGGTGTAAGATGCAGGCAACAACAGCATACACTGAATGACACACCAAGTAGCTGGCATTGTATACAGGAACATCTGCACAGTGTATGGGCTAGACCCTCTCAAGTCCAAATGGGAGATTCCACAGAAGGTTGTGGTGAATAACAGGGCTAAGATCCCGTGGGACTTCCAGAGCCAGACCAACAGGCAGGTATAGGCCAGTCAACCAGACATCATGGTAGTAGACAAGGACCAGAAGACAGAGGTGATGACAGATGTAGCAGTGTCAAGTGAGAGCAACATCAGGAAGGAGTATGAGAATCTGGAGAAGTACCAGGGCTTGAAGGAGGAACTAGAGAGGATATGGAAGGTAAAGGCCAAAGTGGTCCCAGTGGTGATAGGAGCACTCGAGGCTGTGACTCCTAAGCTGGGAGAGAGTCTCCAACAGATCCCAGGAACAACATCAGAGCTCTCTGTCCAGAAGAGTGCAGTGCTAGGAATAGCTAAGATACTGGGCAGCACCCCCAAACTCCCAGGCCTCTGGTAGAGGACCCAAGATTGAGGAAGATATATACCACCCATAGGGTTGAGAGGGGATTTTTTAATGTATATATTATCTGATTAAACTGTCATTCTAAGTCTCAAATTTGCCAGGTGCAATTAAAATTTATCTTCACAGAGATAAAATGTCTATCAAATCTATATTTAGAGAAAAAAGTCCCTCTTTTATCTCAAAATCTTTAAGAAAAATGTGAAGGAAGTGAACAGCAAATGTAAAGCAGAGTATGATTTGTAGATGAATATGATATAAAGAAATATGGAAAGAAATAATTAAAAATCACAAGGATGTTTCTGTAGAATATTTACATGTCTTGTACTTTCTTTGCTAATGTATAACTGGTCTCTATTGATTTTTCACTTTTGCTGTTGAAAAAATGAGAGTTTCCAGTAATTCACTGGTGACATCTATATGTAAGTGATATTTTATAAAATCAGTATTTTGTTCAGCTGATTTGAATAATATAGTTATTAATCTTTATATATTATTATACATTTAATTAAATCTAGCTCTCTATGTTATTTTCCTGTTTTGCATTTAATTCTTTTTGGCATTTCATTATACTTGCTCTAGTTTCCTATTTTTATGTTACATTTTTCTTCCTCAACCATTTCCACACTGTGAAAGAAGTAGGAAGCTCATAGTTTTAGATACATTGAACAAGTGGGCCAAACCTTATGCTGTAAACAAAAATCAAGTGTTCCTTTTCATCTACTTGTTTGATCAGTGATGATATCATCCTTCCCCAATGTACTCTCTTCCAGATGTATTGGCCAACCACTCCCATAAATGAGTTGCTATATCAGAGGACCCCAGACTAAAGAAGATGGAAAATACCTAGTGTAGCCAATGAGAAACCCCATTCCTGGCTTAATTTTTGGAGTTCAATTTTATTAGTGTTATTGGAGCAGTGCAATTAGTTCTTCTACATGTTCAACAGTTCTTCTGTTGTACCTCACAGAGCTGTGTAGCATGAAATGGACAAATAATATGGGAGGGGCAAGGCATGTGAAAAGTTTCAGTTTCAACACTGCACTTTACTGCACTACTGGATTTATATCAGAAGTCTCTCCCACACCCAGTGTGGTTTACATTTGACTGGAATAGCTTAGGAAACAATTGTAGGAGAGGCAGGTCCATTTTACTGCAGTCCTAAAAGATGACAGATCTAGGAAGATCCAGTGGAATCTCTCTAGCTTGGATCTCTCTCTCTCTCTCTCTCTCTCTCATCCCTTGAACTCTTGAATCAATCTATCTATCTATCTATCTATCTATCTATCTATCTATCTATCTATCTATCTATCTATCTATCTATCTATCTCAGATATCTTCCCTTGTAATTATCCTATTGGCTGAGAATTAGCTACAGATTGGCCACTTAATATTTAATGATTTGCAAATGATTTGGGCATAGTCTGACTACTGCAAACAGTTTTGTTTCTTCTTGTTTAAGAGGCAGCTGGTGTATTATTTCATAATGACTCAGGAAAGACAGTCCACATTGTATAGCAACTATATCATATTCTACCCATTATCAGTAGATCTGGGAAACTGTGTTGCATCAATGGCACAGGCATTCTCAAAGCATCTGTTTCCAAATAGATGTAGGGCTTCAGTCAGCTTCTTATGTATAGCGTCTGAGGAAGTGAAACAGCTTATATCTATGGTCAGGTTTATTCATGATATGGCTTAGGGCTTGTACAGCCTTTCTTCCATTTTCTAACTCCCTCCCCAACTCTTTGCCTGAATCACTGTATTCCGGTTTCATTAGTGATGGTTCATAGTCTGGCAAGCCTTTATCTTACCTTCTCTTGCTTCTTGGCATCATCATCCTTGGGGGATTTGAGCTGCTGTACCTTCTTCTCTCTCAACCTCTTTATGAGGGAGCTTTGGAATCAGCTCTTAATACTGTGTGGGCAACAACCAGTTTTGAACATATTTTAAAAAGGGTGTTGAAAGCATGTTTATTTCACTCCCAAATGGAGTGGAAGAAGCCATCCAAGGCTTGGGCCACAACTGTAAACTCTGATCCTTAGCCAGGCACACAAGATTCGATCCTTATACTAAATCCATAAAACAATCCATACTGTTTTTTGGATTTAGTATTAGAATTGAATTGGTTTGCTGGCAATTTTTTTTAGTAGGGGGACACATGTTTACTTCTTTTTGTTGTTTTAGTGACTATAAATGGGATAGTTTTTGTTAGATTACTATATATTGTAAATTTTATTGTGTAAAGATTTGTTATCATTGGTGGTCTTTGACATACTCAAGTTTTAACTGACTGCCTTCAAAGTGATTATTATGCAGCTTATTAAAATGATTCATTATCATCATCATTATCCCAGTAAGCAGCACTGATGTACTTGTGGAACACATGGCTGAATTAATTTATTACTGGAACATTCTCTTCATGGCCAGCCTGAAATAGAAGCTTTTATTAAGTGATGCTCCTACTTGGACTCCAAAAGGCCTTCATTTTTTGTCACACACCGCCTTCGGGCTGATGTAGTTGCAGCCACAGCAAGAAGAAAACATGAGGGAGAAATGTAATACACAATGTTCTTTCCACTATTATTCCAGGCACGATGGAGTTGGATTGTAGTCCATTAACATTTATACCATAATAAATTAGTTGGTATTTATGGTGCCATGAGACTCATTTATTTATTTTTTTCTGCCACGATGTAGTCAGCTGTCCTTTTGGAGAACAGAACATGGTGGGACCTGCATGAGTACTAGCAGGAGTCACAGGAATCTGTAATAAGGAAATATGAATGCAATGATGACATCATCATGTAAATACTGCCACTTACATACTTGCTTAAATTGGGGCACTGGAGGTATTTGCATGATGATCTCATTGTGTACATATTGTCATTTTGGCTTCATTGCAGTTTCTTGCAGATGCCCCTGAGTACAGCAGAGAGTAAGTTACAGAATAGAGAATTATTCTGAGATTTGGAAATAATAGGCTAAAAACATCAATTTGGAGAGCTTGATCACATATATTTATCAAGGTGTCCTCTTCTTCAGCAAATAGTCTAATGCATATTATTATGTTGTATGTATGGGGGCTGTTGTCCAGATTTGTCATCTTGTTTTCTATTCATCTTTATCGTATTTCTTATCTTGTTTGGTTTTAGTGCAGGCCATTCAGAGTCAGTTTTTGAGTCCCGCAATGCCTGAATTGTATTGAATAGAACTGAATACCTACGTGTTGATTTTGCACCTCCATAAGATGCAGTCCCCTAGGTCAAATTACACATTGTGAGTTTGTTGTTGCACTCTGTGTAAATTCAAGTTTTTTGGGAGAAAGCTATTTGTGTTTCTATATTTATGTTCCTGAGAGTGGAAATCTAGCCTGGACAAAGATTAGTCAGCAGGTTTAAACGTAAAACTTTAACAGAAAGGTTTTTTTAAGGAGATACGTGGAAGAAATATGCAAAATGTAGTTTCTAGCTAGCTACATCTTATCTGGAGCTGAAACAGCAAGCAATAGGCCCATGCTTTGGGTACAGACAGAAAGTAGGCATTGTGATTAGCAGTCTCACAGGCAAAAAGGGTAATGGTCAGTTCTCAGACTGATAAGGATTTGGGACACAGTTTTATAAATAGCCACTTGCAAGTTCCTTTCTTATCTATGAAGAGACCTGCCAGTCCTCTAGGTCACAGAAAGGCAATAAAAAAGAAAATGAGGAAAACTCTGCCCTAATGTACTTCAGGATATATTAGTTATAGATGGGAAATCATTCAGTTGCTAGAATTCTTATAACTCCGCCCCCTTTTTTTTCATAAATCTTGCTAAAGAAACTCTGGGAGAATCATGCTTGGAAAATAATTACTTCTGATTTTAGGCAGATGCTAAAGAGCTTGAGAAAGAGTAGGCAGGCTGAAAAACAAGGAAGAGACACAGAGTAAATGCCTCACTCTTTCTATACCCACTGCCCCTTGTGATCCATAGATTGTAGGGTGCTGAAGAGTTGTGGTATTGAAGTCACACTTCCAGCAGTCTGAAGGCTACCGTGGAGAAGGAGAGGACCCAGATTAGGTCTAGAGTGCAGGGTGGCGGCTGCATTAACAGAATGATTAACTCCACCAAGTGCATGGCATAATCTCTATATGTGTTATACTACCCATAACAGGAGTTGTTTAAAATTGCCCATATAGTAAGTTGCTAATAATATACTTTGGATTTATGGGGGGGGGGTTCTGCAGAAAATATGAATTAATTTTTCCAAAAAGTGATAAACTAGCCTTATGTCTGATGAATCACCCGTTCATTCAGCTGACTTGGCCCTGGACTTCTGCCCCTGATGACACCATTGCTTTCAAGACAGATATCTTAACAAGAAAAAGTACTTTAGAGTTGCTGGTTGGTTGAACTTGATTTGAATTTCCAAAACATGGACGTGACATTTACTGAAAAATATGAGAGCTTTTCACATACAGCCCAAGGCTAGGGCACACATCATGTAAACTGATCTTGAAAACGAAATTAGGAGCCTGGTTGTCAGGGGTGGGAAGGGAGTGAAGAAATTCCTCCAAGTCCATCTGTTGTACAACATGCTTCTACTGTTAGCATTAGAAGCCTTCTGCCTGAATGCTTTACTCTGGGTTCTTGAGCAAAGAGATTAGACTTATGGAGTCCTTGGGGTTCTCTGAGCTTGGTTGTTTTCTTGCAAACGTTTCGTTACCTGGCTAGGTAACATCTTCAGTGCTAGAGTCCATATTCACTTCTATTAAATTAGACTTAGTGGCCTAAATGACCCCTTCTATGATTCTATGGATGTAACTTTATTTCATATATTTTAGTAAGCAGTTGTAAATATTAGATTCTTTTTCAGTCTTTGCAGAGTACATCTATGCTTCTAAGAATCTTGGGAACTGTAGTTTAGCACGATCCAATGATATTTTTATTCCATTTTATTGAAATAAAAAAATTAAAAATGAATCAAAATGTTTTGAAAAACTAGGATTGCTACAATTTGGTGCATTGCTTGAAAATGTGCCCAGAAAGGAAAGATGGGGCAGGTGAGAGCATCCTGGGACAGTGATGATTAATATTCTTACCAGTTTGCTTTCTAGCAAATGAGTATTTTATTACTGGTCCACCTACCACAGCAAGTTATCTTGCGAATGAGTAAACTGCCTCTACAGCAGCCATTTTGAGAGAGTGCTTATGCTATGCCCTTAAAACTCCAGAAGAATTTTTTTGGCTCTGAAAGTTGCCCATCCTTGTGAAAGTGAACCTAAAGATGGCTGAGGATGCCTGACTTAACAGATCTCTAAAAGTATAGAAATTTTGATGCAGATGGGGTTTGGCCACTACTATAAGAAAAACTCCCCCTGAATTGGCCAAGCAATGGAATTTAGTACACATCACCAAGCAGTTTGCTTCCTTCTTTGGCCTATCTTATGACACATTTTTTGTCAGCCTGCTCCTCTCCAGGTAGGCAGGGCCAATGCATCGTGAGGATGCCAAGGTGGGGAAGGCTGGTGTGGCTTAGTTGCATGATGAAAATAATGGACTGTTAAGATGAAAACAAGCCTACTCCAGAGAGGATGTTTAGATGATATCATAGGGAGCAGTCATGTGCAGCCATGTGCCTGGCCTGTGCCACATCTGAAGAATGGATTTTCCCCTCTCCAGCCCTTGGCCCTGGAAAGGAATAGATGGGTTTACTGAGTCAAATGACACTGCTTCCCAAATAGTTTGGCTGCTATAAAATAGTATATTTGTCTTTATGTTTTATTAGATTTGTGGAATATGCCATCAGTAGGATGCAACTTTCTTGCAGCTGAGACTAAACTTAAAAAAAAAAAAGTTTTCCAGGAGGGAGATGTGGCTGGTGATGTTATGATGTCATTAGCGTGGGTGAGACTAGCATTTATAGATTGCCAGATAGGAAAAATTGGTTCAGCTTGAGGGATAGGAGGTTTTAAAAGATGAAATGGATGCCTTAAGCCTCTGCAAGACACAAGACACCCATTTCACTCCACTCTACCTCTTCAGTCTTATATTCCAAGACAGGTATGGGGCTGCTCTGGGGGATTCAAAAGTTGGGGAGGCGACACTTGAAACCTGCAGGTTTTGCATCTGTGATGTAAGTGGTAGTAAGTGGTATAATGTGTAAAACTAGCTCCCCGCTCTCCCATTTATAGCTTTCTTTAGGGGATAAAAGAATATAATTATACAATAGCACATTCATATGCAGCAAGGCAGAAAGCTGACAAAAGGCATGTTTCCAATAAGAACAGAGCACAGAGGGATAAACAACAAACCAAATACCAAGGTGAGCCTTCAACTAGCATATTTTTGCTGCATGGACTGCAAGGATATGCCTGCCATTTTGCTTTCTGCTCTATGGTTGCTGATGGCTTTGATTTGCTCCTGAATTCTGATAACAAGCTATGTGAATTGTTTACTTAATCCCTGATAGACTTCACCTACAATTTGTATTTTTTTCCCCTCCAGGAGGAGTGCATGAACCCCACTTCTATAAAAGAAAGTGGGGGTAGAAGCACAGCTGGTTTAACTCTTCCTTTTCAATTCACAGTACCATGTCAGAGTTAGCTTGAAACCAAATAGGGTATGGCTATGCTGTCACAGTGTTTACATTCTCGTGTAGGCCCCTTTAAGTGGGCAAGTTGCCCATTGGCAGAAAGGAAATCCAAGCAAGGGAGCAAATGAGGATCTGATCTAATGTGGATGGAGAAGTTGTCCTCATTTAATTGAATCTGGGCATTTGTTATGTGGGGACCGCGTTTTCTGGTGTTCAGCATATGTCCTGGAATGGATATGCAGCATCGTTCTTAAAAATAATATGGACTATTTGGTAACTGAGAATGCTGTCCAGATATTACTATGTATTAAGGCTGAAAACCGTGTGCCATATAATGCATGTCACTGAAACCAAGTGGAAAACTGAAGAAAAAAATTTAAAAAGAACACTTCAACATTATTCAGCACATTTTAAAACAGCTACTGGTGTTCCTGCCTCCACTGTCCTCACTCCACATTTAGCCACAGCTCAAACAAGGCAACAGGAGCAGCTGTTAAGTAAAATAATTCAAAAAGCCTTTTAGGATGAATTATTGGATTTAATCCAAACCAAAGTTTTATCCTTCACCATTCTCCATTTATCTGTTTGGAAATAAACTCCTTTATGACCCTCATTTAAGTATGGACATGCATTTAAGATTACCATAGGCATTGGCTGCATATACTGTAGCTCCTCTTAAAACGATGAGCTTTTAAACTAGTTCCCCGCTGATATCAACCAGACCCATATTCAGTTTACTAGATACATCCATTATTCCCTGTACCCTTGGTAAAACATCTTCATTCATAAATGGAATTTGAGTGTAATAATTTTGTAATGAAGGGCTACTGGCCCATTTGGGATGGAGAGAACATATTGTGTGTACTCTTCCAAAATGGCTGACAAGGAGCTCAGCCATTCACATAATGGTTGCTATAAGGCAGTGTTGTCCAAACTTGGCCACTTTAAGATGAGTGGACTTCAACTCCCAGAATTCCTCAGCCAGCCAGCCAGCCAGTGTGGCCAAGTTTGGACAACACTGCTATAAGGGAATTAGAAACCATGGCTGTACCGACATATTTGTGTCTCTTTGTCCCACAGAAGGCTCTGTGCTATCCTTGCTTATATCTGTCCTTTTCTTGGGCAGAATGTTTTGAAACAGAACTCTGTCCCCCATATTTTGATTTTCTAAGAAAGCATATGGGACCTATTTGGGGCCTAGAGACATTCATAGCAATAAAGTTGATGATGGAGGTTGAACTTTGCTTTGCAACATGACCAACCTTTTCTCATTTTTAAAAGATGAAATATTCTTTAAAAAAAATCAGGTGGGCCATGATGTCTGATGGGCACCAAGGAAGGAAACCAGAAGCACATTGGTACCCCCAGGTGTAAGATTTGGGACTTCAATTACAAAGTAAAAAGTAGTGCTAAATGTTGGGCAATCCTTTGTAACCTGTTCCATTGATTTATACTGGGCTTGTAGTAAATCAGGTGATTTCCACAACTCTTCTCAGGCAGTCAGTTTTCTTTGCAGACAGAAAGAAGAGAATTGTGATGTCCTTATGATAGTATTTAGCACAACAAAATAGTATGATGGGACTGCCAAAACAGCAAACAACTTGCTTCATTCCTAATTTTTTTTCAGAGCTATGCCAGCTACAATGGAACAGATTTTGGTTCTTCTGTCCCTCACCCACTGCCTATAAACACTCCATTCAGTGTGAATTTTCCAGTTTTCCTAGATAGGTAGGTATGACCTTCACTCTAAATGTTTACAATAAGTGGTGCAACTCCTCTGGACTCCCAAAACATTCAGTTTCCATTTAGCTTTTTCTGGGCAGTTCCAAACAATCACTGGGCTGTATCTACCCATTCTCACTATTTTCTAAGAATGCCTAGGGGCCTAGAGATGTTCTTGAAAAGATAGTCATCACTAGAAGCAAATATTCAGTTTTGTAGCAGCACATCTCTGTTCCATTTCATTATTTTTTAATTAAAGGAATTAAAGTCAAGGGGAGTAAGCAGCTTGATGTTCACCAAGGGAAGTGGAAGGAACAGACTCACCACATCTCCTCTGATAGAACAGGATAGATGAAAGAAACCAATGTGGAATATTTATTTGGGGAACTCTGGAAAAGGTTGATACCATTTAGGCTCTTAGTCTGGAGTAGTACTGTAGTACTGGATGTGTGAGAGAGGAAGATCATGTTGCTTTGGTGGAGAGGGGTGATGCTGACACTGTATGTGCTTGCTTCGTGCATCCAGGAAGCAAGTAATGGTTGTCTGTAGCAAACTGTGCTTTTCTCGGAATGACAAAAGCAGTGCTGGGGTGCTGTGCTGCAAATTCTGCACCCTTTTGTACACACATTTGTCCAAAAAGGGCGAGACATGTGTTATGATGCCACAACGCTGATTTTATCATTCTACACCTGCCCCCCATTCCCCCTGCAGAAGCTGCTGGGTGCAACAGAAGTAGAGTCATGAATGTAAAGCAGAGCTCAACCAATCAGGCTGTCTGTGAGCTCTAAGTGTCTTTTATTGCTACCTTAGAGATAAAAATATCCTGGATGGCTTTGTATTCCAGCTTCCTTCCATGGAGTGTTAAGCTATGCAAATGTACCCTAAGCAAGACACCTTTTCCTAAGCTTGTCCCCGGATCTGTTATTGGATTTATGTAAACTAAGCCTTCTCACTCACATGACAGAGCAAGCAGATTTATTGAATGAAAAGAAGTGGGTCAGTGGAAAAATACCACCAAGAGTGGGAGGGGGAAACTGGCAAAGGAGCTTTAGGCAGAGAGCATCCTTATACAACTGATCCACTGGGGGCAGATTCCACAATTATTGATTTGAACCAGATCTCTCAACATAGTAGAGCTGTGCAGAGAGGTTCAAAGGAAGTGAAGTGAATGGGGTATTTGCTAAAAGCTAAATTTTCAACACACAATTCTTCTTAAGGCTTACTCTCACTCACACACACATACAACACAGCAGCCTAATGATGCTGTTTGACATCAAGCATATTCCATGCAGGATATTGCACTGGGAAGAAGTTTATGAAATAATAAATAGAATTGCATTTGTAGAAGTGCTATCTCTGTGCATCTCTCTGTCACACAGACACACACAGAGAAGCACACACTTTTCAAATGGGCAAACATTTCATAACCTTTGCTTTGGTCATCCCCTGGAAACAGGTTGTTTCAATTGTCTTTGTACAAATAAAGTTGCTGATAGATAGTTGCTTGCTAAGGTTAGAGTAATCATGAAAGAAAAACAGAGACAGTGATTAGCAGAACTGTGTTTTCAAACATAGTGATTATCCTAATCATTTTGCTGGGAAGGGGGTGGGGAGTCCAAATTTAAAAACAAAATGGGCACACCAGTATTGCTTAACATTTTCTTCTGCCAGGTTTACTTCCCTGCAAACTTCTCCAAACATTTTGAGCTCAGACATAGAAATATTGGAATCCCAGTAGTAGAAAACATCCCCAAGAGAAAAGCTATGGGAAAGAATGACATAGCAAAGGGAGAAAATGTTGTGGCCCCCCTCCCCCCTGTTTTTCCTTTCAAAACTGGACCCTCACACAGAGTTTTTAAAGATGGGTGGAATGTACATTATTATCCATACATGATGATAATTATGGTGGTGATAATAAATTACAAGTCAACTGACACATGCAAATCATTAGCTTCCACAATCTATTTAACTAGAGATAGAGTAGATTTTACTGGAGGTTTAATGGGAAAAGAAAGACTGATCACAGGCAAAGTGCCTTGAAGTCTCTGAAAAAACTATAGTCTGTCCAGAGTCTATGATGAACTCCAAATGCTACAGAAATAGCTTTTATAAAATTGTCATTCTAAAGCTTATTTCCTTTGAACAAAGAATGCTGTAATTTAAATTATTTCCCAGCTGTACTGGTTGTATGCTTACTGAAAATAAATGAATGAGGCATTCTGTAAGGATTTCAGCTGTGAGTCTTTCCTTGAATTAGAGCTGCCTGAACTATTACCAATTTTTTTTTTTTTTTGGTTGTTGTTTTAAAAGCCTTCTTTATATCAGCAATGAAGCAAACTGTTTTAAAATCCTCACAATGTTTAGTCTCTTATTCCTAATAAAAGTGGGAAGAAGCCAAGTCAAGGAGGAAGAGGTTTTGTGCTTTCAGATGAACCCGTACCAAAACCCTATAGAAGCATTCTCCTAATAGATAATCGTCACTTCCAAGGAAAGAGAACAGGGTTGAATGAGTTTGTTCCACCCATCTTCGTTTCCATTTTTATTCCTCCATCCTTCTCTGCCTATACAGGAGAAGTATTTCCGTGGAAGTTCTCCCTGAGATTCTAGAACCCTGATATTCCTCTGTTGTATGTAATAGACAGGAATGAATGATGAGAAGGACTGAGCTAGCACGTCCATCCCAACTTGCCCTACTTTTGTGTGGAATGGCATAGGGCTCAAATGACTTTGGGGATGGGGTAGTGAAGATCTAAAATATACATTTGCTACCTGAGGCTGAGTAACAAATAGCATTCATCAGGTGGCAGCCCCTACTTGATCTTAGTTGATTCCAGAAGAGAAATAGGTCAGTCCTGATTAGTAATTGGATGGGGGGGACTACCTAGCAATTTAGTTGTTGGTTAAACTAGAAAGCTGAAAAACATATTGGAAAGAGGCAATGGCAAACATCTCCTATAACACTGCCAAGAAATCAACATGGATCCAGTTAAAAGGAACTGAGCTCAACTTCAGTGTATTTTACCTTTATTTTGACTCCCTTTACAAATCCAGATGCAGAGCTATGAAGGCTGTTCAAAACTAATTTGACACCCAAGAGTAAAAACAAGAAAGTGATAAATTAAATAACTAAATTAAATGACTTTCAGAATCCTGTGTTTAAGATAGCTACTGTATCTTTCCTGACACTTAAATCAGCTTCCTGAAACAAAGTTCTTGCTGTCAAGCAGAAGCTTGACTTTGAAGTTCTTAGCCACTATGTCATAATTATAGAAATGGAAATGCATTGGGTAGCCTAAAAATTTCTGTCCCAAAATATTACTCTCCTTTGTTTTTGCTTCCATTTATAAAGAAGGAGGGCAAGCACAAAATAGAGCTGTAGGTGAGGGTTTGTATAGGAAGAAACAAGGGAACATGTGCCTTTAAATTAACTTACACTCAAATGCTTTCCTTAAATGTACAGCATTGGGAAATGGTACTTAAACTCAGATTATGAGGCAATGTATTAGTTTCACATCCTGAAGCCTTGTTTGAGCATTTTCCTGGAACACTGATAATAGCAGACACTTTTAGCTGAAAAAATGCAGGAAAGCATTGCTTATGAATATATGCAATAAGACTTTCTCAATCAGATTTTTTTGGGGTTTTATTCAGTGGACATTTCCCAGTTTTCTACAAAATAAGATCAAGATTCACTAGGTGTGTTTATCTAATGATTGCTTTATAGCTACAGTGACCATATTTTCTTGGAAAAAAATGAAGGACAAACCTGAAAAAGGGGCAAATCTGAAAAGGTTCGTAAGGATAAAAAATGTAATTGTTCATATTTATAACTTGGTTTACAAAGGAAAATTCAAGAGCAAAACCAAGAAAACCTTTACAATACTGCATATGCTAATAAAAATAACTGAAATAAACTAGTATATGTAAATGTATTTTAAAAAGACAATCCAATTTCCATATTTTTCATATGAACGTGAAAGACTGTGCATTAAGTGATAACATTTGTACTGTAAAAGTTAAATGACCAAAATAAAGGACAAAAGTGAGTTTTTGAAAAATAAATCTAAAGGACAGCTTTCTGAAACAAAGGACTGTCCTTTATAATAAAGGATGTAGGGTCACTATATTTATAATGGACACTCAAATCAAGCGTAAAATTGGAAAGAGAAGGCTGGGCAATTGTGATCTTCAGGTTTTAGACTTCTTGATAAGAAACTGAGGGTGAAACAGGATGGAGATACAGTCTGGCATAAAAGGTTACTTAAGGGTCTCTTTGGCTATATTGACATTCAACAGTTTAGAATTTAAAGGATTCCTGGTTGCTTGAAAGTTTGTAACCAGATTCTTTTGAGCATAAACAGAAACTTTTTGCCAAATTTCCCTTTTCAATATAGGGAGAGTTTTAGAAGACCTGATGAATTGAGGAATGGGGCTAGTATGTATATCCCCTACCTAATTTCAACCACATGCCTGCTGAGAGGGCTATTGCCTTTCGCTATAAATCATAGCTGAACTTCACATGCATATTCTTTCAGTTCTTGTCAGAAAGCTGCCTACTCTGCTCTCTAGCACATAGCTTCTGATTGGCTCCAGAAAATCTCACACGATCTGAACAAACAGATGGGTATCCTTTCTGTCAGAAGCAGGGTGACCAGGTCTGGGCTGCAAACATCTGAACAATCACTAGATGACAGTAAAGGGTTCAGTATATCTGGAATCTGGTGCTCAGCTAGAGTTCTACAGCTCAAATCTTGTAGCTCTTGGCTGAAGTATAGTTCAGAGCTAACCATTTCTAAGATAGAAGTTACTATGTCCTCTATGAATGTCTATACAGACGGATGGGGATTTTCTCTTCTCTCATGCTTACGTTCGTGGTTTATATTATCACTATTTTGCACCTTTGCTGCCACCACACTTCAGGTATCCTTCAAGATATCTGTATATCATTAATTTAGTAGTAGCCATGCCCAGCAAGAACTTGCATGTTCTACTATTAGGTCTCCTATCCAATTCTGGCCAACCAGGGAGAAAACTTTCCCAGAAAACTGCAGGAGGGGGATACATATGGGCCAAGGTCTTGGCTGTGTCATTCACAATCATTGCTAAGATAACTCTTTTTCAGGAGATAGAAGATTCTGCTGTTGCTACCTTCACCAAGGTCAGTTATAGTTTGGGCTATTCATTCCCTACAAGAATTACTATTTCCATCCATGATCTTTCTTGGATGTCTAACTCTAAAAGTCAAGGACATTTAGCTTAATAAAATGGCCAGCCATGCAGCCCACAAGAGTGCCAAGATAGCCTTTGAACCCTTGCATGGCATCTGTGGAATCCCCCAATTACATTTTTAAAAAGATTTAAAATGGCTAAAATCATACAAAGTGAAGATAATGAAATCTTATGACATTTCAGCCAGAATGACACAATGGAGCCTGAAAAGTTTGCTTGTCTTTGGCTTAACACAACACTTTTAGTCCTTGTCTCCCAATGAATTGTAGTCACATTTCCCCCCACCTCCTGCTATGAAGCTCATAATCTCCCCTTGCTCTGTTCCTTGTGGTGAAAGTTGCCAGAAGAGAAAGGTCAGGCTTCATTTTCCCCTGCTCCTGACGTTTAATCTGTAAGAAGCTACAGAGATGGCTGGCAGAGCAAAACAGCAGCAGCCACCCTCTGAGGGCCAGCCCACATGTAGTGCTGGTGCTTTAATTAAATCTAAACATAACAAAGATGTGAATCACAGTTTTCTCTTTAAAAACCGTATGGCACATGGTTAATTGCTCTTTGGAAAATATGGGGTGTGCACAAATATTTGTACCAGGGAGTAAGACTTGTTTACACTCTCTAAAAAGAAGTGGAATTTAGCCTGGGAGTAAAGCAGGCTATGTTTTTGTCAAGAGCTCCACTTAAAACAGGGTGAGGGGAAGATGAGGGTAGTAAATTGGGTAGGTGGGCATCACATGTACAGTTGGGAGTTGGGAGCTTGTTCTTTTTATCTATGATATGCCTATTTTAGAATTTTTACTGCAGCTTTCATTTGCTTCCTATTTTAAAATGGCCGGAAAACATGTCTTCAGTTCTCAGTAATCATAGTTGAAGGGGTCTCCAGAGGCTGAAAAAAGGGGATGATGGGTGAATGTACCCATCCCTGTTGTACAAGCTTCACTGAAGAGTCAGAACAGGAACAAATTACTGTACAGGTAACCCTTGCTTAACGACCATTTGTTAGTGACTGTTGAAAGTTATGATGGTGCTGAAAACAGTGGGTGATTTGCTTAATGACTGTAACCAGGACTGCCAGAACAGCCATGGCTATGCAGGGCAGTCACATGATGTTTCGCTTAACAACCGCTTCACTTAGCAACAGAGTTACCAGTCCCAATTAGGGTTGGGTCACGGGTTCTTTTTAAAACTGAACCCAATTAGATTGACCCTGTCTCAAAAAGCCACAAAAGCACTGGACTCTGGGCAGGTAGTTTTTTATGTCTCCCTATAAGGGTTGGGGAGATGTTTTATTTTGAAAAAAACAAGATACAAAAGTGAAATATGAAACTTATAAGTCTATATGTGAGGGTTTCCTATTGTCTCTAACTTATCCTATACTCCATTTCTACTGCTACTATACAATTACATTTTTTTCTGCGCTATATTCTACTACTATTACTATTATAGAGCCATATTTTCTTCTTCCAGAGCCTGTTCCATCTTTAATTCCTCTCACTGGGATTTCTTCTACTTTTTTCTTCAATGGCCAGCATGTAAAGCACTTGGACCTTTCCATTTTGTGCTTTGCTGTGCCTCTTCTTTTTCCTCTGGACCATTCACTTTCTTTGAAGAAAAAAATGCCTTGTTTATTTGGTTGCTTTACTCTGTCTGCTGGTAGCTGCAGAGCTTCCAAAACACACATCTCCTCTCACACCTGTTTCAAGATTGCAGCTTTACTGGCAACTCTGCCATGCTGAGACTGGGGAGAAGGCTCAGATAGGAGGGGAGGAAGGCAGCACAGGTGCCTGCAACTTTCCTAAGCAGCCTGCTCTTCCACAGGTTGTTAAGCAAAGACCACCTTATAGCAAGTTTCCTTGAAAGCTACTGGATAATTCTGAGGCAGCTGAGGTATGAAGGCGACAGATCTATGCGTTTAGAATGAATAAAAATGTAGTACCTAGGGTGACCATTATCTGGGCTGCAATGTTTCAGATGACTCTTAGATGGCAGCAAAAGGTTTAAATGGTCTGCATCTCTTTATCGTCATCTAGTGGTTGCCTGAATTTGTGCAGCCAAGATTTGGTAGGCTAGTTGTAGCTGAATTACCACACCAGTAGCAGAAAAGTCAATTTAAAGCAAAGCATAGGATGAGAAGAGTAAGGAAATAATACCTTTGAATTTCTATCTTGTTCTTTTCATCACTTTTTCTATCCAGTTGTCTCCAAGATGGGAATTGTCTTTTCCCACTGGGAAGATGAGGGGCTGGAAATATTTGCTATGTTATCTAGCACATCCTTCCTACTTACCTATAGTATACTCTCATTCAATTCTATTCCATCACATCAATTCAGTTTGGCCTGCATGCTAACAAGTGGGTTGTGCAGCTGTAATGTTTATTTTGCTTTTATGTAATACAGGACCTGAGAATGCATTCAAGAGGTATGTTCCTACATATTCCTCACTCTCTGGAGGCAAAGAACAAATGCTGGTTGTGTGCATCAGTAGCACAATTGCCCAAGATAGTTTTGGGGGAAAAATATATATTCTTGGGGACGCTTTAGAATAGTTTTTGGTCTCCCTATTTTCCCAGAACATGTCAGGGAGACATAGAAGAGTTATGTGTTATGCTAGATTGTTTCTTTCTTTTTAAATAGGCTTTCATAGCAAATTAAAAAAAGAAAGAAAAGGAAGAAATGATCATGGAATAAACAAACTGAAAAACTCTTCCCCTTTAGCACATCCAGGACATTCATGACCAGAAATTCCAAAGCAGGAATGTACCACCTAAGCTTAAGCTACTGAACATCTTTGGTGATAAAATGATCCCTACCCCCCACTAGGCACAATCTAGCAAGTTTCACACATGATGAAATCTCTTGAATTCTGAGGAAATAATATTGAAATACGTGTCGTATTTCCAAAGTTTTCAAAAGTTATGCATTACCTGGCACTTTTCTGGATTCCATCAGTCTCCTCTGCAGGCCTCAACTTAATCTCTCTGAGCCTGGTACATACTTGGAAGATTGTATCCTATTCCATGAAAGGCCTTGACTGTTTTAAAAATAGAAAAAATGTTGTTGGTGTACTTCAGACTCCTTCATTAAAGCTCAACCTGTGGCTCTTAGAACTATTTCAAAAAGGGCTGCTGTAATGTTTAACATGGCAGAGGTAGAGATAATATCTCCCTCAAGTGGAGTTCAGCTTGTGGTGATTTTTTGGACACCTCCAGGCACAGAAATTGTTTACCATTAGTTTCTTCTAAAGTTTTTTTTTTTTTAAGTCTCAGTCTATCTCAGCCTTGAGATTTCCCGAAAGTCTCTCCTGTAACTGCTCAGCTAAATTGCTTAGTTTTCTTAGATCAGCCAATGCCAGCTAGGAGCTGCCACTCATTAATGTGATAGAACGATCATATTAATGGAATTTTCATTATTTAAATACAATGGAATAACATTCAAATTTGGTCCTGATCTCTCCAGTTGTCCTGAACTTCCACATTTTTTAAAATGTAGCCTTCAGCACACAAACAGGTATCCACAGCAAGCCATAATGGTGGCAGAATGAAGACATGGGCTTCATGGTATCATGTCATCTGATACAAGTATGTATCTATGTACATTCTATCATGTGTGCGATGATGACACAATGTGGTCATTTACTTCCCTTTTTGCCCCTTGAGGTCACCTACCCACATAAAAACAAAGTCCCCTGAAGGGTCAGCATCCCAGGTTCCCCCTGTTTCTATGTGAATGGGGTGGTCATATGAACTCATAACCAAGCCAGTGTCTGGCACTTACACCTAGGCCCTGATAACTTGTTCCTGGGGATGCAAGTTCTTTTCTTTCCTCCCACCTGATAGTGGTTACGTTAATTTGTTCCTGGATTTTACTAGCAATTGAAGAAGATTACTAACTAGCTGCAAAGGAAGAGGTCACCAGAAATTGCTGCTATTGATCTTTCTCCATCTGTTTCTCAAAATTATTATGTGGAGCAGCTCCCAAGCAAATTCCAACATTTGCATGAAATTGCTTACAGTTATCATTAGGCCGAACAATAGCTCCTGTAGTTGCTTACAGATTATCTCCCATCACTCTGTTCACTTAATATTCTAAATATGTAAATGGAGTTTATTGAAAGCGAAATATCCCACTATTCTGAAATGAGAAAAAGCAGGAGTCATATCTATCTGTCTGTCCGTCCATCCATCCATCCATCCATCCATCCATCCATCCATCCATCCATCTCCACATATATTTATATATCTCATACTGTGACTAATTTTAACACTGACTTGACTGCATTTTTGCTTGTGATTTCATTTCACAGCATTCTTGAAAAAGTTATTTCCTTGGTGGAAATTAGATCTTCCCCACTAAGAAGTGACAGAAATGTAAAGGAAGCAAATCATTCTATTAAATTAAATGAAAGTAAATGGTAACCCTTGCTTTCAGGTTGTTTTCTGGGAACTAGAACTGATAAAAGCATATAAAATAAAATATAAAAGTACAGCAGCACATGCTTCTATGTTTATTGTACTTTTAAACAGCAAGCGTATGTTCCTACACATGCATAAATGAATGGGCTTAAGTAAAAGAGATACAATGGATGTGAGGGAGGCACATCCTCCCGTATACTATACTGATTCTCCTATGCAAATGCTGTACCCTGCTGTTTTCACCCAGTTGTGCTGATTTGTATTCTTACAGCCCAACTGTGAAAAAAATTGATTGCCAGTGAGAGGGAAGAGGGAAGCCTTTAGATTCTTCCCATTCACTGAGTTCCCTGTAAGCAAACTTATTATCCCTGTGTTAATGCCAAAAGGCAAACACAAATCGCATTAAGGGCTGCCCCACAGTTACCTAGAGAAGTACTGGGCCTCATTTCAATGGATGCATTCAAACAGAGGCTGGGCAGCCATCTGTCAGGGAAGCTGTGATTAGGAACTGCTGTAACCATGGGTTTATGCTTCCAGGGTCCCTGGCTGTCCTGTCTCATCACCAGGGCCAGTGTCATGGAGATGAAGCCACACTGCACAGTTACATAGTAAACATCTCTACTCTCAGGCCTTCCTTCCCTCTGCATCCAATTGGCTCTGGGTAGTCCCCCAACCCTTAAAGCAAATTTGGAGATGCTTGGAGAGATTTGCATAGGAATGGGGGAATCAGTTCTCCTAATGGTTTCCATTACATTGCTGGACAGATAGCCATGAATAAAATCTATAGAGCTAAAATGAGTACAAAGAGCTGTCAAGGGGGCTTGCATATAGCTTGATATATTTAGAAAAAATGTAAATAAGTATTTTAAGAAAGGCGTTAGAAAGTAAAGAAATGGCATTTTGGATATGATAGCTGCAGAAAGGAGAAGCTCTGAATCATTAGTAAATGCATAGCATTTCACTTTACTCATCACTTTTTAATGACTTTTATTTTCAGCCATTAAACCAAAGTGGACAACATAGGTTCATGAGTTGTATATGGCTCTGTCAGCCCTTCAAAATAGATCAGACTAATGCCCTGTAGAGCAGTATTACTTTTATTGTAAAGCTATAGAAATGGAATCTTGCAAGTTTGAATGCGCTTCCCCTTTCTTCCCTCTCCCCCTCTCTCTCTCCCTTTATTTTCATGTGGACTAGGGAGGGGTCTGTCTGAGATGTTTACTCATCTTACTTTCTTGGCCTGCAATCAGGACCTTTTAATCTGATTGTTGCTTTGGAAGTGGCTCTTCCTCCTGTCTCTCAAGGCCATTCCCTCTTCCCTCTACAGCACCCCATTTGTTGTTAGATGATCCCACTCTTTTCCAGGACCCCAGGTGGGATACATAGCATTCCCTCCTCCATTTTTCCCCCACAGCTATCAACTTTTGAGGAAGATTGGTCTGAAAGTGAGACGATAGTCTGTTGCCTTTAATCTTGCAGACCCTTTAAAAAGCAAACAAACAAGCAAATCCAATTCTACTCCTTAAGCCCCACAAAACTATATCTCACATGGCCTTCCGGCAGGGCAACATCATTGTGTGGCCTCTAAACTGAAAAATCTTTCCTTGCTTTAAAATATTGACAGACTGACTTCAGACAGGGAAGAGCATTTGCTTAAAGTGAATGTCAGATTCAGAATCGTCCGGGGAACTCCTTCAAGTGACACTCCCTTGTGGATAGATCGTAACCCAAGCTGCAATCCCAAGCACATTAACCTAGAGTTTGCTCTAGAAAGAACTGGGAGATTTATTTCTGAATAAGCAGGTATAGGATTATGTGCCACCCTCCTACTGCATGACATTTGGGTTTGATATTCCATTCCTTCACAGACTGATTGCATGAGAATGGCATTTAGTGGCCAGCAGAGAACTGAGTGCCCTGAGAACTGGAACTCTGTTTTAAAGAAGGAAACAGAATGAGAATGGGAGTGACATGGGCAGGGGAAGAAAGGAGAGAGAAAGAGAGGTTACAATTTTTCATGATTATTATCTGTGTAAAGTCTGGTAAAGGATAAGAAATTTGAGAAGGGTTGCATCACATTTTGCCCTGTCTCACTTTTACTCCTATGTGCAACTCCTTTGAAGCTTGGCTATAATTCTGGAGCCTTTGCAGATCTGACTTTCTCAAGTTCATACAATTGGAACCTGACTAAATTAGTTGTACTTAGCAGTCATATTTGTTTCACATTTTCTGCTGGCTTCAGTAGAGTCTGAATGCCAAGAATGGTTAGTTTACTACTGTCAGAAAATCTTAGTGGGGATTCTAATATAATAAGATGCCCCTGATGGAGCAGTTCCATTGGTCCATCCTAGCTCACACTGTTGGCTGGGCTTCATGTGACAGCGGTATTCCAGAGTCTAAGGCAGAGGCTCCTTCAAGGCATTTTATAGCTATCTGCTTCTTTTTTTCATTGCCAGGGACTAAACCTAAATCAGCCTGCATGAGAAGTATGCACTGGTTGTCAATAAGTTATGGACCTTCCCTTCATAGTCAATGTGAGCTGACAAAGCCATCAACCTCAGTGACCTTTTGTAGTCACCTTCTTCTATGTCTCATTGTTTGTTCCCTATTCACACCACAGCTTTTTCTGTGATCTGATTTTTATTTGCTTTGGGTTGTTACGAAAGCTAAGCAGCTAGAACACTTCCTTCCAAAACCCAGCCAAATCAAATAAGAACATGATTATTTATTTGCTAAACAGCACTGAAGTCTCGCATGCAACTTCTGCTTAAGTTGATAGCAAAATCATGGCCCCAGATGTAATTCCATGCATTACCCCACATGAGCAGGAAGAACTAAACTAAACAGAAATAATTAAACACGGTCCCCCAAAACTTGAAAGAATTTGATGAAATAAATGATAAGTGTGGTAGTAACAGAGAACAATGTCCAGTTTCTTTGGATGAAGCTATCACTGAAATGAATGCTTATCTTGCTTTGGGACATTTTATGGCAGAAAGGTGATGAACTACTTTATTACCTGAGTGGTTGCAGGTGCAAGTTAGTCTTCTAGCAAATAACCATAAATTGATTTTCAAATGTACTGATCTGGTCTTCTGATTATATGTCCTACATATGATGGAGACTTACTGCTAGAAATCTCTCTATAACTTTTTCTGGCCAGTGGGTTCCAGTGTTGGAGCCCTGCTGAGCCAAATGTTATGCCAAGGAACAGATTGTTGGGGAAAAAAGCTAGGAAGGAGGAGAATACCTCTACATATGCCTTCCTTTCATTCTTGGATGCATTTGCTTTTTAAATGATTTGGTTACTGGCAGGCACAATTTTAAGACACTGATAGGTAACCATAATGTTAATCTTCAGATATACAAAAGCTGTGGATCTCCTTATGGTACTCAAGGGAGTACTGTTTGCAGGATCCCTTATAACTGGCTGGCTGAGGCTGCTGGGAATTGTGGTTGAGCAACATCTGAAAGACCACAAGCTCCTAGCTCTTGACCGGACTTCCCTAAACTCAGATTCCAAGTGTTGTTAGATTTTAATTTCCATCTTCCCATGAATAACTATTTCACTTACAGAGAAGCTGGGATCTAAGCATCTTTCAGAATTGATATTCACAAAGATCTTATAATGGGTTAACTTGAAAAATCCTATTACATTGGTGTCTGCTCTTCCTCTAATGGGTGTACATTGAACTCTTTGTCTTCCAGAGAGAGAAGAATTAACAGTTAAATAGGCCACAATGCCTTAATATAAAAGTTTTTATGGAGAAGAGCTTTATATTCTTTCCACCTGAAAATTAATAAACAAGTCTTTTTTTTTTTTTTTTCCCTTGTGTGTTCTGCTAGATCCTTTTTCTAGAGGTTTCCTCTTAATGTTTCCTATTAGGTCACTGGTCCAAAGTCCTCCAAAACAATTGTTTTGGTAAAATCTTTTGGACTGTTGTCTCTCACTAAAGCCCAACCAACCTCAAGTTCTTTCACTATGAAGGCTAGGACTCTTTTGCTTGAAACCTTTTCTTGAGCGTAAGGGAGGAGTTGGGCATTACCATGGTCTGAAACCTTCGCCTATTTTCTCTATGAATGATAGATTAGGACTCAACCTTCTTTTTTTTTTTTTTCTGCCAAGACCCTTGTCTGAAGTGGATGCCTTGGTGAGAGATGTTGTATTCCCTTCTGTATCCTTCTTTGTGCTCTTTTCCCCATATTCTGTTCTTTTGTCTCCCACACCCTCCCTTTCACTACCCACTTTCTCTCATCTCATTTTTGTTCCTTCCTGAATCTCTGTCTCTCTTATATCTCTGTTTCTTCTCTTCACCTGTCTCTGCCTCCCCTGCCTTAATAGCACTATATAGTCATTCGCCATCTGCTCTCTGAAGTCAGAGGTAAGGTTCATTTTATAGGCTGACATTTCAACTAAATGCCACAGTTCCAGGCTGGGGTTCTTCAAGTGGTGGGCTAGTAACAGCAGGTGATATTCAATTTCAGCATCCTTCTAATAACTATTGGTATAAATCTCTTGTTATTGTTAATAATGAATCAGGCTGAAGTCTTAAAGTGTAATATGGACCTCTAAAAATAAAGTGATGGTACAAAGGACACTCTGTTTATTTTCCTCTGGGTACTGCAGTCCAAAAGGTAGAATGGCTAGCTTTGGCTGAATCATTCCCAGAAGTTTACAATAAAGAAATTGAATTCCATGGGACTTAGGGCAAGGTGGTCTCTTTTTCTAAGTTTTAAGATGTCTGTGACACACTGGCAATTGTTACGATGGCAACTGGAGCAACAATAATTTTATTTGCACCCACCCACGTGAGTAATCTGCAAATTTTTTTTTTTAAGATTTAGTGTTTTTTAATTTTTTTTTACATTTTAACATGCACAATTAACACAACAATCTTTAAAGTTAAAAAAAACTTATAGAAAAAATAATAGAAATGAAACAAAGAAAGATTTAAAAAAGGGAAAAATATACTTACAGTAGTCACTGGTTTATTAATAAATACAATACTATAATCAGTACAAAACATTATTGTAGAATAGAATAAAATCTCTGTCATATAATCTGCAAGTGCCAAATAAGCTTTCAGTACCAAGAGAAAGTTCCAGGAAATAAAACATATTAAACCAAAACCAAAAAGAATCTTTGATTCTTAAGATCAAACTAAGATGGAACAGTAAAAAAAAAAAGTAGCAGTATTTGTATATTATAGGCCAATTATCACTTAGATCAGAACAGAAGATCACAGACAAACAGGAACATACTATCAGATTAATAAAAAACTACAGTGGAATGTCAAATATCATGTGAGACAGCTCTGATTTTTCCTAGATCACTAGATCTAAGCTGCAAAAAAGGCTTATCTCCCATGTTTATTAAAACCCATAGAAGTACTTGAATAGCAGCTCCAGTTCCATAGTTACGCCAAACATTTTGCTTTATCAAGGACATTAAAGACAAGTACTTGAGGAATTGCTAACAGGCAGATAAAACTTAGACAGGAGAACTTAGCCTGTGCAACACTTATTTACATGTCATTAATACTGAACATAAGGAGTTTGTCAGGAAGGCTTTTATCAACATTGGTAAGATTAGTTGAAATTGTTTATTCAAACTAGACAGAGTACAGTGACTCTTGGGAACATCAACACCCAAGTGTTCATAGTTGCTCAACACAGATTCCCATTACTTCTGAGATAATCAGCATCCTGAAAGATATGTGATACCTAAGAACAGAAAAAGTATTACGTCTGAATATTCTAATTTGAAAATATAGATTGTCACTTACAGAAAATCCTTCTGCTGTATGACAATGTGCCATATTTCTAGATGGGCCAAAATCTGCTGGAATGGACTCTGGTTCACAATCCTTACGGCATAATGCACGTGATTGTCTTAAAAGTGCCACAAGATTCTGAGCTGGGTTTGGGAACAAGAGAATAGTGTGGCTATTCATATTGCTTACTCTACTTTTGTTTAGCATTGGTTGTATGGCTAAAAAGGGAAGAGAACATTGTTGATAGTACAGAGTAGGCAATATTTACCTGTAACAGTCATGTAAGTGCAGAATGCAGAATGTAACACTCACGTAAATGCATTTTGCCATTTTGCCTCCTTATCGATCTGAGATATAAGCAACTTTAGCTTGTTACCTGAATTAATAACTGGCCACAATCCATAGATGTGGCAAAAGGCATTTTCTCTCTAATCCATAACATTTCATCCTCTACATGTCCAAGTACATGATTTTCCTTGCATCTATCTTGCCACTCAATAATTGTTTGATTGCACTAAGAAATCATCCAAATTAGTTGAGCCTGTTTGTAGGAAAACTCCTGGGGTTGGTTAACTGCAGTCTTGACTATTGTAATGTGGTCCAGATGGGGCTGCCTTTGGGTCTGTTCTGGAAACTTCAACTGGTATAGAGCTCCATAAGTAGGTTGGGCTCTTTCAGAAAGCAAGGAGACTCCATATTATTTGTGCTAAAAACATTGCACTGGCTGTTTCTAGGCAAACTACAAAAAGACCTTTCTGACTTGGGTCCAGGATAGTTCAGGGAATGCCTCTTTCTACGTTGTTCCCACTTAATTCATTCACTGAGTTCATCTGAGATTTGTCAACAATTGCCACAGACTTGTCTAGTGACAATTCAGAGTTGAGCTATCTCAGTACTTGTCCAGATCTTTGCCATGCACTTTCTGCTGAGGTAGAGGGGTTCATCTTCTAAAAGGTCCTCAAAAGCACATCTTTCCAAATATTAAATTGTTGGTTTCAGTTGTTTATAATATTACTGTCTCCAATGTTAGTTTTAGGTTTTACAGGTAGTCCTCGCTTAATGACTGCCCTATTTAGTGACCGCTCAAAGTTACGACAGCGCTGAAAAAGTAACTTTACGCTGGTCCTTGCACTTATGACCATCGCAGTGTCCCGTGGTCAGGTAATTTCCATTTGCATACTTCACAGCTGGTTTCTGACAAGCAGAGAGGAGAAGCTGCCAGTAAAATCACAAGTCATGGTCATGTGATGTCTCACTTAACAACCACATTGCTTAGTAATAATTTGCCAGTCCCAGTTATGGTTGTTAAGTGAGGACTACCTGTATTGCAAAATGCTAAGAAAGCTCAGTAGACAGTGATATAAGTTAAACAATATTTTGTTTGCATTATATATCTAAATAACCTATCCATCCTTCCATCCTTTCTTCCTTTCTCAAAAGTACCAGGTTTAAGACTTGGACTCTCAAAATGATCTGATGTAGGAGGGCTGAGAAATTCCTTTTTTGAACTTGCCAGGATGATGCCCCTCAAAGAAGACCATCTCAGGCTATTTGAAGGAATAGTCAGATTCTTTAAAAGACTTGTATTTGCAGTTCACAGTATAGCCAAGTCACAGAAAATGTCAACCTGTTGGAGGACTGATGTAATTCTTGAGTAACTCTGTTTACACCAACATCTTTTCCTCTTTGCTCAGCCTGAATGTCTCCTGCTGTGGCAGTCCTTTTGACCCTCTAATGATTTCAGCACAAGGATTTTGTTGCAGTTGTTGGCTCTGAATCTCACCAACCACAGCTGGGACTTAGTGGGACACTATGAAAATTTTTCCATAACATCAGCATAAAGCCAGTTTGAAAAGGTCCAGTTTCTCTCCCTAAGTGTATCATAACACTAAGTCTACAGCTTCATATTACTACTGGTAAATAAGCAACCTTCTGGAAAAGACTGGAGGCTTTTTCTTTACCTTTGGGTAAGGCAGCATGCAGTTTGCGCATAGTTCTTGTGGCCCAAAGCATCTCCATTAAAGATATTTGATTATAGGGTCTGCTGAATATTCCAGATGTGCCAGCCCCACTAGGTAAACCAGACCAGGAAATCAACTCCACTGGAAGGCTGGAACTACTTTTACTGAGATTGGTTGTAATAACAGAATCTTGCAAGTCTGATTGTGCTGTTCCTCCTCCTCCTCCTCCTCCTCCTGGGACCCTGAATACTGAACTGACTTGACTTGACTGATTTGACTTTCTCTCAATGGTCTGGAAGCCTAATGGTGCACATAGAATGCCTGTGTATCTATTTTGAAAGCTCCTCTGTCAGTACCCTATAAACCAAGTATGGATGGATGAAATGCAGTATGCGGAAATTCTTCAATCACAAACTTTGAGGGTACACAAAGCTATTGCAGTAGCAACCAACAACTGGCCACACTACCAGGTTCGGTTCCTGGAATTGGGAAAGATTTTCACACTCACATCCACAACCTTGGGAAGTTCCTATCAGTTAGAACAGATAACACTGAAGTCAATAAGAAAGGAGTCTTGTTTGATTTAAGGCAACTTCCTGTTGTGCCTCTTGGCTCTCACGAGAGAGTCTGATACATCCATGAGAGACCGAGTCAGTAAGATATTCAAGCAAAAAGTGGTCTCTCTCTCTCTCTTTCTCTTTCTGTGGCTCCTCCTCCTCCTCCTCCCCCATATATTACTGGTAAGTATAACAACCAGAGGATATGATAAAGTACAACCAAAAACATAACAGTGCTAATAAAACCAGAAAAGAATATATAGAATAATGAATAAATGAGTGATATTTGTAGCAACTTAAAATATATCCATAAAATGTGAATATAGAACTAGCTCAGCCCTTTAACATGTTATTAAATCTAGCCATGTAGATCATCTATTGCTCCATATGTTGCTTCTGTGAAGTCAACAGCAGGGATGAAATAATGAGAAATATTTTTATGAAGAACTTCTATTGTACTCTTTCTTTAGCTCAGTGATGTTCACAGGTGTGTAAACAATTTACCAAACAGTACTCAATGGAAGGGAAATATTTAAGCAAGTATAATGCCATAAATAGAGGTGCCTTTCTTTCAGATGCTGGATTAAGAGTTCAATATTTGACAAAAGCAGTGAATGGGGCAATAAAATGTAAGGCATGTCTTTTTGCTCAGTTCGTACATTCTGTGCATTGTTGTCTGAGAACAAGGAAATACTTAAAAGATTATTGTAAAAGAAACATTCACCGTGCAGTTTCCTTGCCCCTACTATGAGTTACCTGGTTAATAAATTACTCATCATCTGAACTCTTTAGAGAGAGTTTAGGGAATATTTAGGTGAACTGAAAACAACAATAACAATGTGCAGACCTGTGACACCATTAAAAATACATTGTGGTATGACTTTAACAATGAATTCAAAGTACTGTCCAGTCAGCTCTTATAGCTTGGTTTAATTTGGGAGTGTGATGGAAAACATTTTCAAATTCATTTTATATTGTTTGAATTTGAATTTGAATTCATATCTGCAGAAGGCTAAACACTTTAAATCAAAGCTTTGTCTTTATCCATAAATGAATGTGGTTTATTGGTTAAGATATTGGACTAAAGTTAAATTCCCACATGACCATGGATGTCATTGGGTGAATGTGAGTTGGATAAACCTTTAGGTGAAGAAGATTCACTGTGACCAGGAATGAGTAAGTTCATTTGCCAGAGGGAGCATGCATCATTCTGTTGGTTCACTTCTAACAACTACTCATATATTCAGAATGCAAGCACTGGCTGGATAGGAGAAAACAACTTCATGGCACTCTGAAGGCTCACTGTTTACAACTGTTTTCTTTTAAAAAGTCAGTAACTTGGCAGACAAAGTCTGAGTGCTGAGATGAATTGATGGTGAGGGTTTGGGGATATTTGGGATGTTGATGTGGAATCTTCTTAAAAACAGTGGGAAATCATGGTCCCATTTTTCACTGTTCTGTTGCTTAAGTCAGCTGACATGATTTATGGGACTCTGAAAAATTCATAAGAGAAATTTCATAGCCCATGAGCTGCAAGCTGCCCATCGCTGTTTGGTAATGATAAAGACTGCATATACCAAATTGGGATGTTGAGCAAATCAGCTGGAGAGAACTTAGTGTGAAGTGTGGCAAACAGGAAGGTAGCAACTCAGCTGAAAGGCAGTTTCAGTTGCCACGAATGTCAAGAAAAACACTAAGGAACATATACCAGTCCTTGTGGCATATACCTGTAAGTCTCCAACATCTTCAACATTGATGGAAGGCTTATGGACAATTGGGGTGGAAAGTGCAGTCTCTGTTAAGTGACGGAGGGGAATGAACATGGAGATTCATCCTGGAGTGGATACAGGAACATCAATATCCTCAACAGAGAGAGATCAGGAAAATGTCATCACTGGTAACAGCCACATAGGAACTGCCTCTGATATGAAGACTTCCAATCAAAATTCAGCAATAGGAGACTGAGAAGAGAACAGAACTAAGTTTGGAACCAGTATGTAGAAGAGAGACCTTTAGGGAGTGTACATGAAATCTTACCTGATTTCCTCAACAAGTATCAGGAAATGCCAAACCGAGGAGGTGACTGGCTATTAAGGTACTTAGCTTTTATGTTACATTGTCCAAGCTCATAAATAGCAAATGGAAACAAATTCTGTCTAATGCCTTGCTGCATGTCTTATTCCCTTCATCCACTATATTTGATTTTTTTTTTGTTCCAATCACACATATTGATCAAGCTCACATTCATTTTTCTAGGAATAGTACTCATTTGAGTGCTGTGGAAGAGAAACAGTTATTCAGGCAAAATTGTGTCAAACCAGCTCAGCAATTCAATGGGTTTGTGACACTCCCCTACCCCTGATATTTTACTGTACCATTCTACTGATTCTTCCGGATGTTTGTTTGGAGTATGTCCCACTGAAAATGAAGCTTATTTCTGATAAAACTAGCAGAGGATTTGATCATATCTAATAATTTCTATTTATTCCTCTCTCTAAAAAGGTGAGTCTGCTGTTGACAAAATAGTATTTGATTTTGTACTGGCTTTTTAAAGATACTGTAGATATATATCAGGCACAGGAAATGTCCTATTCATGTGGGTTTCAAATAAACTTGAATAGCATGAGGGAAGATAATGTTAGTGACTTTCCTTGGAAGGGTATTTAATTATATTCCATTTTTATAATAAAATAAACTGCAGGAAGAACTGCATACTTTTCTGGAGATATTTGCCTTCTGTCTACAGTGTATAACGGAGGCCCTTGGTGTCTAGCAAAGTGGGGAGCAATTGTTTAATGTAACAGGTATTTAGAATATTTCCAGATTCCAGAAACACCACAAAAGAGAGCCTTTTCAAAAAAAAAAAAAAAAGTAAAGGCTGTCACAATTTTCTTGGAGCCATCAGAATTTCTCTTCACTCCTGATGTCCAACTGATATAAAATAGTCAATTTTGTGGTGGCAAAAAACCCTGGCCCTTTCAGTTAAATACTGATGAATTATTCTGTTTGTTTCAGTGGTGGATTGGGCCCACCATCTTTGATCCATCATATCACCTTTTACAAGCCTTTTGGTCAGTTTCCTTATATTTCTAGTCCCCCTGGTTCAGAGAAGCCCTTCATCTGATGGATTGGCATCTTCCTTCACACCCACATTCTTGCACACTTACTGCTTTTAAAAAACAGACACTTATCTCTAATCATAATCAGTCATCTCCTCTGAAATATTAGCTGCATTAGTCCTCTTATGGATTTCTGCGTTAAAAAATGTAAATCTAAATGCAAATATGAATTATACTCTCCTCACTTGATCACATTTTATTCATATTCTTCTGGCACTGTAAATTTTCCAGAAACTTTTGCTTTTGGTTTTTATATGGACATTTGCCCTATGTCATCCATTTACCAAAATTTCTGTCATCCTGAAATTAAATTTAACAATAGTGCATTAGATGAAGTTTGTTTACCTCCCCCCATTTTTTTGCAATCCATTCCTTATTGTTTTATATCATAAACTGAAGAAGTTGTGGGACTTAACCAATTACAGGTAATTCTTGTTTATCGACTCATTTAGAGACTGTTTGCAGTTACGTGATGAAAATGTAACTTTACAACCAATTCTCACATTTATGACCTTTGCAGATCTGTAAAGCAATGGAAAGCTGAAGTAAGATCATAAGCACAGTTGTGGTTTCATTTAGTGACCGCTTCGCTTAATGACTGAGTTGACAGTTCCAATTGTGGTCGCTAAACGAGGGTTACCTGTATATTTCTAGATATTATTGTGAGGAAACAAAACAACTTGGCATAGATCCAATCATATTGAAATCAGTCTTTGTGCCCAACCCCTATTTGCTTGAATTAAATGCAAAGATGAATCCATTGGGTTGAATCAGCTTTGGAAGATATGAATTGGATCGGAATAGATTTGGGCATGTGTGAATGCAGTGAGAGAGGATAGCAAGGTGAAGACAAGATGAAGACAAGTCAAGACAAAAGGTATAATTTTTAAATCACCAAGAGAAAAAAAGCAGGTATAAACAAACAAATATATCAGTAAATCATGATTAAGCTGTATTTTCCCTCAAAGTTTTCCTCATGATTAAGTTGTATTTTCTTCAATTTATCAAGTTACTCTTGACAATTTGCCAAGTAGGACTTTCAGCTCAAAGACTTTGACTTCTGAGTCAGTCTTTATGCCATGAAGATATCACCTTCATGTAATAACCGTATAAAATATAAGATGCAAATTATCTTTAACTATGTGACCATAGGCAATTTCTTAAAACTCTCTCTGCCATATTTTTCATATTTGTTAAGTGGAAGTTGTTATTAGATTTATAGAAATTAAGATAAATAATGCTTTTTTCAGTTCAAGCAAACTACTTGCATTTTTAAACTGCCTGGCACATCTTCAGATGCTTCTTGGTCTTCCAAATATCTATCTCATTTGCT